>NW_025999853.1:38499544-38530902 GCF_001458135.2 Marmota marmota marmota | reverse complement strand
GGCACCAGTAATTGAACCCAGGGGCACTTAGTCATTGAGCCACATTCCCAGCCCCTTTTTTAAATATATATTTTATTTAGAGACAGTATGTTTGTTTAATTTTTTTTTTAAGAGAGAGAGAGAATTTTTTAATATTTATTTTTTAGTTATCGGCGGACACAACATCTTTGTTTGTATGTGGTGCTGAGGATCGAACCCGGGCCGCACGCATGCCAGGCAAGCGCGCTACCGCTTGAGCCACATCCCCAGCCCCTATTTAGTTGTTTTTTAAAATCTAAAAGCCTGCCTGTAATATAATTTGAAAACTGTCATTTTGAGTATGTGTAGTAGTTCATACAAAATATGTACTTAAATTTTAAAATGTATATCTCTTGATTTTTTTTCTTCTTACAAGGAAAATATATACAATGATCTACAAAAATTTGGTGGTAGTCAATCAGCAGGGTAAGTTAATTTTGAACATCATAAATATAATATTTTGTATTAAGAGCTGAGAGTATGGTTCAATGGGGGAGCACTTGCCTAACATATGTGAGGCACTGGGTTTGATCCCTAGCATGGCAAAAAAAAAAGTTTTGAAGATACTTCTCTGTGCTTATATTTTATAATTGTGATTCTCTTTATATATTCATTTAACTTTTGAAATGGGGTCTTCCTGAGGTACTCAGGATACCCTCAAAGTCACTGTCTTCCTGCTTCAGCCTCCCAGTTATCTGGGATTACAGGTGTGCATCACTGCATCCGCCTTTTTATTTTGTTATGGCAGAGATCAAACCCATGGTCCTCATATATGTAGGCAAACACTAGCACTGAGCTATACTCCTAGACTTGATTCTCTTGTTACTTTATATTAAATAAAATTATGACAAACTTTAGTAGAAAGAAATAGATGTGAACTAAAATAGTAGGAAGATTCTAATATAAAGTCAAATATCCTATTATATTAGTTTAAATCTTGGGATATCAGGATTTATTTTGAGAGGTAGATAATTTCAAAAGCTCTGCTCAGTGAAGAGGTGTGTCAAACCTTGAGAATCCTGTTGAGATGCTTTGGAAAGGAATATAGTTACTTAGTTTGAACTCTTTGAAAGGATAAGTCTTCTTTTTTGTATTTTCCTTTTTATAGTAGACAAAAGCTTTGTTTCCCTTTTTTTTTTTTGTAGGTAAATGGCATTTTAATTCCTTCAATTGAAGTTTTTAACTGGTCATATTTGAGTTGCATCTTCCTTTGAGAATCTGATGAAGGCCCTGGGGTTTTGTTTCAGAAAGATGCATATGTAAATAAATATACAGGAGTATGCTGATAAATGTTTAACCCATTTTCCATGGGAGAATCTTGATTTGAAGTGGTTGCTGATTCCATGGTGTAAACACTCTCATTTTCAGATTATAAACGTTGAGTTGGGAAGAAATGTACTGTGCTTTTTTTGAGTGTTGTTAGAAGTTGGCTCCAGTATGCTATAGCTTTCCAAATGTCCATCCTTGAACTACAATTAAGAAAAGCTCTCAGTAGCTTAGTTTTCAGAATGAATTGACCATTCCCCTGTGATCCCACTGTTCTATATTCAGTTTCTTTTGTTTTCTGTTGCTCTGGTTATTTTGTTGTATTGCACTTTTCTCTTTCCTATCTCATTGAGGTTTGCATTCTGCATCATACAGGATAGTATTTTATTAATATGGTGTTAGTTTGTGTAGAATTGAATACTTACTATACCATAGTCAGGATTTAAAATCCAGAAAAGAATATTACCATCTGATCCAAGAATAAAAGTAATTATTAGGCTGCTGTTTAACAGTGGTTTCCCTGCCTCTATTCTCTCTTTTTTTTTTTTTTACTGTTTTGTCAGAGCAGTTTATCACTGTAATTGAGGGGTTTGATTGTTCTCTGGAGATAATGGATCTGTGAGCTAGGAAATCAGTTTTATTTCTTGAACTAAGTCCCCTTAGTGATGAGTGGCTTCGATACTGTCTTAAGGAAGATTCTGAAGTGTCTACTGGGAGGAATGCAATGACGCACTGCTTGTTGACATCCTTGTGCTGTTGGTCTGACATTAGGACCCTTTACATTTCTGATTGTTTGATTTCTAGTAAAACTGTCCTTAATTTCCTAAAATAGCAACAGTTAGTTTGCATCTGAATGATTTTTCACATGTTATTCCTCAATCTGGAATGTCCTTCCCAGCCAGTCCTATTTCACCTACTCTATTATGAAATCCTTCCTGATTGTTTGCTCCTCAGACCCCCCTCCCCCACCCCTATCAAATAATCATCGCTTTACCTTCTTTGCTGTTGTATATTCTTTTAATGTGTTTATAATTACTCTTTCAGGTATCTTATATTAAAATTGAGTTCTCATATAACTACATAGCATGTGGATGGCACTTGGAAAGCATTTGTTTAATGTTTATTGAAAGGTTAAATTGTGTATGGGCTTTATGTTGGATAGCTCTTTCTTTCCTAGTTTGTGATTTCCATTTTTATTTTGTCTTAGAACCATCAGATTCCAGCACATTAGTGAGTGAGAACAGGTGTCACCTTGAAGGTGGGAGTGATCAGAAGGTAATTTTTAAATAAATTCATTTTAGTAAAATGTTTCTTGAAAATTGCACAGATACTTATACAAAACAGAATTTTAACTTCCTGGCATTATAAGTTTAAATTGACATATTTTATTTTTTCTTGAATGCTTAGGACCTTGTGCAAGAACTACAAGAAGAGAAGCCTTCATCTTCCTGTTTGGTTTCTAGACCATCTACCTCATCTAGAAGGAGAGCAATTAGTGAGACAGGTATTCATGAATATTTATTTGGTATAGTAAACAGCTGTGTGGTGTTTTCTCTAATGAAATTAGTACTTTTAGGATTAGTGAAATTATTTTGCTGCTTTTGGTTTAGTTGAATGAATTTCTTCTATTACTTTATTTGGTCTATAGGATAGCAGTTTTAGTAGCATTTAGTAACATTTTTTTTTTTTCCTGGTTGACAATGGGCACAGTTTACTCTATAATGGGGACAAGGATAAACTTTATTGTAGCCAAAATTCTTAGTTACCATTGTGGTTAATTGTGTGTGTGTGTGTGTGTGTGTGTGTGTGAGAGAGAGAGAGAGAGAGAGAGAGAGAGAGAGACATATACACAGTGTGGATTGAATCTTGCACATAGAAGGCAAGTGTTCTATCACTGAGCTGTATCTCCCGTCCTTTTTCAAATTTTATTTTGAGACAGGGCCTTGTTGAGTTGTCCGGTTTGCCCTCAAATTTCTGGTCCTCCTGCCTCAGCTTCCCAGGTAGCTGAGTTACAGGTATATACCATCACCACCACACCTGGCAGCAGTTAAATTTTTTTAATAATTATCTTTAATAAGTAAAAAATTTACCATTGGGTTTAAAACAAAGTAAATAGTATCTTAGAATTAAAGAAAAGGTTAAAATTGCTAAGAACATTTTTCCAGAGAAAAGATAGTGGAGGAAGGGGCTGTTGCTTGATCAAAATTCATAACTAACTGGGCTTAGTGTTGTTGCATGCCTATAATTCCAGCTACTTGGGATGCTAAAGCAGGAGATTTGAAAGTTTAAGGCCAGCCTGGGCAATATATATAAAGTGGTGTGTGTGTGTGTGTGTCTGTATATATATGTGTGTATATTTTTTTAATTTTTTAAGGTATCAGGAATTGAACTCAGGGGCACTCGACCACTGAGCTACATCCCTTGCCCTTTTTGTATTTTATTTAAAGACAAGGTCTCACTGAGTTGCTTAGTACCTCATTGTTGCTGAGGCTGGCTTTGAACTTGAAATCCTCCTGCCTTAGCTTCCCAAGCCACGGGAATCACAGGTGTGCGCCACCACACTCGGCCAGGCACATAGATTACATTTTAGTTAATCCTATGTGATGAAAGATTGCAGTGAACATAGTTTCATATATAAACTTAAATAATTAAGTAGGCATTTCTGTAAGATAAATTGCAAATTGTTGTACCATTTTTATATTCCTATGAACAGTGTATAAAAATCTTTCCTCTCAAATCTTAACATTTTTAATTTGTGTTATTCTCATGGGCAAAAAATGATGTCTTATTTCAATTTACATTTTCTTGCTCAAAAGGAGGTAGGAGATTTTTCAAAGTTTCTTAGCCATTTGCATTTCTCTATGACTTTATTTTTCCTATTTCTGAATTAAAAAAAATCAAGTCTTTGGAAGGAGGACTTTGTATAATGTGGCTGTATTAGCCATTTTCTATTGTGTATGTTGTAGATATTTCCTTCTAGTTGCCCTCTAGCTTATATTGATGGTATTTTATTTTGCCATGGCAACGTTAACATGGTTTAGTTTTTTTTTTTTGTACCGGGGATTGTACCCAGAGGTGCTTAACCACTGAGCCACATCCCCAGACCTTTTTATTTTTTAGTTTGAGACAGGGTCTCACTAGGTTACTTAGGGTTTTGCTAAGTTGCTAAGGCTGGCTTTGAACCTGCCTCAGCCTCCTGAGTTGCTGGGATTATAGGTGTATGCTGCCACTCTGCTTTGTCTTTTTTCTTTTTTCTTTTTTTGGTGCTGGGGATACTGAACCCAGGGACCAGGGACTTGTGCACTCTCCTTGGATGTTTTTCCATTGAGCTACACCTTAGCTCCTCTGGTCTCCTCTTTTTTTTTTTTTTTTGTATTTTTTCAGTTATGTATGGACACACTATCTTTATTTTGTTTACTTATTTTTATGTGGTACTGAGGATCAAACCCAATGTTACATGTGTAAGGCAAGTGCTCGCCACTAAGCCACAACTCTAGCCCTGTGGTCTGCTCTTGATATTGATACTTTCTTGAGTGCTTTGCAGTGTTATACTTCCCCATCCTATATTAAAAGAATATTTTCTTGGGCTGGAGATGCAGCTATTAGCATGCTTCCCCATCCTATATTAAAAGAATATTTTCTTGGGCTGGAGAGAGCTATTAGCATGCTTGATGGAAAAAAGAATGTTTTCTTAGGTTTTTGAATAGTTTTGTTGTATGTTTGGCTTTTTGATCTATTTAGATTTTTTTTTTTTTTTTTCTCTTTTGCTAGGCTGGGTATGGAACTCAAGCCCTAACATGTACTAAGCAAGTGCTCTACCAGTGACCTATACTATTTCAATATCTGATATCTCATTCATGTCTGGCAGATTTGACTAGCACTCTTGACTTTTTATTTTTAAGTTAGAGAAAATTTATTATTTAAAGTGAAAGTTTTCACTGGTTTTGACTTGTGTTGAAAATACAGGGTACCTGACATGCTGTTGTTGTGTCTGTAGTCCCAGCTACTCTGGAGATTGAGGCAGGAGAATTGCTTGAGTTGGGGAATTTGGTGCTAGCCTGAGCAATGTAGTGAGACTCTGTCTCTTAAATACAGAATAAAGCAGGGTATTGATGAAACTGAACCATAAAGAATACCTTCTGGATCCTCAGCACTACAAAAACAAACAAAAAACTCTTCTGTGCTGAGTAATTGAGCACTTGCGTTCAATCCCTAATACTGTAAAAGGCCACTACCAACAAAAACTCCCAAATGCCTTCTATGCAAATTAGACATTATTGGTTTTTTTAAGAAAAAGAAAGAAAAGAAATCTTACTTCCTAAAGTTTAGACAGAAAAATCATAATTGCTTGATTAGTAAATGCTTTTGATGGATTAAAGTTATTGTGACTTATGGAGGCAAATTTCTTGAAGATGGGAAAACTTATAAAAATATGCCCTGGGCTGAGGCTGTGGCTCTGGCTCAGTGGCAGAGCGCTTGCTTCACACATGTGAGGTATTGGGTTCAATCCTCAGCACCATATAAAAATAAACAAAACAAAGATATTATGTCCATGTGTAACTAAAAAATATTTTAAAAAATGCGCTGCTATAACTTTTTAGGTGGACAGATCTAGTGAAAATGTTGACTATTGAAACATTAATAGTAATTTATCATTTTTTTCTGTTTAATTTCATCAATACTATATGATAGACATGCTAAAGACATTTCAATTTTAAATCAATCCTACAGTACATAAATTTAATCATCCTCTTTCTCCTTCCATATCCAGAAGAAAATTCAGATGAATTATCTGGTGAACGACGAAAGCGTCACAAATCTGATAGTATTTCCCTTTCCTTTGATGAAAGCCTGGCTCTGTGTGTAATAAGGGAAATATGTTGTGAAAGAAGCAGTAGCAGTGAATCAATAGAGACTCCATCAAATCCGGTAATACTCTTGTTTCAAATAAAATAAAGTTCTTGTATTTTAAATGTAGGCCTGACAATCATAATAAGCATACAGATAGAATGCACATGTATGGTGTGATGTTGCTACTGAACACGGGGAAATTTAACTTTCAAATATAATTATTACATAGATTTCCCACCTCTAACTCCAGGTTTGGGGAGAGGGTGAAAGATAATGGAATAACTCTGGTAAGGGTGAAGTAGTACGAATATTCATAGTTTTTAATGTTGCCCTATATTAGAGAGTCTTTGTGAACTACTACCCTAATAGTAAATTCATATATGTTGGAGTATAGTCTAAGAATTTGAAAGTTGTACTTTTTTAAAAATAAGGAAACAAGACTATAAGTTTAGTTCAATTATGTTTCTTGGGTTTCTAAGGCAAATTTATCTTGAATATTTAGAGTTAAAATGTTTTTTATTCTCAGTGGTACCGTGCTTGCCTCGTGCAAGGCTATATATTCAATCCCCAGCACTGCAAACAAAACAAAGCCCTAAACTTTCATTATAGCCATTAACAGATAAGTTAGCATAGTCTGAACTTAATATTTGCTATATACATAGATCTAGACATCAGGGAATGTCTGTCAGATCCCTGAAGTGTCGGTTCAGTATTGCATGGATGATTAGAGTGTCAGTATTTTTTTTTTTTTTGGTACTGGGGATTGAACCCAGGGGCACTTAACCACTGAGCCACATCCCCAATCTTTTTTATTTTGAGCAGGGTCTCACTAAGTTGCTTAAGACTTTTTGGTTGCTGAGGCTGGCTTTGAACTTTTAGTCCTCCTGCCTTAGCTTCCCGAGTCCCTTGGTGGTGTGCCACTGTGCCTGGTTGGTAAGAGTATCAGTACTTTCTAATACTAATAGAAAATTCCAATGTTCCATTTGTTAAGCATTTTGATAAATGGAATTTTTAAAATTTTGAGACAGGGTCTTGTTTGTTAAATTGCCTAGACTGACCTCAGATGTGCAATCCTCTTGCCTTAGCCTCCAAAGTAGCTGGGATTATATACACATGAGTCACTGTGCCTGGCTTATTTTATAGTTCTCTAGAAGATGTAGGAGATTGAACCAGTTATGATCATAATCCTATTCTTACATTTTATGTGTTCTTGTTACTTCTGTATTTGCTTTTTTTCTTCCAAAACAGTGATTATAGGAGTATGTTTGTGTCTTCCAGAGTATTTAACAGAGCTGTTACTCATGTCAGCCACTAGGTGGCATGAGCTCCTGCTCAGTATGAGAAGCAAGTTTTTAAGGGCCATTGGTTTCTATCATAGTTTCTAAACTCTTACCATAACAATAAGTGGCCATAGATAACAGGTAAACAAATTGGCAAACCATGTTTGTTAAAACTTTATTTGTTAAAATAGATTTGTAATATCCCACAGTGCAGACCGTTGCCACAGAATGTGCTTTCTAAGATTTAATTTTTTTCTTGTGATTTACTCCCTTATAATAATTGTTCACTAAAGATTAGTTAATTGAAGACTAGTTAATTGAAGGGGGTCACTTTATTAGATAAGTTATATACTCTAACCTGATTCTCTTTAGATCTCTTTAAGATGCATCAAGCTGATGAAGTTACTTTTTCTACTATTTTTCTAACATCACATTAAAAAAATATTTTGACCTTAGAGATTGTAAAATAATATCCACTGTTTAGTTTTGTTTTAAAAAATGGGCTCAGTCCTGTAATGCTAGCTATTCATAGGAGGCTGGGGAAGGAGTATCCCAAGTTCTAGGCCAACTTAATAAGACTTTATCTTAAAATAAAAAAGGACTGGGGATGTAGCTCAATAGTAAAGCGCTTGCCCAGCATTCATGAGGCCCTAGGTTCAGTCCCTGGTACTGCAGGGGAAAAACAAAAAGAAATGATAGAGCTATTAAAGATCATTTAGTCTAAACTCCTTTTAGAGTAACTGTAGCCTTTAGGAGTTAAATGATGCGTCAAGGTTAAATGGCTACTTGGTGGCAAATCAAGAATAATATCTATATCCAGGCTTCCTAGACCAATATACTTTTAAAATTTGTAGCCCTCTGCTTAGTGTGTTGCTACCCTCAGCCATGGACAACAAATATTAAGGACCTGAAGGTCTTATTAGGTTACATAATTTATTAAAACGTGAATGAGCCTGGCAAGTGGTATACACTTGTAGTCCCATCAACTCTGGAGGCCAAGGCAGGAGGATCACAAATTTGAGGCCAGCATCAGCAACTTAGCAAAGCCCTAAGCAACTTAGACTCTATCTCAAAATAAAAAGGGCTGGGGATGCGGCTCAGTTGTTAAGCACCCATGGGTTCACTCCCTGGTACCAAAGAAAGAAGAAGAAAAATTAACTTAAATGAGGAATTAAATACAGATACATAATTTTAAAAAATAAATTAAAAAAATTAAATCTGGAAGCTCTTCAAAACAAATTATTTTCAAAGTTCATTAAAAATCACCAATACTAAGTTTGTATTTGTGTAAATATGTCTGTCTAGCATTCTACCAATCTGAATATATAAAGATGATTAAGACAGGTCTTAGCTCTCAAAATTGCTATAATTCAGATGACAAACATGCAGTTGTCTTGCATAATTTATGTGTATCAGTAATACACAAGTAGTAAAGATAATTCAAAGTGTCAGAGCTCTTTCAGTTGGCAGAGATTTAGCCAAAGAAGGATGAGTATGATTTAGAAACTATGAAATTGTTTCTAGTTAAGGAGAGTGAGTCAGTCAAGACCAGTTTAGGAAACAGTCTCTGAGTGTCCTTATTTAGTAAAGGAGGAGGAGTGCCTAGTTGGAGAGGAATGAAATGTTAATATCATACTAGATGTACCTTCACTGCAAAGGGATTTTAAATGCCTTTTTTCTCTGATTTTTTTTCTTTTAAAGTTGTTGATAGACCTTTATTTTATTTATATATGGTGCTGAGAATCAGACCTAGTGCTTCACACATGCTAGGCAAGTGCTGTACCACTTAGCTACAACCTCAGCCTAGTAATGGGCTTTTTGAACAGGGAAAATAATACTAATAACTTTGAACCTTAGTCTAGATTACGTTGGATATACGGGATGGATCTGAGGAGGAAAAAAGGCACAGGGATGAGTCAGGAAGTTGTTACAGAGGCCAAGATACGTATATTAATTTTGTTTTTTCCCCTTAGGATATTGAAGATGGTGTGAGTGAACATTCCAGTGATTGGTTGGATCAGGACTCAGTTTCAGATCAATTTAGTGTAGAATTTGAAGTTGAGTCTCTTGATTCAGAGGATTATAGCCTTAGTGAAGAAGGACAAGAACTCTCTGATGAAGATGATGAGGTATTTTCTTTAATTATATTAGAAAGTTGTTAAATATTTTGCATATTAATTGACTTTGCTTAAATTAAAGATGTAATACATTTAGATTGAAATCCTTGTCTCTCGATTTGTTCAAATTAGAATATTGGTTTGTGGACTTGAGCTTACGTATTTCCTTATTGTCTCATTTTTGAATTACTAATGCCAAGAACTCAATAGACCGTAATAAGCATTCTTGTAATGGTCTATATTTTAAAATATTGAATTAATTTCCTACCTTTTAATTCTAACTTACTTTTTATAAAAATAAAACATCGCAGAGTCCAGGGTTACCCCTATATTTATCTATTGACTTTTTCCATGGTGGGTGAGGATTTAATTGCTATGAAATTATTTCTAGTTAAGGAGAGTGAGTGAGTCAAGACCAGTTTAGGAAACTGTTTTTCTTGTTTGTACTTGCTGCATTTGACCTTTGTTTGTCTCAGAATTTCTTGCCTCTGTGTGTGTGTGTGTGCGCGCGCGTGCGGGCGCATGCATTCTGTGGATTGAACCCAAGGCATTACATGTGCTAGGCATGTGCTTTACTGTTGCTATACCCTCAGTCTCAGAATTCTTATATATAGTAGTAGTGTATACTGTCTGTTTAGGACTTACTAAGAAACTTTCCTGGTAGAATAGAAAAGGTGATGAATTGACACTAATGAATTTACTTTATTAGGTGTATCGAGTTACTGTGTATCAGGCAGGGGAAAGTGATACAGATTCATTTGAAGAAGATCCTGAAATTTCCTTAGCTGTAAGTATTTATCTGCTTCTTTAAGGAATTAAAAAAATATATACCAAGGTCAAGATTAGAAGAATATATCTAACCTACTTCATGAAATGGGGTGATTTAAGTTAAAACTTAAAGTCTAATGGTTAAAAGTATTTTTCTTTAATTTATTATGGTGAACTCTGGTACTACATTTGTTTAGTTTTATGTGGGGAGTTAGAACTTTTTTATATTTTGAACTCTTTGAAGCACCACCCTGCTTTTGCAAGACCTTTAGTTTTATTTTGCTTTTTGTTTTTGCAGTACTAGAGATTGAACCCAGGAGCACTCTACCATGAGTTATGTTCCCAATGTTTTTTTTGTTTTTTGGTTTTTTTTTGGTGAGACAGGGTCTTGCAAAATTGCCAAGACTGACCTCAAACTTGCAATTCTCTTGCCCCAGCCTCTGCAGTGACTGGAGTTATAGGCATGTACCATTGCATCCAGCAAGACCTTTAGTTTTAGTTTAGGAGGTAACGGTAGCCACCTTTGACAACAGAGAACCAATGTAGGAGAATGAATAATCTCCACTCTTGTTGCTACTGTGTTAGGTCATTTGACAGGCAATCTAACTTGTTATATTATTCACGTCCAATAGGAAGGACTTCTTAAAGCAAATTTCACATGTAAAATGTCCTCAGGCAAGGCCATGCTTCAGTTAAGGCAAGGAGACAAGGAGTTATTCATTATTCAGTAAGAGGTGTGGTGAGGGGGAGTTTATCATCCCAAGTGAGTCAGGCCTCAAGAAGTTAGGGTAAGGGAGAAGCACTGAGCAGTTAAGAGAGAAGAGAATACAGGAGAGGGTAGACAAGTACAGGGTATACATTTGGGGTTGTATCCAAGAATGGTAGTCTTTACCTGGCAGTGGCTGCTGACAAGAATGATTTTTAGCATTTCCTTTGTGTATGGAGTTAGGGAACACTCAGTTGAACCATGGTTTTAGAGCACATCTTAGAGTCCTAGTCACTGATGGATTGGGTGATTTTTCTTTAGGAAAGGCAGATTTCATGTAGATTGATTAGGTAGACTAGGTACAACAGTGTCCAGGATTGAGCCTTTAAGGGAGTGGATACAGGCCTCAGTACAGAAGAAAACATCCTTAACTAAATGAACCGCTGTGACTGTGTCTTCAAAAAGGTATTGCTGGCCTTGTAAAATGAGTTAGGCACAGCTGGGAGTGGTGGTGCACACCTGTAATTCCAGTGGTTCCAGGAGGCTGAGGCAGGAAGATCCCGAGTTTAAAGCCAGCCTCAGCAAAAGCTAGGTGCTTAGGCAACTTGGTGAGACCCTGTCTCTAAATTAAAAAGGGATGGGGATGTGGCTTAGTGGTCAAGGGCCCCTGAGTTAACTCCCTGGTACCAAAAAAAAAAAAAAAAAAACTAACTTCATAGATACACAGTTAATATAATATATATTTTAGGTACTCTAAAATATAATAACATATTTTTAATTTTGGGGTTTTTCAGCATGATAAGGCTAAAAAAAGTACTTATTAAGTACATGAAGAGAGAACACATATTGACATTCCCTGCCACCCCACAGTGCTGGGTATTGAACCCAGTACTTTGTACATGTTAGGCAAGTACTCCCATTGAGCTACATCCCCATCCCAGTGTTGACTCTTTTTCTTTTTTAAATTGTTGTCTCTCTGAAGTGTGCAATATGTTTGTTTGTTTGTTCCTGGTGCTGGGGGTCAAACCCAGGGTCTGTAGTCAAACATGAACATTCATCATCTCAATTACATGGGTGGGTAAAAGTACCTAAAATCTCTCAGTGAATTTCCAATATTTGATAATAACTATATTTGTCTTGCACATATTTACTATTTTATGTAAAACAAATGCTGAAAATTGAACTGTGATACATTTTACCTTAATTATATCAGTCACCAGCATTGTTATGATTAGTAATTAAAGGGTTACAGAAATTAACTTTGTATTTCTTCATTGAAGGACTATTGGAAATGTACTTCATGCNTAAAGATATTAAAAAAAAAAAAGACAGGGCCAGAGCTTTGAATTCTAAAATTATCTCTCAGTCTATATAAAGTAACTTGATTATAATTAATCTTAAGCAAAAATAATCACCTTAATTTAAAGTCTTAAGTACTTATTTTTACTCATGTGTGACAATTGTACATACTCAAAGGAGGGCATTAAAAAACCTGGATTGTAAATTTAGAATGGAACCAAAGGATAATTTTGTACAGCCAACTACTAACAATACATTGTTCATTTAAACTTCAAAAACAGAATCACTCGTACCTCCGTGACTTACCCATCTGTATACATATATAAGTAGCAAACAAATGTCTACTTTAGCTTTAGGGAAGTTCCAAAACACAATAAAACTTTATTAATTTGGAATTTATAAGACTAGGGAAGAACTAAGAATAATCCATCCTTTCTGAGGCGAGTCCGTAAATGACACACATTTATATGTATGCAGTGAATTCTGTTTACTCAACATTCATCCTTGAGAGTGGAATCCTTTGTATGTACATTGATTACTAATGTCTCTACATTTTTATGTTTAGTATACTATTTATTGATTTACAAATAAACAATTTATTAAATGTTTTAAGAATGGTTTCAAGAATGTAATTATTGGATTTTGCATGCAATTTTTCATAATAGCCTGTATGGGTAATCAGAGGCACAGATCTCAGTGTTCTTTTTGGAGTCACCGTGCCATCCTACTTTGAAAGTATATTGCAGTTTGGAGTCTCTTGAGACAGATCAAACATTGCAGGTTAGTAGGGGTAGAAATTGCTGTTTTCTTTAGTGCTGCACACTTGGGTCAGCACATGGCAGTCTGGCTTAAGTGGTTTCTAATAAATAATAGTGAATGATCTAACAATTATAGTTGCCTTTTTACTTATCTGGTCATGTATGACTATGTAAACATGTTCTCTGCTGGGATTGAACCCAGGACCTTGTGCATGTGAGTCAAGTGCTCTACCACTGACTACCATAGGCATGTGCCTGGCTTTCTGTGGTTATTTTTGGAACTAAAGTCCACAATGCCAGGAACTTTTTAATGGTAATATGTTGATGTAGGTGTTTAGTACAAATTTATTAAATGCCTTGGGACCTGAATCTTGAAGCTGGCAAGAGTATGTGGGCCCTACACCCAGAGGGGTAACTCTTGGCAATATTTAGCTTAGGTTTTTGCAATTTCTAATAAGTGTTTTAATTAGTGTGTGGGTCTACCAAGTTAATCATGGCATTGTATTGTGAAAAGTTTATAGTTAAAGCTTATGGTTGGATGCTAATTTGGTTTTTAGTGTTTACAAAAAATGTCCTCAGTTTAAAAAATACCAGTTCATGCGGCCTGGGGGTGTGTTTCGTGGTAGAGCACTTGCCTAACGTGTGAGGTGTGAGATTCCTTGTTTGATTCCCAGCACTGAGGGGAATAAATTAAAAGTTTGTGTCCATATTTTCTATCATTTTGCTTGCTTTCAATTATTTAATATGGATTGTGTGTGTGTGGTGGTGGGGATGAATATCAGGGCCTCCGAATTACATCTGCAGCCCTTATGATAGGGAATTTTTGCTTTTACAAATAAGGCTTTATAAAGATAAATATTTGAAAGCACTTGCTAGAGAAGGTGTATGGAAGCATATGTTAATAAATTGTAAAGTAGACTAGTGGAAAGCAACAGATAAGCAAAAACTGAAGCAATAAGCAGATGAGAGTTCAATATTTTATTACAGGTAATACATTTGAAATGATGTATTTTAATATTGTTAGGAATAGTATTTTGGGCAAATGAGAGCAATTTTTTTTAGGGAAGAGGTGGTACTGAAACATACTTAAATTCTATGCTTTTAAAAAAAATCTCATTTAAAGATTAACTTTTTAGGGCTGGGGATGTGGATCAAGCGGTAGCACACTCGCCTGGCATGCGTGCAACCCTGGTTCGATCCTCAGCACCACATACAAAAAACAAAGATGTTGTGTCCACTGAAAACTAAAAAATAAATATTAAAATTCTCTCTCTTTAAAAAAAAAAAGATTAACTTTTTAAAAAATTGGTATTTTAGAAAAACAACAAGATTTTCCTCTTGTTTCAATCCCTCATTGCTATGGCTTTCAGAGTACTACTTAAATGTCCTAAAAACTTAATGTCGACTTATCAAAATGGTGTCTTTCACCTTCCTAGCTTCAAAACTTCATCTTTTTAATTTTTAAAATTACCATCATATTGGATGAATTTTATTTATTACTTAAATTTTAATACTTGTGTGTGGGTTTATTTTTGGTATACATCTTCTCAGGCTGCCACCCATTGTTAATTGTGGGCCTTCCTTCAAGGTCATAGTAACATCTCCCTGAATTGTCTTCAATGCCTGTGTGTGTGTATGTGCACTTATGCATGCCTGAGCTGAAAATTAATTCAGGGGCCATATATGCTAAGCAGTCACTCTACCACTGGTATGCTCCCAGGCTACTTCAATGCCTTTTATCTTTCCCATTTTTTTAAGTAGATAATTTTACAGACACTGTAATATCGCATCCTTGATATAATTACTGAGAAAGACTGCTTGTTGGGTAATATATGTGATGTTCTGCTTGATTATTTTAGACTTTTAGAACTCTGAAATGGGTGCTCTCTCTTCAATACTTTTTGATCCAACGCTACTCATAAGCTTCTTTTAGTGGGAAAGCTGAATTCAAAATCACAGATGTCGTGCTTGCTTAGCAACCTAAGCAAGTATGATACACATATAGACCTAGAATAGGTTCTGGCAGGTAATAGGCATTTATGATAAATTGTGGATTAATAGTATTCTCTTGCATCCATTCCTGACTCTAGTTCCCAAAACCCAGTTGAGGTAGCTTTTTATACATTCTCTCAACTCAGCTTTGTTCACAATATGTTCCTTTGTATTTTCTCTCCATAACAGATTGTGACATCCTTTTGTGACCTTCCCCTAACTGCTAGATAAAATGGACTGTACACCATAAGCATTCAGTAGAGAATTTTGATTGGCATTGAAAACATACCTCAGTTTTCTGATTTTGAAGAGGAAGATTTTTTTTCATGTCTAGTCAAAAAAAAAAAAAAAAAGGCTTTATAACAAATAATTGCATTCTAAGGAAATTGATCTTTAAGAGTTCATAATGTGTCAGAATTCTAACAACCAAAAAAGCTTTTTTAAAAAAATCTATAGAAAAATACTATCTTTTTGCCATTTCTTTTTCTTTCTTTTTATACCTTTATTTCACTTTTTTATATGGTGCTGAGAATCGAACCCAGGGTCTCGCCTATGTGAGGTGAGTGCTCTACCTACCGCTGAGCCACAATCCCAGCCCTTTTTTTTTAATACTGCATAGGAGAAGAGCAGATCTCCAGAGTTGAGGACTTCATGGCAAGGCAGGAGCATCATATTGAGAAGACTGAATTCAGGTAGCCACTAATCATAGAATCCTGAAAGTGCTGAGAGAATAGTTCAAGAAGAGAAATTGCTAGCTTAGAAATCAAAGTAATGGGGCTGGGGTTGTGGCTCAGCGATAGAGCACTTGCCTAGCACGTGTGAGGTCCTGGATTCGATCCTCAGCACCACATAAAAATAAAAAACAAAGGGGTTGTGTCCAACTAAAAAATAAATATTAAAAAAAGAAAAATCAATATGAGTTGTCAGTTTAAAAAAAATTGCATAAAAATACTACTCTTCAATGTCGAAGGACAATTAGGAAAAATATAAATTTCGACCAAAGTGTTATTTTAGTATACTCTGGGAATAATATGTGAGAAGGCTAACGGTCATTTATATAAACTGATGGGTATAAAATTTGAGGTTCTATGTAAATCAGTTGCTTTTCTTACAGAAGCAGCAGTGTATGGAAAACCTTGGGACTGACGGTGAATGTAGCTCCGAGTGCTTGCCCTAGCATGCATGACACCCAGGGTTCAAACCTAGCACCACAAAAAATAAAAAGTAATGATGGGAAAATTAAATCAATTCTACCATCCCAAAATGAATGAGGTACTTAGACTTTTAACTTTTTCCTTCGTGTTTAGTATTTTAAAAATGTATTTCATTTTAAACTCTACTCTGCTTTTGGGGGAGAGGGTTTTGTAATATAAATAGCTGCAGACTTTTTTCACAAATAGGACTTTTTGTCACTACTAAAATGTGGATATTAAACATTCCTGGGCTGGTGGTTCATATTCATCAGTTTAAATATTCAAATTAGCAAAAATCTTTCAGGGAACTTCTGCCTAAGGGTTTCCTAATACACCATAATGGATTCTCTTTTGAAAATGGAAAAAATTATTCCCAGTTTATTTTCTAAATTAAGATACCACTTTTGAGAAGTTGGTAACTAATTTAGCTGTTTTTACTCAGCCATGTCTCTCAAACTATTTGTTTAGCATGTTTTGTAGGGCAGATGTGCACTTGAACCCAACCTCTGTCATATGATTAAAGTCCATATTAATAGGCTTTGTATTGAGGTTAAGCTGTTTTCCAATTCCTATTGGAGGCCATTTTGTTGTTGTTGTTGTTTACAATTATGCTCTGTGTTTCAAAAGCACTTGAAAATCAAATCTGTTTTTCAGAACAAAAGTCTTTGTATCAGCCTTTCCTAAAATGTTTGGAAATCTAGAAATGGTTGTTCAAGGAGTTAGTAGTAGGATACATTATTTAAGAAATGGTTTCATGCTTACATATATTTGGGAAGTCCATTTCTTTTTCTGCATGATTTCTCAGATTCTTTACTACATTAATGTATTAGAATTCTGATTTTTTTCTTTTGTACTGGGGTTTGAACCCAGGGCCCTGTAAGTGCTTCTAACCTGAGCTACTTCCCAGCCCCCCAATTTTTGACCAGAAGGTGCACTTTTCACCCATCATTTTATTGGTGGAATACATTGCCTCATTCTAATAAGCTAATTTGGAATATAATATAAACAACATACAAATTTTTTTCCAGAACGACCACGTGGACTTTTGAAGTTGTTACAATATTGTTGCCACATAAAAGTGCATTAAATTTGATTTTCCAAAGGGTTTATTTGGTGGTAATCAGTTTTCTCTAGTATGTGGACTTTGTTACACTTGCAATTTGTTAACAAGATAGTGGAAAGAAACAACAATCACTGAATGAATATCCTTTATTGAGAATCAAATATTCTAAATTTACTAAACTTAGAGGTAGTCATGGCCCCTCCCAAATAAACTTTACAGTCTTAGACAATTTGTGCATTTTAATAAATTCTTTTTTTTTAAATATTCATTTATTTTTTAGTTTTCGGCAGACACAACATCTCCGTTTGTATGTGGTGCTGAGGATCAAACCCGGGCCGCATGCATGCCAGGTGAGCGCGCTACCGCTTGAGCCACATCCCCAGCCCTTAATAAATTCTTAATTATAGTATAAAAGAAAGTCACTGAGGAAGCTTATAAAACAGCTATGAAACATATATAGAAGACTGTAGTTTCATAAACTAAAATATGATAAAAGTTTGAACAATACATATAGTATCTGCTTATTAGTTTTAAATGTAAAGTCTACAGCAAACCTAGGCTTCTATTTTAGGTATTAGGAACTCTTGGTGCTCTTTACCTAATCTGGCCATCATAATTTTCTTCCCCTCCCCACACCTAAAGTCACAAGGAAGATACAAATGTGATTTGTCATAAACATCAACTGTATTGTTACTATGCAGAATAAGAACCAAACTTGAGCAACTTACCCTGTTGTAATGAGAATACACTGTGTTTATTTTTCTGGATTCCCTAGGAAAATATATTTTCAATTCATAAGATATTTATACTTTCTAAACCTAAAGCTAATTTACATCATTTTAGAAACATTACAAATACAAATTTGCTTTTAGAACAAAACACAATGTATTTCTTAGAAATACTTTCAGAAATGTTAAGAGGCTTTTAACATTTCTGATACATTCAGCAGCTTTTCTGAATATAATAAATTAAGCACCAAAATCAACACTGACATTTGTCTGCAAGGACTTAACATTTCTCTAAAATACTCCCTACCATCTAGGTTTATATTAATGTTGATCACCATTTGAGTAGGCTCATGAGAAAGCTAAACACTTCATGAAAGCTTCCGTAATATTACTAGATGATCATTCTTGGTAACCAATATTTTGGTTTTCAGTCAAAGATTTAGCCTTTAATAAGGTGTATTATGCTGCCTTCAAAATATTTGTCAACCTGAATATTAATTATCCTTCCTTCACTTGGACAAGCATCAAAAATGGCACCACAGTATGATTTCTCCTACCAGTTTGCAGTCCAGCAGGGGTCTAGTTTAGGTAACTAAACGTGTGGTGAATTAGGGCTCCTATAACTCCTGCATTTTTCTCCTGTCTTCAGAACCTTTATCATATTTTCTACCGTAGAAGGATTACAGTTGAACTTGAGCCTGAGGAGCATATCTATGCGCTGTGAGTATGGACAAAGTGGGAAAGGCGTTAGGGAGGTTTGGGGAGCTGGTCTGATCTGATCACAGAATGCCAGGTTGTGTTTTGTCTTTTTCTGTGGGGGAAGGTGTGCTGGAGATTGAACCCAGGGGTTTATGCATGCTAAGCACACTGAGCCACACCCTGTTTATCTTTTAATGATTTAAAATTTGATTTTGGTAGAAATCTTTGATTTAAACATTTCAGAAGAAATTTATATTAAGGGTCATGAACTAATTCTGATTTTAGTTTATGCTCCTTTAAAAACTATCTTGAAAACCTTTAAGGTTTGATAATACATCAAGTTTGGTCTTATATGCTTTTATATATAACATGCCAAAAACAATTTTGGTACTATTAATCCATACCTTTAAGTATATAATAAATTACTGCTTATTTAAATAAAAAAATGATTAAAATATTCAGGTTATTACCTAAGTGGTTAAAAGTTCACAAGTACTATTGATATCAGCCTGTACAGTTTTGTGCATGTAGAATAAGCTTGGCACCTAAATGCCCATGTAGCACCTCAATTCTTTGTGGTTCTCAGGCCTTCATCATGTACCAAGTGCAGTGTGGTTTTATTTTCAGATCCTGCAAAATTTTCAATTTAAAACAGGGGAACTCATTTTTCATGAGCAATACACAACTCTTAAGAATTCTGCCCACCAGAGTTGTGATTGCATTTTGGTGGATCCTTTCCTCCTCCTTATTTCTTATGTAAAGGACAGTAGTTTCAAATTGTTTGCTAATGGCAAAAAATTTTGTCTTCTGGTAAGAAAATATAGATTGTGGTATCATTAACAAGTAAAATACTCTTACTACAAATCTTACAATAAATACAAGTAAAAGTCCTGTATTTGGAATTTTCTTGAAATACACATGAAAACATTTTTGTCATTGTTATCAGTGAGCTGGAGATTGCCATAAGATGTAGTTTCATAAAAGGATGAAAAGCCTTATAGTTTCTGGAAGGGTCTGGGAATAGCAGGTTACTGGAACCCTTTGTTCATTTATTATTCTATCTTGTGCTGAGCTCTGAGGATATAAAAATGAATTTTTCAAACAAGTAGAAAACATACTCTATTTGAGGGGCATACATGAAGTAGAAGATCATATTACAGTGGTGTAAATCCAATAATAGAGATAACTAGTTGATTCTGGAGCACAAAGAGGAAGGGTCTCTATCCCCAGATTGCCTGGGAAGGGGTAGAATGGAATTTTGTGAGATCCTGGTCACTAACAGGTTCCTGGTGAAGTTGATAATTGGAGTTTTAATGGAGGAGTGGGAAATAAGATGTATTGAGTCAGAATGATATTCCAGATACAGGGGACACAAACAACACAGTATGTGACATGTTTAGGAAATAGAAACAGCTGATTGTTGAAGTATCCCCCTTCTCTAGTGCTATGCATAGGATAGACCCTAGAATGGGAAAGTGTTGCAGGGGTGCAAATGAGCTGAGAGGGCTTACACGTCAATACTAACTGCCACGGAGAGGAGAGGGTGGAATCAGAGTTGATAGTTTACAATTTTAGTGACAGAAGGTAGGAGATGAGGAAGAAAGAGGAAGTATGAAGGATGACTCTCAGATTCTTGGCATGGCGATACCAGTAAATGAGTCACAGAAGGTAGTAGGAAGAAAAGCACTAGGGGGAAAATTATGCTCAATTTTCAACATGAAGAATGTGAGGCATCTCTAGGTCACATCCAGGTGAATAAGTCTAGTGGGCAGTTAGTTGGATGTGCATCTGAAGCTCAGGAGTTACACATTTGGGGGTAGTCATCATCACAGGATTGTGGCATCTTGGTACAGAAAGGCAGGGACACCAACTCTGGAAGGAGAGACACTTCCTTAATTGACATGTTTCTTTGGGACTCTGTAGACACAACCTTTTATCCCACCAGGGCTGTATTTCTTGGACCACTGAGACATGTTTACCTGTTTTCTCTCATATCTTCTTAGAACATCAGCAAAACTATTGTCTTATTTCTTCCGTAATTATTACTGTCTCCACAAACAGTACTCATGGCAAGGTCTGTTATACAGTAAGTGATCAATAAATGTTCATCTTTGTTATTTATAGTCAGCTGGCTCTTGCAATAGATGACTAGCTCTTCCCCCTGCCACCCACCCACCCCTTGCAGGAACTTCTGTTTTACTTTTCAAGTTTAAATTACACATTTCTAAAAACGACTTCAAGATTAATTTGTAAATGGGCAGTACTTGATAGGCAGGTATCTTCCATCTGTCATTCAAGACTGAATCATTCCTTTCATTATCACCACATGTTACTTATTGCAGGATTTGGAAATATCCATTTCTCTTCTTAGGGAAGACTGGAGCTTATCCAGTTGAGATCCCATGAGGGAGTTAGAGTTGCAGTCACCTGGAGTGAGTAATCCCTGATTCCAGGTGGTGATGGGGGTTGAGTTTCACATTTTACTTTATTTGAAAAATATGTGCAAAAGAGTCACCAAAAACAAGAACAAACTAGGCTTTGTTGCAGCTGAGAGGCTCTGCAATGTTTTGTATAGAGGAATCATTGGGCATGAAAGATTTGATACTAGGATAGAATCCACTTGCCCTTGGAATGAAAGTAGAAAATCCTTTTTAAGAGCACTGAAGTTCTGGGATTTCTCTGGAATAACCACCTTTGTGAGATGTGGATCATGTCCAGGGACTGTAACCTGAGAGGAAACAAGAAATAATTGTATGAGTGATTTCAGATGTTTTGTGGTGCCAATACTGAGAAAAACACTGTTAGCCACCCCTAAAATGCAGCCTTTGTGCAATGCAGGTAACAATCCACTGACTTCCAGGCCAGTAATTGATGAGTTATCCAATGCCTATTGACATAGGTCATAGTTAATGCTGTTGCCAAGAGTTACAAAATGAAATAAAAGCAGAGACAGGTATTTTATCTGATGATGTAAGTCAGGAGAAAGAACGAAGCTGTAGACCGATTCTCATTTTCATGGTGTGGAAAGAGAGTTGATTGTTTCACTTTGTCCTGAGTCTATACTTATGTCCTTACTGGATATTAATATTATTAAAATTATTCTCTTAATTCGTTCCTTTTTTTTTTTTTGCAGCTGATCTACGTGTACAAGTATATTGCTTTCTCAAAAAGGTTTGATTTTACTTGACTTTGTTCACAAGTCTGAATCTTTAGCTAGATTTGCTTTTTTGATGAAAGAAATGACTAGGAAAGGTCAGGTACTGTGGCTCATGCCTGTAAGCCAAGCAGCTCAAGGAGGCTGAGGCAGGAGGATCATGAGTTCAAAGTCAGCCTCAGCAACTTAGCAAGGCTTAAGCAACTCAGTATAAAAAAGGGCTGGGGATGTGACTCAGTGGTTAAGAACCCCTGGTACCAAACAAAACAAAACCAAAACCAAAACAAAACAAAAACCCAGGAAAAATGCTAAACTAACATGACAAATGCTAAACTAACTATAGGCTATATCTACTGAGAAATGCTTTTATTGTATATGATGGAGAAGGCAAAGAATGGTGAACATAGTCGTTTGTAGAACCACTAATTGGGATGTATTTTACCATTTATTTCAACTTCCAAAGTCTTGTCTTCCAATCTTGTCTTAGAACTAATAATACCTATAGCTAACATGTACTGTATTTGCCTAATGGAAAATGAGCAATTCGTAACTATTCTATAAAGATATGGCTTATTGGGAGACGCTGCAGATCCGCGACCTGGAGCATCGGAGGTGGTGATTGTAGCTCTTCAAGTCTGCAATTTTAAAAAATGGCCTCCAATAAGACTACATTGGCTGTGCAAAAGTGTAAGAACATGTCTATTTAGATGTGTTAATTATAACACATTGCATTAATAATAATCATAAGCGTACAAAGCAAAAAATGGGAAAGAAACAGAATGGAAAGAGTAAAAAAGTTGAAGAGGCAGAGCCTGAAGAATTTGTGGTAGAAAAAGTCCTAGACCGACGTGTAGTAAATGGAAAGGTGGAATACTTTCTGAAGTGGAAAGGATTTACAGATGCTGACAATACTTGGGAACCTGAAGAAAATTTAGATTGTCCAGAGTTAATTGAAGCATTTCTTAATTCTCAAAAAGCTGGTAAAGAAAAAGATGGTACCAAAAGAAAATCTTTATCTGACAGTGAATCTGATGATAGCAAGTCAAAGAAGAAAAGAGATGCTGCTGACAAACCAAGAGGCTTTGCCAGAGGTCTTGATCCTGAACGAATAATTGGTGCCACAGACAGCAGTGGAGAATTGATGTTTCTTATGAAATGGAAAGATTCAGATGAGGCAGACTTGGTGCTGGCAAAAGAAGCAAATATGAAGTGTCCTCAAATTGTAATTGCTTTTTATGAAGAGAGACTAACTTGGCATTCTTGTCCAGAAGATGAAGCTCAATAACTATTTGCATTGTTTTTTATATATATTTATATATATATATATAAAATCTGGGTCTTGGTTTTTGATTTACTAGTGTGAAAAAATAACTACATTCTAATGAAAATCAAGTTTGATATGTTGGTTTTGAAAGTAGTATTGGGGAGTTGTTGGGTTTTATTTTTTGTTTTGCATCAGTAGCACTGGTTACTTTGAACAAATAAAAGCTTTCTGTAGTTGCTTCCTTTATCAAAAAAAAAAAGATATGGCTTATTAATGAGACTGCATAAAAATAAAATTCACTATAAGAGAAACTCTTTCATAGGATGGATAGTAAATAGAAGGAAAAATAAAGGGCCTTTTAAGACAAAGATTCACAGTTAGTTGAAGTTTTTCTCAGGCTCTTTTCGTTTTCTCAGTGGCAGCAGGGATTCACAGGAAGAGGATTAGCTCCACAGAGCCCCACTGTTGGGCACTATGGGGATAACATGGAACAGAAAGGCTTTCAATTCTACAGTTTCACAAACTAAAAACCATGTCTCTCATTATGTCCTAAAGATGAAATAATGAAATACAAAGCCACTTTCTACTACAGAAGAGATGACTACCTTCTTCTAGGAATAGCTCTGTACAAAATGGGACTGCTACGATTGGCCTTGGTCCCACTAAGCAAAGCAGAATCCTGAAGTTTTTTTTGGAGAAAAATCAAAGAGGTAAAAGTACCATCGAGCCAACAAAATCAGGTACTTATTTAGTTCACTCACATAAGCCTACCCAGACTCAAATGAGATCATGCTTTCTTGTCCTAGGAAGAAATGACTCAGAAACATACATTGTAATGGAATTAAAAATCGAGATTTTACTTCAATTGATTGGAAAAAGGGCTGCAAACTATGCCCATCACTTGCTTAATATACTGTCAAAATTTGTGGATCAAATTTTACTTGTTCTAAGGAAACTGTCATAATCTATTTGCCCCCTACCCCATAGTGCTGGGGATTGAACCTAGGGCCGTGCTTACTATGCAAGCACTTGATTACTGAGCTACACCTCCCCTCCTCAATTATTTTTGTAATGATAGAAATTGTATCTTATGGAATGGGTGTTAAATGGTATTCCATGAAGTTCAGAAGTACTTTTGCTACATTATTTGTTTTTATAAATTTAGATATAATATTTGTGTATCTTTATGGGGTATATT
The DNA here is from genome assembly GCF_001458135.2 of Marmota marmota marmota. Classification (NCBI taxonomy): domain Eukaryota; kingdom Metazoa; phylum Chordata; class Mammalia; order Rodentia; family Sciuridae; genus Marmota; species Marmota marmota. The sequence goes on along the minus strand of NW_025999853.1, from coordinate 38,506,548 downwards.
ATGGTAATTTGATACATGTATATGGAATAATAATCAAATCAGAATAGTATGCATTTTCATCTTTTTAAACATTGATCACTTTTATGTGTAGGGGATTTTGTACTCTTCTAGACGTTTTGAAATATATCATAGATTGTTTCAACCTATAGTTACCCTACTGTATTAAAGAAGAACCAGAATTGATTCCTCTGCTGTTTTGGTGCCTCTTAACTGAACTTCTGTTTCCCATTCAACTCCTGACTTCTCAGTCTTCAGTGATCACTATTCCTTTCCTTTTTACAAGGCTGACTTGTCAGTTTCTGCAAAAGAGTGAGAACATGTGGCATTAGAGTTTGTGTCTGACTTATTTCACTGGATATAATGACCTCCAGTTCTCTCTGAATTGCTGCAGATGAAAAGATTTTATTATGGTCAAATAATATTCCACTGTGTATATATATATTTTTTCTTTATCCATTCATCCACTGAAGGGCATTTGGGCTGATCCCACATTTTAGCTGTTGTGAATAGTACTGCAATAAACATGGAAATGCAAGTATCTTTTTGGTATAATGATTTCACCTCCTTTAGATCTACAGTGTTTTCCATAATGACTGTTCATTTATATTCCTGTCAGTAGTGTGTAGGAGTTCCTTTTTTTCCACATCCTTTTCAGCATTTTTCAGTTTTGGGTGATAGCCCTTTCAACTGAGGTGAGATAACATTTTGTGGTTTTGATTTGCATTTTCCTGATGATTAGTGAGATTGAGTATTTTTCCCTATGCTTGTTGGCCATTTGTAGATCATCTTAGAAGTCTGCTTAGTTCTTTAGTCCATTTTAAAAACTAGGTTGTTGTTTGAATATTCAGCTTTTTGAGTTCCTTATGTATTCTGAATATCAATATCTTGTCAGATGAAGAGTCTGCAAATACTTTCTTCCATTCTGTAGGCTGTTTCTTAATTCTGCTGATTTTCCCCTTTGCTGTGCAATAGCTCCTTGGTTTGATTTAACTCCATTGCCTACACCAAAGTCTTGAATTGTTTCCCATTTTCTTTTAGTAATTTCAGTTTCTATTTAACATTTAGGGTTTTGGTCCATTTTGTGTATCTGTTCTTCTAGTTAGTGGTGTATATTCGTATGTTTTCACGATGGTAGTTTTCATCCTTTTATTGCTAGTGTAGGACTCTTCAGTATTTCTTATAGGGCTGGTTCAGTGGTGATGAATTCCCTTAGTTTCTGTTTATCTGGAATAGACTTTATTTCTCCCTCAGTTTGGAAGGATAATTTTGGGTATAATAAAATCATGGTTGGCAGTTTTTATCATTCAGTATTTTGAATACATCCTCCCATTGTTTTCTGAACCATAAGATTTCTTTGAAATCTGCTGTATATGTATCCTGGATGTGACTTGATGCTTTTTCTCTTGCTGTTTTTAGGCTTCTGTCTTACATTTTTGATATTTGGGCTATAATATGCCAAACATGGAAGTCTGTTGGGATCCTTTGAATTTCTTGAATCGGGATGTCCATATCTTATTGAAGGTTTGGGAAATTTTCAGCTATTGTGAAATAAATTTTCAATTCCTCTCCTCTTCACAAAAATTCTCAAAATGAGAATGGTATCCCATAATATTGTAGACTTTCCTCATTCTTTTAAATTCTTCTTTTTTCTCTTTTTTGTCTGGCTAACTAAATTCAAGAGATCTGTCCCTAGTTTTAAGAATTCTTTCTTCTGCTTGTTCTAGTCTCTTGTGAAAGTTATTTTTCATTTCATTAGTTGAAATTCTTAGTTCCAACATATCTGATTGTTCTTCATTTTTTCTTTCTTTTCAGTGAATTTCTCATTCATATGCTGAATTGTTTTTCTTATATATCATCTCTTGCATCTCATTGCATTTCCTCAGGATCATCATTTTAATTCTTTATCAGGTACCTCATATATTTCCTTCAAATTGGGGTCTATTTCTGGAGAACTGTCATTCTCCTTTGGAAGTGTGATGTTTCCTTTCATGTTTATTGTGTCCTTGTGTTGATGTCTGCTCATCTGGTATAATGTTCATTTCTTCCAATTTTATGAAATAACTTCAGTAGAAAAAGATTCTTTTTTGCTTAGATGGGGTAAAGGCTGTCATTTGGATAGGGGCTTTGGGTTTGGATATAAGGGAGCTCAAAAGTATAGTTTCTGTGTGCTTTATGAGTCCATGAGCACCTCAATAGCCTAGACTGTAGAGGTTTGTAAAGGGTAGTTGTATGACTGCAGTGGACATGACTTCCAAAGGTATGTGACTTTGGGCTCTACAGAGTTGAGCCCTGATGGCACTGTAACTAGTGGTGGCAACTGACAACAGTTCTGGTGATGTAGAATATGGAGAGGCCTACCCTCTGGTCCCTCAGGGAAAGCACAGGTGACATCAAAGGTTGTAGCCTCAGCACCCATGGTCCCTGAGCCATAGGACATGTAGGAAGCCTTCCTTAGGATTCTCAAGATGAATGGAGGAGATGTCTGGGTCTGCAGTATCAGCAGCCACAGTTCTGAAGTCTTGCAGAATGAGCACAGGTGGGTCTGTGGCACTGGAAACCATGAAATTTAGATTTGGGAACACAAAGGGCCCTTCCCCTAGGTCCCATGAGGTGATTTATAGTTGGTGCTGGGCTTGTAGTGCTGTGAGGTGCTTTTTGGAGTTGTGGGACCCAGATGTTACTTTCTTGACAGCCCAGAGGATAAGCACAGAGTGATCCAGGGCTTTTGGCACCAGAACTATGGTCTGAAGTCTGTGGGTTACACAGATGTTCCTTAGGTTTCCGGGGGCCTGTGCATTTGGGCTAGTGGTACGGTATCCATGGGAGATCTTCCCTAGGTCCTTCAGGTTGAGCACAAGTGATTATGGGGCCTGTGGCTTTGTTATCTGCAGTCTTGGAGTTTCAGGATATGAGTGAGAATGTCCCTAGGGCAAGCTCTGGTAGGAACAAAGCTTGTAGAGTTAGCAATTACAGTCCTGAAGATGGGTCCTTCCCCCATCCAGCTGTACCCTTGAGTGAAGTAGAGGCTTTTTGCATCTGCAGTTGCAGACCCAAGGACTTGAGCTGAGAAGGAGACTTTTCCTAGATTAGCAGGTGAGCAGATGTCAAGCAGGTATTCAGGCTACCACAGCTGTATTTCTGGAGCTGCAGAAACCCCTACACCCACAGGCATGAGTGAAGTTGGGATTTTGCAACAGTGGCTACAGTCCCAAGGCTGTGGACTGGGAGGACATATTCCCTTGATCCTGCAGGGCAAATGTGAGTGGGGCTCAGGCTCTTGGCTGTAGTCAGTGGGTGGTCCTGAAGCTGCAGGATGCTGAGAGGGCTGCCTTATTCCCAGTGAAGTGTACACCAAGGCTTCTAACTGGTCAAGGGTTTGGATGCCAGCCCCAAAACAATATGGCATCTAGTAGTGGTTGTTGTAGTTTGAGTTCTGGGGGTTGAAGGTGGTCCAAAAGGAGCACTTTCTTTGGAGCAGAAGAGTCACTTTTAGACCAGTCAGTTCCCCAGACTAGATTTAAAGCTTGTAAGGATTGTGGAATTCTGCAGTTAGGACTGTTGGTCTGCTGCTACAGTCAGGGTTGCTGGTACTTCCAGCTCACCTCCTTCCCACCATGCTGGTTCCTCACTGCCTGCTGGGAGCTCTGCATTGCTTTCTTTTCTCTAGGTTGGAGACCTCTGCTGTGTAGGCTTCACTGCCTTGCGGATTTCCAGAGTTCTCCCTCACATTCCTTGAAATAGTTGCTCCTTTGCTGCCTTGATCCTGTGGCAGAGGGCACAAGGCACCTCTCTTCAGCCATCTTGGCTCCCTTTTATTCTTACTAATAAGGTTGCATTTTTTTTCTTAAATTATAAAGATTCTCACCAAAATAGGATTTGGCTTTACTTTAAAAATTAAGGGTTGGGGATGCAACTCAGTGGCAGAGAGCACTTGCCCTAGCATGTGTGAGGCCCCTGGGTTCAATCCCCAGTATGACACAAAAGGAAGATTGCCACTCAAGAAAACATGATTTTTTTTTTCTTTTGGTTAGTTCCTATTGTTCTTACCTCCGCCGCACCCCTGTCATTTGCAGGCATGATTCCATTTCTTTCTGCCCTGATGTATTTACTCTTGGGTTTTTCCAGATTTATTCTATATTCCTTCTGGGTGAGTACTGTGAGCTCTGTAGTTATCTTCATAACAACCAGGATTGCATACTTACATTTATTGTATAGGACCCAGGCAAGAGAAGTAGATAGTACTCTCCAAATTTGTTGGTTCTAAATGGGCAGATATGTTTTCTGTCTTCGACTTCCACAATTACATTGGGTAATGGATTTCCATTCTGATCAAAAACTTGACCCTTTACACCTGTAGGACAAAAAGACAATCAAATGTAAATACCATTTTATGGCACATTGCAAAAATCAATGACTAGGGCTGGGGATGTGGCTCAAGCGGTAGCATGTTCGCCTGGCATGCGTGCAGCCCGGGTTCGATCCTCAGCACCACATACAAACAAAGATGTTGTATCCGCCGAAAACTAAAAAATAAATATTAAAAAATTCTCTCTCTCTCTCTCTCTTTAAAAAAAAAGGAAAATTATTTATAAAAAAAATCAATGACTACCAATTACAGTCAAATTACTAATCTGACTTATAGCTTGTAGATTGTTGGTTGCTAAATATTCCATTTATAACACATATCAAAATGAGAGAACACATATGACATAATCTAAAATCCATTCCTGTCATTTCCAAACTGTTAACTCAATCGCTAAACTATACTGCCAAATCAGTGGATTCCATAAAATCCTAAACAAAATAATGTTAATGTATTAACTTAGAAGATGTATATCTATACAAGGAATTGACAATTTTGTCTTATGGTCAGGAAAACTATGTAAGTAGCAAAATTGCAAACAAAAATCTGCTTGAAGCATGGAATTGATTAATGATTTCTTATTACTAATACTAGCAGCCAGCACTATTGAGTGCTTAGTATATTCTAGGTTCTATGCTAGGTGTTCAATATGCATTTTCTCATAGAATCCTCACATCAATTCTACAAGGCAGACAATATTATTATCACAATTTTGTAGGGCTGGGGTGTGGCTCAGTGGTAGAGAACTTGCCTACCAGGTGCAAGACCCTGCATCTGATTCTCAACAGCACAAAACAAAAACAAATACAATAATCACAATTTTATAGATGAGAACAGTAAGGTTTTGGGTGATTAAAATAAGTTGCAGTCTCACACAGCCAACTATGTGGCATAATACAGATGTAAGCATAATTGTAATCTCCTGAGCCCACAATGAATCCATTATAGCATTACCCACCCCCACCACATACAAACTTCAAAATTTTAGGAGTAGAATTTTTTTGTGTTGCTGGGAATTGAACACAGGGTCCTTCATATTCTAGGCAAGTGTTCTACCACTGAGCATACCCTAGACCCTCTTCTCATTTTTATTTACTTATTTTTGCTATATTGGGGATTGAACCCCAGGGGTGCTCTACCACAGAGCCTCAGCCCCATCCATTTTTATCTTTCATTTTGAGACAATGTCTTGCTAAGTTGCAGAGGCTGGCCTCAAACTTGCAATCCTCCTGACTCAGTCTTCCAAGTAACTGGGATTACAGGAGTGTACCACCATGCCCAGCTTGCCTTCCCCCACCCCCTTTAAAAATCTCACTTTTGTTATTCCTATTATTTGGTATGCTGAAGTGGAAACATTGCCCAAAGACCAGTAGACCCAAAGAAATCAGAGAAAGTTATCATATCAGGAACAAAAATAAGATTTTGAAAAAAGCTCAGATAATAAACAAAAGATGGAGATAAAACCCGAGACTCAAATTCTGTGGCCATAGCTGGAGATGTGAGGAGAAAGGAAAGGCTCTCCTTCCTTGGGTATTAGCTTCATGAATGATAAGTCCTTGCTGGGTGAGAATGGGGACTCTGCTGGCCACAATCCAGGGTGAGAGCTGGGACAGCACTTGAGAGACTGCTTGTTTGTGCCATGTCCCCACAAGATCACAGTTGCCACCTGTTTGGGATCTGGTGAAAGATCCCTGTGTGTGTCCCATAGGTTTTTGGAACTCAGCACATGCCAGATGCTGCAGTTGCTTAGGTGTCTGGATGCTGTGAGTCACTCCCCAGACCTCTTGGTCTGGATCTGCCTTAAGAGTCTAGGGGAGAGACAGGGCCACAGCAGGTGACACTGCATCTTGTGCATCTTGGCTTCTCCCCAGAGGATGGGGGCCAAGCAGGACAATCTAGGCCTAGAATTCAGATTTGTCCTCCTTTGCTATCTTGGCCTCAATAAGTCTGCAGACACCCTTATCCCAAGCCACACCTCCAAACATGACCACATGGTACCACCGGGCCCAGTTTAGACTGAAGTCTAGAGGGAGTTGCTGAAAGAAAACTGTGCTGGAGCTTTAGAAGATGCTGGTGCGAGGCAAGGCCAGCACTATTACTCCCAGTTCATTTGACTTCGCTGAGGTCCAGAGAAGGGCTTGCTCAAGGTTTCAAATAAGCCAGATGACAAAATACCTGAGGAATCTACCCAGGCTCCTGCCCTGGTGGCAGACCCTTCATTAAAGCAAAAGGCCTCAGTGTGCAGAGGTCCTGGATTCCATCCCCAGCAAGGTGGGTGGGGAACAAAAGACCTTTCTTTTCCAGATAAGGCAGGTCAGAGACTTCCAGAGAAGGGTCAAAAATCTCAGTCTCAGAAGCATCCTAGCAAGTGGGAATGCAGCACAGCTTGACAAATACCATTAATTTCCTTAAACCAGAGCAGTACCAACAGAGGGTGTTAGCTCCCATCATCTACAAACAAAAATGTTCTCCCCATTGGTGCCCTTATAGAAAGAGACTTTCTATGAAGTAGTAATAGTCACACTGTATCAGTATTTTGAAATATGGTTTCATTATTAAACTAGGAGAAAAAATGCCATTGTCTTAAACCACAAGGGGGCAGGTTTGATGTGCTTGTACATACACCCACCCCCCCACCCCC
>NW_025999853.1:38495342-38498235 GCF_001458135.2 Marmota marmota marmota | reverse complement strand
CACACACAAATAATTTCTTTCTTCTTTTTTTTTTTTTAATTAGAGCTTTATAGTTACACAAAGTAGTTGAGTTCATCTGATAAACTCACATGTGCATGGGGGTCGATTTCAGTTCATGACACTCCACCCCACTTTCCACTCTATGCTCCCTCCCCTCTCCACTTCTCCTTTCTCTACTAGACTTCCCTATTAATTTGTATTTAATTGGTCACCTATTAATTTGTATTTAATTGGTTCTTTATGTTATCCTGTCCTTTCCCCCTTTCCTTTATTTTACTCTAGCCTCCACATGAGAGAAAACATTGAACTTCTGAGTTTCTGAGTTTGGCTAATTTCACTTAGCATAGTCTCCATTTCCATCCATTTACAGGCAAATGCCATACTTTCATTCTTTTTTATGGATGAGTAGAACGCCATTGTGTATGTTTCCAGCACAATTTCTTAATCCATGTCTTTTTAAAAGTGAGTTGTTCACATCTGATTACAGTGACAGGTAGATAAATATTCCTCATATGACCTAGTGTAAATAGACTTGTAAGTCCTCCAAATTAATAACTATGACTGTAGTGCAATTTGTATGTTATTGGTTTACAAAGCTCCTTCACTGGCAGTATCCTGTCAGCATAACACTTGGAAGCCCACCTTAATTCAGCGCTTGGTGAATCATCTTTACAACTAGATTCTGAAAACAGTAGTACATTTATAAGAGTATATTTCAATTCAGTTTCATTCCCATGTGGATACTGATAAAAGATGAATTTCAGAAAAGAATACACTGTAACACACAAAGGGTTACATGGGTGGAAATATAATACCAAGGTTAAACTAATCCATGCTTCATGAGGCAAAGCTAGTGGAGAATGAAATGCCAGAATGCAAAACAAGACCCCAAACCAAGTTTTATGACATAATAAAGGAGAAAAATCTGGTGATCTGCTTATAACCTTGATGAAGATGCTGGTGAAAAGGTGACATTTTGTAACATTCCCTACACAGGGAATCATCTGATTCAGCAGTTAGGGCCCTGAGAGTTCACCAACAATGTTTGTGTATTTCTGTTCAGGTTGGGGTTGGAGGTTGGTGACAAAGGTAAGGAATTGGATGGAGGCATGCATTTTTAGGGATGTGCAGCCAAGGGATAGTCTTAATGATGCTTGTATTCAGCTCCCTGCCCTGTGCTCCCCATAGCCCACATCCTTCCCTGTCTACTCTCAACAGGTAGAGAGCATGGGAAGCATGCAGGAGATTCCAGTAGGGCCGTGCAGTGAACCTCTTCACACAAACCCACCCTTCACTTGGGATTGATGTTGTGGCACAGCTATTATGACAATCCCTAATATGCTTCTTCCCCCAATCCTTTCTGAACTGAGAAAAATAACCTTGGCCCTGGCCATACAGAAGAGTCTTCCACACTCCACCCAAAGAGACACCGACTGGTTAGCAAACTTGGATTGCACATGATTCCATCATCACACATAACATGTTTCTCTAGTGCAAGAGTTTTCTCAGCATATCCCTGGACTAGCAGTATCACCTGGGAAGATGTTAACAATTCGAGTCCCACAAAATCAGAAACTCTGGGATGAGGCCCGGCAGTCTGTCTCCCCATATGCCTGATGTTTATGTTTGGGAGCTACTTTTCTTTTGCCACATTTATTTTGTTCATCTGTGATAGAGGCTGGACAGCCTTCAGAAAACAGGCTGGGAAGATTTCTATTGCCTGGTCATTTGGTAGAGGTGAGGGGTGGGAGAGGTGAAAGTAAACGTGCTAGATCACCACCCGGTTTCTGGGAAAAAATGCAAAATTGTAATGTCCAGTGTTGTGTGGCAAGTAACAAGCAAACCTGGCTTTTTCCTCCTTGGGAGATCATGTAAAAGAATAACATCCTGTTTGCTGGAGGAACACTGTATTCTCACACAGCAGATACTTGTACAGAGAGAATTCTGTATGAATTCTGGTACTGAAATGAGGCTGTACCTGGAACACATAATTAAAGACTTGTATTTGCTCAGCCCAAAGGTCCTGCTCTATTTTGTGTTAACACGGAATAATAAAATCTTACAAACCTAGGTGCACCTGTTTTATATATTCAATTAATGAGGCCTTGTTATCATTCCAAAAGTATGGCAGCTTTTCCTCACGAGGATATTTACAGCATGACAGCTCCAGTGTAATTTCAAAACACTGGGCCCAGATGTAGTTGTAGTCTTGCATTCCACCTACAAACAAGCATATTTAGTTTTTGTTAAGGCCTAAAATTGGAGTGAAGCCAAGTATCACAGACCTTGGGGATGAGTGGATGAGACAGTTGCAGGGGAAATGAACGTAAACAGGAAAAGACAAATTTGACATATTAGCATGAAAAATCAAGGATTGACATGATGAGTCATGACTAGGCATCTTAAATATTTCCATATGCAAAACTGGATCAGAGTTGACTAAAGTTCAATTGTGCATCAAAATTAAATGAGGGGTGGAGGAAGGCTCCTTTTTTATTTTATTTTTTATTTTTAAAAGTTCTATATTATGAAAGGATTCTTCAAATTCCACTTCTTCCTTGAATTACATTTTAAATGGACATAAACTAGAATAGAATTTCGAATATATCTACAAATCATTCATTTGTAAACTCATTTATATGAAGCAAAGAATACTACTTTTAAGGGAATAATAATGGCCAACATTTACTTAGTGTTCACTATTGCTAGGTACTGTTCAAAGTGCTTTAGGTCAACTCATTGAATCCTTATGACAATTATTACTGCCTTATACAAAGCAGGAGATATAATCCCAGATGTTAGGTCATGTGTCCAGAAATTCCTGCCTGTGGACAGCAGAGACTAGGGTGTAGGCCACCTTGCCCTAGCTCCTGTGCTTTTTTTTTTTTTTTTG
>NW_025999853.1:38339562-38495317 GCF_001458135.2 Marmota marmota marmota | reverse complement strand
CTTTTTTTTTTTTTTTTGGTACTGGGGATTGAACCCAGGGGCACTTTACCACTATATCTGCAGTCCCCCTACCCCAGCTGTTTTTTTTTTCCCCTTAATTTTGAGACAGGACCTCTCACTAAGTTGCTTAGGGTCTCACTAAGTTGCTAAGGTTGGCCTCAAAATTATGATCCTCCTGCCTTGGCCTCTAAGTCACTGGGAATATAGTTGGGTGCCTCAGCACTCAGCCTGAGTTCCCATGCTCTTGCCTATTATGCCAAGGTGCTTGTGGGGGTCAGAGAAAGAATGCCACTGACTCTCAGGAGGAAAAATACCCAGAGCCCTGTGGCTTCTGGTGCTGCCACTGCTTACATCATCTTTTTGTTTTTAACCTTCTGAAGACCCTATTTTCAAAGGGTTATTACAATTTTATTTTCTAAGATAAAAATATTTTCATATTTTAATCTCTCTGAATTGAGATATCTTAAATGGCATGCTTGAAAAAATTATGGCTTTAACTGAAAACACTTTATTCCTTTCCTGGTGGTTTATCGTATTTTACAATCAATGTCATCTTGGATTTGATGGAATAACAGTAACTTTAAAGGAAGTAGATTTTAATTTGCTACACTTGATATCTGCACAAGAAAATATGTATTCTCAATTCCATCAGGATATTTGGGAAGCACTGAAGTAGAAAAACAGTTTGATTTCAAGAAAATGATTAAAAGAGTATATCAGAATACTGATACATACTACTATATATAGGTAGCAGGCGCAGTGGCACATGCCTATAATCTCAGTGGCTTGGGAGGCTGAGACAGGAGGATTGTGAGTTCAAAGCCAGTCTCAGCAACTTCGCAAGCCATTAAACAAACTCAGTGAGATCTTGTCTCTAAATAAAATACAAAAAAGGGCCGAGGGTGTGGCTCAGTGACTGAGTGCCTCCGAATTCAATCCCTAGTAGTAATAATAATAATATACTGGACACCTGGTGGTGGCATGTGATTGAATAAATCAAATTATTTCGAAAAAAAATAATAATAAAAAAATACTAGATATATTGGGCTGGGATTGTGGCTCCGCGGTAGAGCGCTTGTTTAGCATGTGTGAGGCACTGGGTTTGATTCACAGCACTGCAAATAAACAAACAAACAAATAAATAAATAAATAAAAATAAAGGTCCATCAACAATTAAAAAAATATGAAAAATACTAGATATCAAGTGATAACAGTGTAGGCCCAGATTCTAGCCAGGAAAAGCCTATCTTATAGATTTTTATATTTCTCTCTGAACTTATTTTCACAAAAAACAAAACAACAAGGAAAAGAGAGAAAAGAAAACAATATTTTTGACTGGATGGATATGTCTCAGGTAGAAAGAATTTAAATGGCAAAACTGGTGTGCTTTAAGGATCCCTAGCAAAGTATTCCCAATTGAAAATGCCAAGCATGGAGAGTGATCAAAGTTCTGGATAAAGCCAGTCATGCTTGGCAACAAAACCTGTAGGAGGGCCAGGAGGCTTTGCTCTCTACTCCAACGCAGCTGGCTTTGCCTTTTTTTTTTTTTTTGAGAAAGATACACAGCTCATACATACATACTTGGGAAATTTCCAATTTCCTATACATTTGAATTTGTCTTCAGTTATAGACAGTGAACATTAAGAACGACTCTGCCATTGAGCAGGAGTGAGGTCCTCTCCTAGCTCCGAAGAGGGAAGAACAAGACTAGAGTGGAGACCTAGGGTGGGAACGGGGGGCCTGTCTTAGCAGGGAGAGTTTGGGGTGTTGTGGTGTCTAGCTGGACCTTCTGGCTGCATGCCCTCAAATCATCATCTATGCTCATTTACATTATCTGGAAAGCTGTCAACGAGCTGTCCAGACACAAAGTACTAGCTTGTGCAAGATTACTGGCAGCCTGTGCATCTATCGTGATAACTTGTGAAGGCACCTTTGGAAGTGGCCTGTGTGCAGAAGTGCAGCTCGAGGGCCAGGCTGGCCAGGCTGTTTACAGTACTCCTTCTTGCAAGAATATCTTCCTTCCATGTTCCCCACATGGTAATCTTCCACCCTTCCTTCTTGCCATCCTATTCCAAGAGTGGAAACTGGAGGACCCTGTCTGTTGTGTCCTGCCTGAAAAGCCCTTTTATTGAGCCTGCAAAGTAGCTTTCTAAGAAGGGTACTTCTTCCTGATATCCAGCTTTTCATAACCTGGAATGTCTAGCCATATTGGTTCTCCACTACTGCATGGCAATAATAAGCTGGATCTAAGTATCAGTTGTCTCTGTGAGATGGGACATAAGCATTGCAATTCTCTAAGGTCTTCACAATTTTCCTATTGTCTTTTGTGTAGCTATTGTTTATTTACTGGTTTGTATATCCCTATGGTACACAGGTATCTTTTCTAAATCTTCATTCTTATTCTAATTACACAATCACAATTACTTATTTGCCTTAACCTTGAGGGTAAGATCTGCTGTGTCTTGTTCATCTTTCTTGGCACAGTTCTGGCTCACAGCACGCAGATATTGAATAAATACCTAAATGAATAAAAAAGGCCATTGGCAGTGAGGGACATGTCTGAGCATCTCTCACCTCCACTGCTTCTGTGGTATTAGCTAATGGAGAGAAGATTGAGAGACACAAACCAGCTGGTGCCCTTGGGTGATGACAATAAGGAGAATGGAAGAAATGAAGAGAAACTCACCTTGGAGTGGATACCAAGAGTAACCATTTGTAACTCCACTGGGAAAGTTCATTTTATTTTTACACTGATCTCCTTTAGTCATGTTGGGATTTCTTGAAGCATAGGTATGTGCAAGATGTTGAAAAACATCATCATCAGGAGTTAAGCTTCGGGAGAGCAATGTTCCAGTTGCTGCATTTGAAAGACACATCAAGACCTTTCAATTAACTTGTAGTAAGATGTTAGCAAATACATACTCACGTTGCACATAAATGCTCTCATTTCCAAGGAGAGATCCACCCATTTCCATGAATGCTCCCTCTATTCTTTTTTCCACTTTTTAATAAACAAATACAAGGTGATATCTCACAAAATAAGTCAGATACATATCCAGACTTCTCCTAAATCAGCTTAAAAATTAGACATCCTCTTGGTACTCTTGCTGATTTCTGAAGGTTGGCAAACTTTCCTTAGGTATTCAGGAGGTTGAAGGAAGCCAGTAATATTTTAAGTCCTTGAGTTTTAAAAGGAGTCAGCGATTACCATTCATATGATTAGCAAAGAAATGTAATTTGTTCTAGTTTTATTTTGTTTTAGCCATGTAGCCTCTTGTGAGATGATCTAAGTCTGATTTTACTATTTCATTCATGAATATCACACTACTGGCTTCAGTTCAGCCACACTGCACATCCACTGCTTGAGAATTTATAGGAAGGATGGCTTAGGGTTGGGAAATTAAAGCTCCTTCTAACCCAGCCAGAGATGTTAAGCAATGGCAGAAGGGTTCCTCCTCACATAGAGGCACTACATTTGTAGCTCTGCTCTGCACTTAGAAAGCCAGAGTGGGTCCCACATTTGCTTACCTTGAACACCATTATCAAATGGGTAACTGGCCACCAATGCACCACCGTGGAGGTTTGCAGAGAGGACAAATGTCTCCGATTTCAGCCACTTCATGATTGCCAGAGTTTCAGGCTGCCTTGATACATTATTATATTCAAAGGCATCAGGGAAATTTCTATTCAGGTCATACTGGTTATAATTTTCCCTTTAAAAGAAAGAACTTTTTAGGGCTCATTGATGTTGTTACAAGGGAAAAGATTCTTGCAGTGCAAAGACCTTTGGATTAGGCTCCAGGTGTTTCCCAAATGTGGTAGATGGCAGCCTTGGTGCCTCCAACAAACCACACACATTTACACCCTACGTGGTCTCCTCCTCCTGTCTGACCTGCTCTTACCAATAGAACATTAGCTATTGTAACCTAAGCAGAAGCTTTTGGTAAGTCTTTGCATTCTGGGACTTTTGCCCTTAGAAAACTTTCTTTTGGAGCTTGAGACTCCAGTGGTAGATACATGGAGAGTCCACATGGAGAAATGAAGAGCCCAGGGGACAGCCAGAATGAGGACCCAGGTGAGGCACTTGGACTGGCCATTCCGGCTCTGCTCTGCTCTGCCCAAACTCCTGACTTACAGGGAAAAAAAAAAGCTATTGTTTCAACTCACCAGTTTAAGAATGGTTCCTTATGTAGCAGAAACAACAGGAGGAGTGAGCTATTTTATATTTCTAAAAAGTGGAATGTTTAAATATACTAAAAAAACCCTAAAACTGAAGAGAATCCAGTAGTGAGATTTTATTTTTAGTAAAGCAAAATATTTCTAAATTGCACAAATATAAATGTATGATAAACATTTGAAAATTTCTAAACCTTCCAAGACAGCTTGAAACAGAAACTGTTTAAACCAGAACTACTGTAAGACTGATTCTTCTTTGTGGTTAGATCACTGGCTTAATAAATCAACCACTAATGATTGAGGGCGTGTACTACCCCAGGCAACTGGGGAGCTCACCGCAATGAACGTACCAGACATGATCCTGCCCTCAGGGAGCTTGCTTTTTAGTGGGGAGAGAGAGATTACACAAGAAATTGGACCCTACAAATTGTGCTATGAAGGTAAAGAGCTGAGTGACCTAAGAGTATACCAGGGAGCCTAATATATGATACTTGTCAGGGAAGGAGTCTTTGAGGAAATGCTATGTCAGCAGCGGGAGGAGGTAAAGAGAGAGTGGAGGTGCCAGACGCCTGTGCCAGAAAGTACTGGGAGAAGAGGGAGGAGGATCAGAGAGGCAGGAGCCCAGGGCGCAGGGGGCGTGGCCAGTGGAGGCGGCACCGGTATTGAGGATTTCAAGATTCATCCTGCAAACAAGGGGCAGGAGCTCCAGCACACTGCGGCAGGGTGCTGGCTGTGAGATGCTTCACTGTCATCTAACTCCTCTTTCTAGGGCCAGCAGGTACCTGATGGGAGCCTTTCCGTTTTGTCTTGTTTTAAAATAAAGTTAGACCAGTCCATCTCACCTTCCGTTACTGTAGAAACAGTCAGGCTTTTTGACAGCTTCGAATCCATCTGGGTTCATTGATGGCATGATGTGTATCCGGGTACTATTGATCAGATTTGTGATTTCAGGGTCTTTCCCATAGCTGGTGACAAGATAGTCAATCAGATGGAGCAGCAGCTCCCTCCCGACAGTCTGTGGTGGAAGAGAAAGGGGGTGTTTTAGGTCAGAAGCAATAAGGAAAACCATGCCTGGAGCACAAATCCCCTCAGTAGGGGCCTGAATGCATGATATATTGGACCAAAACTAGTCCATAGGACCACTAATTCCTCCAGCACAGGGCAATCAGGCAAGTGGTAATCAATCCCTGGATGTGCTGCAAAGTATTTGCTACTCAAAATTACTCTGTTGTAAATAGTTTACTTTTTATCTTGGGGATAGGGATTGAAACAAGAATAATTATTTTAAAAAAGAATTACAGCCAGGTTCAGTAGTGCATACCTGTCATCCCAGCTATTCAGAAGGCTAAGGAAGGAGAATGACAAGTTCGAGGACATCCTGGGCAACTTAGCAAGGAGACCATGCCTCATAAAAAACTTTTAAAAAGGGCGGTGGGTGTACCCAACCTAGGTGCCCTTCAATAGATGAATGGATAAAGAAAATGTGATACGTATATACAATGGAATATTATTCAGCCGTTAAAAGAATGACTTTATGAAATCTGCTGGTAAATGGATGGATCTGGAGACTAACATGCCAAGTGAAATAAACCAATCCCCCAAAACCAAAGGACAAATGTTCTCTCTGATATGCAGATGCTAGGGAGGGTGGGGAGGAGAAACAGAAGTTCAGGTGGATTAGACAAAGGGAAATGAAGAGAAGGGAGGGAGGACAGGAATAGGAGAGACAGTGGAATGAATGAGACATAACTTTCCTATGTTCATATATGAATACACCACTAGTGAAACTCCACATCATGTACCACCACAAGACTGGGATCCTAATTACAATAAGCTCTATTCCATGTATGTGTAATATGTCAAAATACGCTCTACTGTCCTGTATATCTAAAAAGAACAAATAAAAAATAAAACACAGGAGATATTTTTAAAAAGAAAGAAAGAAAAGAAAAGAACTCAAGCCAAGAGCTGACAATGAGATTCACCAGCCAAAGGCAAAGAAAGCCAGGATTAAAAGGCTTGGGTTGAGTGCGAATTCAGTTAACAGTAGAACTAGTCATCAGTTCTACTTACAGTCAAAATTTAACCAGTTATTTTTAGTTTCACTTCAGTTTTATTCTTCTGTTAATAAATTTTAGAAGGATTAAGTTTAAAGATTTAAATATAATCATACTTAGGTCAATTTGAATATGATTACATTTTATACATCTTAAAAGCTACTAACTCATAATATAAAATAGAAATATACAAGTGTCTGAGAAATAGTAATAAAGGTTATTCTGGGTGAAAGTATTTCTGATAACTTGTTACCTCTTATTTTTCTAGTATTACTTTCTAGTATCTTTTTGTCATTTTTATAAAAACAAAAAAGTCATGATTCTTTCAGGTACAAAAGTGTGTAATCAAAGTATTTTCTGTTTGTCTCAATATACCACAAGAAGTCACAAGTGCTCAACTGGAGAGGGTATATAAAAACCTTGGGAATATGACAAAGAATAATTTTCAGATAATTTGAAAAATGCTGAGACAAACAGATGAAATTTCAGAGGGAGTTAAAATCTCTTTTTTCGGTTGGTCCATACTTGCTGCCTCTGTAACAGCAGAGTTCAACCAAATATTATTCAAATTAATTCCTCCTAACTTTAATATAAATGTCTCAAACATTCACTCATGTTTTATGTATAAACCTCCTTCCCTTCCCAATTTTAAAACTTTAGAATTAAGCCTTTGACTATGAAACCTTGGAGAGTTCAAATTTTAAGAAAGAATGTGGTGAAAACAGTGTCCCTTAGCTTACCCGGCCTTTCATCCAGCACGCTCACTTCCTTTCTGTGAGAGTATGGACTTCATGAAAGGACCCCCAGTAAGAGCCTGGGAGGCCTGGAGCACACACACTGCGTGGGGAGCCTTTCACTGGTGATTCAGACGGTTGTTAAAATGGCAATAACCCAGAAGGCAGAAAATAAAGTCTCCATCAGGTTTAGTTCAATTCAGCCAACTTGGAATTTGCCAGATAGATAAAAATGAGTCTTGATCTTCAAAGAATGTTTATAACACAATGGGGAAAATTTGAAGGAACAATCCACAACACCGTTAGTAGGGGGCAAGAGAGAGAGGGAAAGGCAGACAGGCAGACAGACACAGACAGGCAGAAACTTCAGTTCTGGGGTTCCACAATGGTGTGTTACAGATTTAATTCATTTGCCTGATGGTCTAGCTAATCCTCCTTGGTCAAATATCGAGCCTACAGATTCCATTATCTAACATACAGTCCCTAGCCTCCCACATCTGGGTTCAGCGACCTGCCTGTGTGGCCCCCGCACACCCCACCACTACGCTATCTAATGCCACTCACATAGGTTACAGTTAACCTAGCTGGCCACCCCTTCCCCACTCCACCATCTAAGCCTTGAGAGCAAGGATCTGAACCATTTCCCTCTGTATCCCTGGTATATCTTGCACATTTCCTGGTGTATCATGAATTTGGTAATTGTTAATTAGTTACTGTTGACAAATCCAGTACAAGGTCAAGACAACCCGGAGAAAGAACTTTTGGAAAACACGAAGATCCACAGTACTTAGGAAGAAGAGATGTTCAAAATGACAGTCATTTTGTTGGAAGGATTTTCAGTACTGAACAAAATTTACAGGGGTGTGGGGGAGCTGACATTTCTGCTTATGACAAGAAATCTAAATATCTGGTCACACCGGCTCAGCCTCACCAAAAAGAGATGGAGAAACAGATCACTATTTGAGGAATCTTCTACATGCTAAAAATGAATCTGACACTTCACCTGGAATAACCATTAGCTCTGTCTAAATCTAAACAGAACTATTTAAAGTCATGTGGTATAATTGAGAACAGTTTGCTATCTAGAAAGTGGTGGAAAAAAATTTTGGAAGAACAAGCTTTTACATTTTTGTTCGAACAAATTTGGCACCTCTATCTTATGGTGACTACACATCCCAGACTTTCTAAGACAGGCACAATTTCAGATATTATGCCTTATTGTCTGCATAAACCATTAAAATACCCTCTAAGTACAAACATTTAGATATACAAATTGCATCACATAAACTGTTTCTATACTGAGATGTGTAAAAGTCGAATGTGCTTTATTTTTAGTTTGAAAATATGCTCATTATTTATAGGAAATGTTTTTTCTTTCAACCTATATATCTGGAATACAATAAAGTATAAACAAATGTTACTAAATGTAAGATTCTAAATGTGATATGGTTTTTCAAAAGTCTAAACCCAAATAAACAATCATAGTAAAAACTTACATTTAAGAAACAGAAACTTAAATTTCCAGGGTGCTACCCCCTCCCCCAAGTCAGAATTGTAGTTTAGTTAAACTTAAGAAAAACTTCAAATACCTACTCTCACATTAATCAAGATGTGGCCCCAAGGTCAAGGCCACTGGGGCTGGAATCCAAGGTCTGACCTATACTTTACCTGTTGCTGGGTGAGCTTAAAACTCTAGGCACTCAATTCCTAAAACACAGTCATGCCTCACTTCATTATTTCCACTAGAGAAGAATTAGAGAGGTCTTAACCAAACCAGCAATTGCCCAAGTAAAATAGTTTTTTTTTCCTAAAAATAAAAATAACAAAATAACAAAATAAAGGCACTGGGTGGGGAGAACAGCACAGAGAGCTTTAGGAAGGAAGGAGGTATGGAGATCCTCCTGGGTGGCTCTCCTGCAACCACACTGAGGCCAAGGATGTTATGTCCCCAGCGTCAGGACATGACCAGAGCTTTAGGTAAAGCTCAATTTTAGATTATTGATTTTAGTGTCCACAAATCGAGACAATAGCCGAATGAGGGGGTGGGGGAAGACAAGGGGGAGACAGATCTCAACCCCAAACAATCTGAATATCTATGGAATAAGGGAAGAGTAGGACTCCATTCAGTGTGTACTGGCATCGATCCTTCCAATTAGAAAAGTCTAACTAAACTTCAGGTGTGTCATTAGGAGGCTGCATATATTAAACCTAGAATTGGGGTTTCTACAATTCTAAGTTCCAATGTGTATGTAAACCAGGGCCTGAAGGAACTAGAAAAACACCTGCTAGACTTACTAAAATGAGGAAGATTAAATCTCAGAAATGTTCCTCCCATGCTTTTTTATAAAGTACGGGCACATCAGGGGACAAAGGCTCCTCTGGATGCTTTGTCTGTAAGCTCCCAGGGGTGACTCCTCTGCAGTCAGGAGAAGCAAGCAGTAAGTTGGAAGACAAAAGGTTCCAAGATAGACAACTGGGAAAATCTCTTTCAGTGTTGCTCCTTCTAAAAGCTTGTTACTGTTTTGTATGATCAATAAGCCAAAGTGTTCTCATTAAATGATTCTGGAACAACTGAGTATCCATCCAAACAAAATTTTGAGGGAGACCAAAGATCTATATACAACAACTAAAACAATAAAATCAGAACATTCCAAAGACAGTTAAAAAGGCAGATCCACTGGATAAGGCTTAATGCTCAGGCTCCAGAGTCAGATGGTTTTGTGGTAAAACCCAAACCTGGATCACTTAGAGCCTTGCTAAATTGCCAGGCTGGCCTCAAATTTGCCTCTTCCTGCCTCAGCCTCCAGAGTAGCTGGGGCTTTGGGCCTGTACCACTGTGTCTACAATAACATCTTTTCTTTTTTTTTTTTAAGTTACTGTCTTGCCTTTAGTTTTTTTAAAAAATAGATTGGAACTGGGCATGGTCATGTGCAGTTGTAATCCCAGTTACTGGGAGGCTGAGGCAGGAGGATAGAGTGTTTGAGGCCAACCTGGGCAACTAGTGAGACCCTATCTCAAAATACAAATGAAAAGGTCTGGGAATGTAGCCCAGTGGTACAGCATCCCTGGGTTCAATCTCCAGTACTATTTTTTTTTAAGTTTTAATCTTTATTTTAAAAACATAGTAACCAGGTGAGGTAGAAGGAGACATTTTCCAACACTGCTCATATACACTCAAATTGTAGGTTCTTCATGGTTTATTCTGAATTGCAAAAATTCTCTCTGTGCTTTCCTTTACTCAATCCTGGCTGCCATAATCAGACAGAAAGTTCAAGTTGCTTTTTTTTTTCTTGGATATGTAGTAGAAAACTTAACAGATTATTTTTAATAAGGAAAAGACCTAATTCTAAAACAAGGTGTAAAGAGGTGGAGATTCATGGGGGAAAGTGGCCAAACTGGGTACTCCTAATGCTGCTGCTCACTGTCATAGAGTCACCATATCAAGTGGTAACAACACACGCCCTCATACATGCACTCAGGAGAGAGAAAACATTTTAAAAATAATGTGGCCAATCTTGTACATCATGCCCCTCAGTATATATGTACCTCCTATAGGGACTGTCCACATCAGGTCCATAATCTCCCAGAAGATCCAAAGATCCTGAGGTTGGAGGTCAAAGTTTGTACCAATATAACAAGGAATACCTCCAGAGAAGGTTAAGGATCACTGCCCTAAAATACTAACTACATTACTTTTTCTTCTTCTCTTTTCTCTTTTCAGTGCTGGAGATTGAACCCAGGGCCTTGAACAGTTAGGCAAGTGCTCTACCACTGAGTTATACTCCAGCCTCTTATCTTGCTTTTCTTTTTTTCTTTGTCACCAGGGATCAAACCCAGGGGTGCTTAACTACTGAGCCACATCCACAGTCCTTTTTATATTTTATTAGAGACAAGATCTCTCTGAGTTGCTTAGGGCCTCACTAAATTGCTGAGGCTGGCTTTGAACTTGTGATCCTCCTTTCTCAGCCTCCCTAGCTGCTGAGATTACAGGAGTATACCACTTGGCCCAGCTACATTGCTTTTTAATAAGATAGAAAAACAGAGAATGCTTTCAGTGCCAAAAGATTTAAGTAAGGAACAAGGTGGTGATTAGACCCTGTGCCAAGTGACTTTTTTGCTCCTAGGTTAGACCATTGCTTTTTCTAACTCCCAGTGGCACCAGGATGGCTGACTACTGAAGTCTTCAAGTTAAAAATAATAACTTTCTTAGCAGTCCCATGGAGCCCACAGATGCTTCTACTAGCTGGGACATGAAAGGGGTTTACATGTTTCAGATCCTCACCTCAAAACACACCAAGACTTTTTCCTCTGCCTAATGTCAGTCCTCACTATTCCTTAAATAAGCAGGGTGAACTAGAGAGACTTGACATTATGGACACACTAACTACACCAGAAAATTGGGAAACTGCATGGAAAGAATAGCCAATTAGTGTGTGTGGGGGGCAATGTTTCTTCTTATCTTTGGAAGTTTCAGTTCTGAGGGTTAATTTCTGAGTTGCAGACTGCAAGTCCTGAAGCACCAAGAATTCAATAAATAAACTACTGAAGGCAAAGAGTGCCATCTGTCTCTTATTAAAAATGGATTCCAAGGGACCTTGATCAATAGACTGGGCAGCAAAAGGGAAAGACATCTGGGCTACTCTAATAGTTGTTTTATTAAAAGCAACTTTGGTTGGACTCCCAGCAATCTCAAGTTTGTTGTTGTTTTTTTTTTTTTTTTAAAGAAACAGTGCATTATGTTCAGAAAGCCACAGATGGATCGAACTTCACTGGCCCCCAAGATACCTACTCTTTTCTGAGAGGTAGATGTTTGCATCTTTGCTCTGGCTGCAAGAAAATTACCTTCTTTAAGCTGGGCAGGTTGGTCAGCATGCCTGGCAAGGGCAGGCTGTGTGTGTCATGAAGGGTGGAGCCAGTTTCCCAGGAGCCTGGGCTCAGGGAGGGTGAAGCCAGGTCAGGAAGCTTAGCACTGATGAGAGCAAGCCACCCAGGCTATTGCAAATCTGTAGTGTTCCAACAAGTGAGCAGGTTGTACTTATTGGAATATGCATTTACACTGACATTCCTTTAAATTACATGTTTTATAATGCATTCTGCACATTCCTGTGCATATTTTTTTTTTATGGTGATGTCAGGAAACTACCTTTCTACACTTGACTGCCCAGTCTTATTGAATCCTGGAAAGTGGGAAATACTGCAGTTGTCATGTTCTCAAAAGCCTTAGGAAGTAAGGTGAGAAAGGGAGATGAACATCTTCAACTGTGTGCCAGATGGCTGGGCAGGTAAGAGTGGCAAAAGGATATTTTGTGAAACAAAAAGAATTTATTTCTTCTAATGTGAAAAAGAGGTCAAACACTATGAAGGCATTCAACAGTATTTGTGGAATGATGGGTCTGAGAGAACCCTAAGTGTGGCTACCTCAAAGTGAACATTGAAACCATTGAGTATGCCAGGGGTAGTGGTGCAGTCCTGTAATCCAAGGCTGAGGCAGGAGGTTCGCAAGTTCAAGACCAGCCTCAGCAACTTAGCAAGGCCATTAGCAACTTAGCAAACCCTGTCTCAAAATGAAAAAGTAAAAAGGGCTGGGATGTAGGTTAGTGGTTAAGCACCCCTGGGTTCAATCTAAGAAAGAAAGAAAGGAAGGGAGGGAGAGAAAGAAAATACTGAGTATTGGATTAAGAGCCACAAAAGTATTCAAAAACCAGATGTTAGGAATCTGGATAGCTATTTGGAATTTTCTGAGTTCAAATAAATAGAGCTCCTTTGCTGGGTGACCTTTATGCTGACTTGGATGGGAGGAGTTGAAAGCTAGAGCACTGTTTGCAGCTTCAAGAACAAAAACACGTCAGGTTACTCTCACAGGACACCAGGTATATGACCAAATGGCTGTGCTGCTGCTGGACCCTGATTCCTTAAACTCCTTCAGAAGGTCTCACAGAAAGACCTTGCAGGGCCTTACTTCTTTGTTGCAATATGTGAGTCTTCTTTATGTTTCCTCTTTAACATTTACATGGAGCTCAAGAGACCTGAGGGGAAGTGTGTCTGGTGACTTTGCAGAAATTCACGCCATGTCCATACCTCATCTCCATGCATATTTCCTACGTATTTGAATTCTGGAATCCCAACTCTGTGTTCCTTAGGAAACCGTCCCACGACAAGAACCCATAGGTTTCTACCTTTATTGGGAAGAAAAAAGAGAAAAGTAAGTTCATCTCTTAAAATGACAAATGAACTCTGGGAGAATGAGAATAGACCAGTGATGCTGTTTTTCCCACCTTACTTTTAACATTTCATGGTGACTTCAGTTCATATAACTAACATTTAAGTGCTTAAAATGTTCTTGTTTATTGTCAGAATTTAGGGAAACCCTTTCAATTCAATACAAATATTTATTATTCTAGAACGTGATTTTTAGAAATTGAACACTTATTAGGTTACATAGATCTTACTTTTCTAAAATGTTTATATACCTCACTTTAAGAACCTGGAGCCTCATAGAAACAATCTTGGGAAGGCACACAATTTAACAAAGTTAAATTACAGTTGATGGTTGACTGGAAGGGGGCCATAACTTGCAGCACAAACAAAATGAAGAAAGCAACAGTAATAAAACATGTAACTCAGGAGGGAGATTGTTTTTAAAGTAAGAAATCCTGAATCCTGTATTCAAATGCTAAAGTGACAAGCCCCCTGTGGCTGTGTTTTTGATGTGCATGAGTTCTGCAAAGTAAATTAGAAACCACAACCTGAGCTAACAATACCAAGGAAAACTTCTAAATCCCAGCTCTGCCTTAGACTGGAAGGGCAGAAACAAGATCATCAAGAACTGCCAGGACTGTGTCTGTGCCTATATCACAGCTAGTACCTGGTTCACATCACCTCAAGCAATCCCGTCATGACCCACTGAGATGGATTATTAATCAAACTGATTATCAAAAATATTAAGTAAACTTCTTATGATCATGCAGGAATAAAGAGACCACAACTTAAGCCCCAGAGCCATGCCTTGAACCCTGGTCTATTTGATTTCAATTCTAGTGCTCCTTTCACTAACAAAAACTATCCATCTCTCAGGAGGCTTGGTTTCCCAACCAGTAAGAGCAAAGAAGTCCTTTTCAATTCTAAAATTGTCTGGTGTTTTTAATACAGTTTAAAGTTGGAGATTGGGATTATGTTTGATATCTATCAGGTACATACAAAGTTCAAATTATCTGTGATAACTCAGCTGTATGTGGAATTTAAGAGCCCGGGAAAGGAATTTAACAGCAACTAATAGGCTAATGTTGAGAGGGTTTCTGCAGAATTTCTGATTTAGTTCCTCAAATCAGGGATCTTACAGGCTGGGGAACACTCAGTTGCAATGAGTAGCTGAAGGAAAAGCAGATATTGGATTGTCTTTTTCAACATTTACTCAAATATTATTAGAATAATTTTTTAGGGAAATTTGCCATGAACAAGTTGATGCTTTAAATTCAGTAACTAGGAATTTTCAGAAAATGTTCACCAAATGCAGTTTGTCTGATTGATGGCCCCCTGTTCAGTGTAGAGGTCACCTCCATTTATTTATTTGATTACTACATCTAGACATTCAGCCTGGATCAGTGACATGCTTGCTCCATGCCCAATGATTTTTTTAACATATTTTTTTTTTAGTTGTAGATGGACACAATTTCTTTGTTTTATTTATTTATTCATAATAGCTAAATTGTGGAACCAACCTAGATGCCCTTCAGTTGATGATTGGATAATGAACATGTGGTATATAAACACAATGGAATACTATTCAGCATTAAAGAGAACAAAATCATGGCATTTGCTGGTAAATGGATGGAGTTGGAGAAGATAATGCAAAGTGAAGTTAGCCAATCCTAAAAAACGAAATGCCAAATGTTTTCTCTGCTATAAGGAGGCCTATTCATAGTGGCGTGGTGGTGGGGAGCATGGGAAGAATAGACAAACTCTAGATAGAGCAAAGGGGAGGAAAGGGTAGGGAGGAGGCATGGGGGTAGGAAAGACAGTGGAATGAGATGGACATCATTACCCTAAGTACATGTCTGAAGACACGAATGGTGTGATTCTACTTTGTATACAGCAAGAGACTTGAAAAATTGCGCTCTATATGTGTAATATGAATTGTAATGCATTCTGCTGTCATGCATAACAAATTAGAATTTAAAAAAAAGATTAGGGATTTGAAAACAAAAAGATTGGGGATTAAATAAAGATGCTCATTATCACTACAAAAAAGAAAAGAAAAGAAAAGAAAAGTTCGTTCAAGGCCAGCCTCAGAATCAGTGAGACCCTAAGCAACTTAGTGAGATTCTATCTCAAAAAGAAAGAAAGAGACCTGGGGGTGTGGCTCAGTGGTAAAACATCCCTTTGTTAAATCCCCACCACCAAAGGGGGAAAAAAAGCAAGCATTCTGAGTCTGCCATGTGGACATGTCCATTCCATCTAGTCATTCCCCACCAGAAGCATTTGATTAATTAGAACCCTTCATTCACCAATGGCATTAATTCTCTGCTCATCTGGAACTCAGTCCTACAAAGCTAACATTTCATATGAAACAAGGAAGAACTTTTTATAAGTGAGCTGTTAAACTTGGCTCTTTGGGTTTGTTTCTGGGGAATTCTTTTCTGTAACTATTAATGCTTTTAAAGCTACCATAATCACAGATTTGTACAGAGTATAGTTTTGTTCCCTCTTGGGCAAGAGAAAAATTCAATATTATCTTAACATAATATTTATCAATTGTAATATATAATTCTGAGTCTACAACAGCCTTGGTTTTTTTTTTTTTTTTTTACACAAATCATAGGAGTAGACAGCAAAACCCTAACCTGATGTGGACATCCAATATCACTTAGTTTAAGGAAAGAAGGAAATCAAACTCATCAAACCAAGTGAAGACATCTTTTGGTGGGTAATTCAATCCAACTTTAGCACAAATGACCTCTAAGTGAACTGCAAGATGAGAAACTTACCTTGAATGACTTCACTGGCACTAAGTCTGAGAATGAAATCAACCCACAACCCTGGTGGATACACACAATCCTTTTGCAGTGACCTGATTCTCGAAGGGCTTTCACCTCCCCTCTAACCAACGTCGGCCATCTCTGGCTAAGACCAGAGGAAGAACACAAAAGACAAACCACTTACCTCCAACAACCTGGTAGTCAAAACAAGGGCAATATAAGCAAGATTTTCCTTCTTCTATCAAGGTTGGAAAGACTACCTTTATTCTCCCAAGTTCGAGCTAGTATCAGGTGTGATAAAGAGTTCTGAAGTGTTCTGCCTTTTTCTCTTCATTACAAAGTAAATTAAATTTGGATTCCAGATACCTCAGAATCTACACTTACTCACTCACTCAGGGTTTAACACAAACCCTGGGCCCTGGGTGCCAAATTGAGTTGCTCAGAATATCAGGAAAAGATTTACAGTTTAGGATTCACAAAGACACACAAGAGAAGAAAGGAAGCCAGAAGTGCTACAATGTACTAGAGGAGTTCAGGCCATTTCCTAAGTTCTCTCTTTTTGGTAGTGCTAGGGATCAAGCCCAGAGCCTTGCACTATGCGAAGCAGACACACTACCATTGAGCCACATCCCTCGTCCCCTCAAAATACCAATTCCTGAGCTTCAACCTCCATCTACTAAATCAAATTCCATGGGTAAAGTCTAAGACATTTAATAAGTCCCTTTGGTGATTCTGAGGCCTATTACTGTTTTTTTTTTTTATTTTTAAATTTGCTCTTTTTAGTTACACATGACAGCAGAATGTATTTTGACATATCATACATACAAGGAGTATAACCCCATTTTTGTGGTTGTGTATGATGTGGAGTTACACTAGTTGTGTATTCACATACACACATAGGAAAGTTATGTCTGATTCACTCTACTGTCTTTCCCATTCCCATACCCCATTCCCTTCCCTTCATTCCCCTTTGTCTAATCTAGTGAACATCTATTCTCCTCCCTGCTGATTATTATTATTACAGTTTAAAAGAAACTGAATGGTCCAGATAGATTTGGGAGCCAATTTAGGTAAAACCATCTCATTTTACATATAATGATGAATCTGTTTCTATGTTAAGAGATATACTTCTACTGAACCTTTTAGGATGGCTGCTAAATGTTTTGTTATATGAGCACCCTTCCATTTATTCTACCAATACTTTCTTGTTAGGGGTCCACCAAGAAGTAATTTTATGCAAATTGTGCCATGTTCACTAAAATTAGGTACAGAATCTAACATTAAAAAGATTTCTAAGACAGGCTTGGGAGGCTGAAGCAGGAGGATTGCAAGTTCAAAGCAGTCTCAGCAATTTAGTGAGGCTCTAAGCAACTAAGTGAGACCCTGTCTCAAAATAAAAAGTAAAAAGAGCTGGAGATGTGGCTCAGTGGTTAAGTGCCTGGGGTTCAATCCTCAGTACAAACAAACAAATAAATAAAACTATTTATATTGTGAGAAAAATCAATGAAAAATTATGTAACATCAAAATGTGGGCTGGGGCTATGGATCAGTGGTAGCGTACTTGCCTAGCACGTGTGAGGCACTAGGTTCAATTCTCAGCACCACATATTAAATAAATAAATAAAGGTCTATGAACAATTAAAAAATATTTTAAAAAAAACGTGTAAAATAGGTTGTTCATTAAAAACATATGGCACCACAGTATATAAAGCCTAAAATAATGGAGGAATCCCTATACGAGATGGAAATAGCACGTCAGTGATAAGGAGCTTAGAGGGTGATAAAAACCAAGTGACTTCATTTTTCTTTTTCATGATTGCAGTTTTTAAAATTAAAAAAAATAAATTTTTCTTAGTTTTTTTCTTTAATAAGAACAGAACAATTAAAATATCAAAATTTATCATTCATTAAGTCTGGATATTATGGGCAGGCACTATGCTAAATAAATGCTGTCTGCTACTGGACGTTCATAACACCTCTGTGTAGGGGGTGAGAGCCACATTCCATAGCTGAGTGAAATGGCAAAACCAGGTTCAAATGCAGACTTGACTAAGCCCAAGATTTGTGCACCTCAATACCACCACACAGCCCCAATCTTCCTAGAAGTACTGGATAGGCTGGAACCCTGGTCTCAGGAAGAAATCTCCAGGCAGCTTTTTCAGTGTTGTGATGCTATGGTTTGCACCTGGAACAGGGTCCTGCCTGCTACCTGGCTCTGGACTGCTTGGTCTAGGACAAAACAACCAAATCCAAGGCTAACTTATGGGCACAATCCACGCAGGGTGCTGATGTAACACCACCATCGGTCTACCTCTACCTTGACAGTTTCAGTATAAAGTGTGCAGAGACCCTGGGTGGCCCTGACACTGGAGCAGAGCCACGGTCATTTGTCATGGGACTTGTATATATGGCCTGACACATTAACTTGTACCCAGAGTGCTGGATCAGCTGCAGGTTTCTCAGATATGCACTTCTCTGTGTTTTCTTAGGCGTAACCTTTGACCTAAGTCAGAGCTTGAGAGAGCTTGCCCAAAGACTGAGTTTCTATTTCAAAGATCAGTGAGAATAACAGCCCTCTTGGTAAGGCTATTTAAGACTGTCCCGGCAATGGTTTATCAACAGTGTGAGTTCCTTTTACCTTCCCAAAGAATAATCCACAGATCTGACACCAAACCTTTGGTTTCCCTTATGCATATTCCCATTACCCCCTCCCCCCGCCCCCCCTACACAAACGAGAAGTTGATCACATATGGCACAGAAATAATGGATGAGTCCACAGAAGAGTGGAAATCATATGCTAATCATGTCGGTTTACTCAGTCTCCACAGTTCAAACACCCTCTGGATGTGAAATAGAGGAAAAGAGGTCCCCATAAAGCAGGTCATTACAAAAACCAAACAAATAACTAACATAAATTCTAGTAGATAATAACAAAACAGACAAAAAGCATAGGCAAGTTTCCAGATTGGCTCTGCTTGTGTAGAGTCATCCACAACTGAAAGCATTTTGCATATACTCAGTCATTTAACGCTAGAACTATAAGCAGTATTAGTGTCATGCTTCTACACATGAGGAGACAGTCTTCCTTAACCTCATAAGGCAGTGGTTCTCACAGTGTGGTCCTAGGACCAGCAGCAACCGCAACACCTGGGAACTTATTGGAAATGCACATTCTTGGGTTCCACTCAGATGCATGGATCAATAAGTACTGATCTGGGCATGGTGAGCAGCAATCTGTGTCTTAATTAGCTCTTCAGGTGATTCTCATGCACACAAAAGTTTAAGACCATCATAAAAAAGCCTGGGATGCCTACCCACAATGCCTCTGCTCTGTTGCTGACCACTGTACTATACTACTCATCACCTAGAAATGGAAAAATACACACACACACACACACACACACGAAATCATGAAGAATCAAAGGAACACAAACTTATGAGCCAAAGTTGCTGTGTGTCCAACTTCTGTTGTGGAGACATTTTTCTTTCTGTGGAGGATTGGAAATGGAAGGAGGAAGGTAAGGGGACACCTGAGGATAGTTTGAGAAGTTATTGTTAGCTCTGTTGGTTCAGAACAGTCTGTTATCTGTTATGTCCCCAAACTGCTTTCCTAAGGACTACAGACAATCCTTAATGACTTTGTTTGCCCCAAAGGTGTAGAAACTGGGCTGGCTGCATTTCTGGGATCTGGCTGTCCTATCTATGTCTTTGCTCAGCCTAATATGGCCACTGCTGGATTTTCTGCTTTTTCAAATTCTACAAATTCAAGACAAACCTAATTCTAAGAAATCTCCCCAGCGTACTCTGACTCACCAGAATATTTTGACAAAATGGCATCACAAGACCTGTCATTGCAAAGCATTCTGCCTTTTGATCAGTTTCCTCAGGTTTCATGTGGGCCAGTCTGGTGGTTTTTAACCATGTTACCACTGCTGCCCGAACCATCCTGTTCTTTTGCTCCCCTGTGGTACCTCCCATGGTGTATTATGGTCATCCACCTGGGCTTAGGTCACCATCTTAGTAAAGACCTCTGAGGTAGGCTGTATTACTGGTGCCCTCTTGAACTCAGGTATGTCATGTGACTTGCTTTCATCAACGAAATGTGGGTTGACATGACATATCACTTCTGGGCAGCGGCTTTAAGAGCCAATGCATGGTAGCCATCTCCTTTCTCACTGACACAAGACAGGCTGTGTTTGATAGAGACTGCTGTGTCAGCTTGGGTTCTTGGGAAGACGATAGCCAACAAAGCCACAACCAAACAGTGACGGACATGTAATGTGAAATTTAAACCTTAATTTTGCTGTTATAAACCACTGAGATTTGGAGGGAGGGGGTCTTCAATTTATGGAGTACAGTCAAACCTATCTTATAGGACATTCTTTCTCTAACCAGCCCAAACCAAAAACTTGCCCCCTGCTGAATGTGCATTATGCCCACTACTGATACCACTGCCTTTTCAGACAGGGGTCCCCAGACCATAAGATTTTTGTTGAAGTGACCTAGAGTTTAGACATTTTATCTTAAAACTACTCAATCCAAATGATCAACTTCTAAACATGGTATAGAGTTTTGCTTTCATACCATGGAAAAGTGTCATGCCTCTGAGTATCCGCTGATTGATGGTGGGCAGCCAAAGCAAACAACAACAACAACAAAATCAATATTATTTCAAAGCCTTGCAAGCATTACATCAAAAAGGAACACCACAGTAAGACATGGCAAAGCCTATCTCTTGGGATCGTTTCCTTATCTTATTATATCTTCTTATACTGCCTGTACCAACAAATAGAATTTGTAGGTAGATGGATGTGATTCCAGACTGAAGTAACACTTTGAAATTCTAATAGTGCAAAGTTGGGCATAAAAAGAGGAAAAAAGAGGAAAACAAAAGGGCACAGATAGTTGCCATGTGGTAAGTAAAGGGGGCAAGGCGAGCAGAGGAGGTCCTGGTAGGATGCACTGAAAGCACAGCCATTAGCAAAATGGTAGTCAATAACCTGCTGGTCCAACCTTAGGAATCAGGAAGTGGACAGCAAAGACTTTGGCTAAATCACAGATATAAGACAAAGCTGAAGCAGCAGTTTGTATTGTGGCCTGTCACTGCAGCCTTGATGCATTAAGTGCAGCTGCCAAAGATGACCAGAACTGTCACGGGCTTTAAAGAAATCGGATACATGTCTATTGTGTAAAGAACCATTCTTGCACAAAGGCTTAACCTACCATCTTTTCATTTATTCATTTGACACCCATATTTACAGATGCCTATCTTGAGCCTGGCATTTGGTCAGCTCAAACAAATGCAAGTCACCAAACTGTCCTGGAAAACAGTAATTTTCTTTTTCTGACACTGTTTTCATCATTTAAAAAAAGTGAAGTCCAAATGAAGCATGTTGGATAGACTCTATTATTTGGGGGTTACTCTGATGTGAGATGGATCACATGCTCCACTGCTGTTCCTGCAGTGGTTCCCCAAGGCCTCGAGATGGAACCCGGGTCCTTCAGCAGTACATCAGACATCTCATGATCTGCCCCGTCTGGCCACAGGTCTCCCAGCACAGTCCCACACACTAGGTTGAGCATTCTTCATTGTGTGTAGCTCCCAAAGGAGCCAACCCTCTGTCTCAACTCCTCCAGAGCAGGCTCTTTCTTCTGCATGAATAGTCCTTAGCCTGCTGATCAAAGTAGCCAGCTTCCACTCGCCTTTTTAGGCTCAAGTAAAACTCCTTGTCCATCCAACACATTTCTTACTCCTCTTCTGCTCAGCCCCATTCCTTACCAGCCCAACTTAGATGCTTCCTTTGAACTCTCAGAGTACCTCTGCAACCCTTTTCCTAATCTCATTGAAACCAGAGGACTGTGTATCTCTGTGCTTGCTGAATTAAGTGTAGTCCTCGCGTACATACATACAGTATATGATCGAAAAATGCTTGCTGAATAAGTGAATGTCTAAATGAACAAACCAAACAAAGGAAATCCAGTTGGAGTCACCCCTGGCTCAGAAATTAGATGAATTTGTTTTCTAGTATTGATGGAAAAACCTGTGACTAGTTTACAAGGTGCCATCTTGAGTGAGCTCTGGAAAGAACTCAATTTTTTCGATTAATTCCAGAGTAAATGGACCTTCTTGGAGTATTTCCATACTAGAGAGTGCTTAGATCCAAACAAAATATTTGGCTTCAAGTTAGACTCTTCCAATATTATGGGGAGATGGGGTTTCATTTGCTTACACATTTATCCCATGGCACTAATGTGTTGATATCATACCTGAGAAATGGAGATATAAGATTCCATTTCATTTTTTCCTGAACAGATAAATGGGGAATTTTTGAGGATTCAATTCCTGAATCAGGGACATTTCCATTTTTAATTGAAAAAAAAAAGAGCAAAAAAAAAATCTGAAGATATATCAAGTTGGAATGAAATTTTCTTTTTCTTTTTAAATTTTAAGACATTCAAAGCTCCCAGAGAAATAGTAGTCTGTCTTATTAATCACCAACTATCAACCCAAACAGGAAGATCATAGGCAATCCCCCCATCTCTTTCTCTGGCAACCCTACCTTCTCTATGTCTCCTACTCTACTCTCAGGTCAGAGGCAGATACATCTGTTCCCCTTCCTGTAAGCACTTTAAACTATAAATTATAAAAGTATAAGACAATTTTAAAAGTTTTAAAAACTAGACATAATTCTCATATCCCCCAATCTTTATAATTTCTCTATGTTCCTTTCTAGCCTTTTTTTTTTTCATAAAGAGACAGGAAATTTGTTTTTAAATCCCCAAAGTGAAAACCCCCAGAGGACCCACACTATAAAAAGCTGAGAACTTCCCTTTTTGGTCTCTTGGGAGAGGTCAACATAATAAGATCATTTTTTCAGAAGGACAGTTTGACAATAATAATGTAAAATAGAGCATTACCCTAAAGTACAAACTAGTACTTTAAAATATTCCTTAAATTTTTAAACTAAAAATTTTTTTTTTTGGAATCCAGAGCCTTGTAAATGCTAACCACATGCTCTGACACGGAGGTATAACCCAGTCCTATAAATGTTATTTTAAAATATACGATCATTATAGCTAGTACTACATAGTTGCTGTCCATTTGGGGTTTCCTCTTTTATAGGGTGTCAGGGACATTCTGGTTCAGTGTTGAGGTCGTGATTCTTTCTGCTACATGGGAGTTTTTATTCTTTATCTCCCCCATCCTCCTACCCCCAGTATTGGGACATGAACACAGGGGTGCTCTACCACTGAGCAACATTCCCAGCCCTTTTCATATTTTATTTTGAGACAAGGTCTTGCTAAGTTGCCCAGGCTGACCTTGAACGTGTGATCCTCCTGCCCCTGTCTCCTGAGTTGCTGGAAATACAGGCATGTACTACTTTGCCCAACTGGTGTTGTTCTTTCTTACCAGTGCCTATAAATATCACACAGCTATAATTTATAATTAAGTTAATTTTGAACAATTGACCCAAAAAACTTTTTTTTTTATTGCTACTATTAGAACTCATCATTTAGTGGCAAGGAACAATGACAATTAATTCACTAGTTTCCTTATAAACTTCTTTGGAGAATAAAGACTTACTTTCAGCATCCAATTTCCCTGAAGTTGCCAGAACAAGGTTCCTTCGAGGACTGAGCTTGACCTAAATCTAGGACATTTGATGGCTTAATGAAGGTGGACTTCTCACCACCCTCAGCATCCTAATGTTCAAGTCTCACAAATGGATCCATTAGCTGAGGACAAAAGAAAAACCCTAGTAGATGATGCAGCATCAAAACAATTGGAGAAAAATTGCAAATATAAAAGTGCCCATAACATGTAGATAGAGAACTTATGCCAAAAGTCAGTAGAAATTTAGGTTCCAGAAGGTCTGTAAGTTAGGATATAGGTCAACCACATTCATTGAAGTTTTTTAAAAAAGAAAATGAAATACGGATTCATAAAATGGAAGGGCTATTTGGAGACACAACATCTTTCAAAATATCTTAGATTATAAAAAAAAATTCACACCATCAGGCATCAGGGTGAATTTACTTCTTAATTCCAAGGACTGCATCTCACTCAGAATCCCCAGGGCATGATGCCAGAGGACAGTGCCCAACCTGGGAGCAATATATCCACGTTGCTATGAGGGCAGGGCAGGAAGCGAGTTACCTCTGCTAACCACTGATCATAAACACCTCTTTCATAATATTTTCTTACTTGACCTGTTTCCAAAATGATTGTGGCCATCCCATATATTTTAACTATTTCAATGCTTATGAAGCTGGAAATCCATGTTAAGAATTTCGAGTCCAGCTGTGGCAGAGGGATTCTAGGAGACAACCACAGCTTTTAGAAAATGAACTGGTTTATTAGGAATAAACCAATGACCTAAATTGGTTCAATGTGAATTGGCCAATGTTGAAAAAAAAAATAAAAAGCAGAGGGACCTTCCTAGATTATGAGACAAAAAGATATACACAGCATGCAGCAGGTAAGCCTTAATTTGATTCTGGGAGAAAGAGTTATAAAAACATTCTTGAAACTATTGGTAAGCTTTAAAAATGCAGTATGCTATTTGATGTTATGGAATTCTTATTACTTAGTTTAATGATTGTATGTTGTGACTAGGTAGGAAGAAATCACACTCAGGAGATGCATGCTGAAGAACTTAGGGATGATAAGGCATGCTGTCTACCAATTCTAATGGTTTAGTACAAAGCTGAAAGAATAGAGAGGGTGGAAAGACAACCAGAGACTGTGAGAAAGTATGTACACTTCTGATAAAGGACTATTACTCAAAGTACAGAAAGAACTCTTAAAATTCAACAATAAAAAATACATCACCCAATTAAAAATAGGGTCAAAGACTTTAACAGACACATCACCAAAGAAGATATGCAAATGCCAAGTGAGTGTATGAAAGGGCACTCCATGTACGTATCACCAAGGAAATGCAAATTAAAACGTGGTATCCTTTCATATGTATTAGAATGCTCCAAATCTGGAACACTGACATCACTGAATGTTGCAAGGATATGGAGCAACAGGAACTCTCAGTCATTGCTGATGAGAATGCAAAATAGTGTGGTCACTGTGAAAGACAGTTTGGGAGTTTCTTACAAAACAAATTTCTTGTCATAAGATCCAGCAATCATGCTTTTTGTTATTTACTCAAGTGAACTGAAAACTATGTTCATGTAAAAACTTGCTCGTGAATGTTTATAGCAGTTTTACTCATAACTGTCAAAACTTGGAAGCAACTCAGTAGATAAGTGGTATATCAGGACACTGATAAACTATGGTATATCAGGACACTGGAAAATGGAATGCTGGAAATAATGGAAAAACATTGGAATAATGGAAAAATGCAAAACATCCAAAAAAAAATGAGTTATCAAGCCACGAAAAGACAAGGAGGAAACCTAATACATGTTACCAACTGAAAGGAGTCAACCTGAAAAGGCTACCTAAGATATGATTCCAAGTGTAGAACATCCCAGAAAAGATCAATCTATGGAGAGAGCAAAAATCAATGGTTTCCAGGGTCAAGGAAAACAGAGGGATGAAAAGGTAGTACAAGGAGGATTTTTAGGACAGTAAAACTACTCTGTAGTAAAGGTAGTGGCATGTCATTGTGCATTTGTCCAAACATACAGATTGTCTAACATTAAGAGTGACCCACAGAAGGCATACCACTAAGAATGAACCCTAATGCAAACTAGGGGGGTGACTGATGTGTCCACAGGGGTTCATCAGTTGTAACAAATGTATCACTTTGGTGAGGAAGGTTAATTATGGGGAGACTGTTCATGCATGGGGACAGGAGTACATGGGAACTTTCTGTACTTTCCTTTCAATTTTACTGTGAACTTAAAACTGCTCTAAAAAAACAACAAAAAAGCCACTGTGGGCAAAAGTATAAAACAGATCATGGTAAGAAACCAGGCTTTAATTCATTGGCATCTAGTGAAGGTGAGAAATAGGGTCAAGAGGTCAGGGTTGTTCATCCAAAAGGTAAAATCTTAAGGACGGAGAATGGAGCCCCCAAGGCAAGGAATTCACAGGCAACTCTTCCTGATGAAAACACAAAACTGTATGAATTATACTAGATAAGGAATCAAGATTTTACTATGGGAGGCTGGGGCAGGAAGATCCCAAGTTCTAGGCCAGCCTGGGCAACTTACAGAGATCCTGTCTCAAAATAAAAAGGGCCAAGGATGTAGCTCAGTGGTAATGCATCCCTGAGTTCAATCCTCTCACCCCTAAAAAGAAAGAGAAAAAGGAATCAGTAAAGTGTGGATATTGGGCAGTTTTAATCATGACCTCCACATCTTCCTTAAGATTGGGTTTTGGGTCAGGGGGAAAAAAAACGTAAATAACTGAAGTTATTATTTGCTGCCTCAATTTAATCACCACTCCCCTTTAGTCTTTGGGTAGAACAAAGTAGCAGGACCATTAAAGAAGAGGAAGGGAAGGGGGTACTGGGACAGGGGCTGCTGGGAAGAGAGTACAAGAATTGCTGCATGTCATTCATTCTGTGAACTCAGACTGAGGAGTTTTTCTTTAAAGGGCATCAATGCAGAACTGTGTTGTCACTTTCACAAATTGTTTCAATTTATCATCTCACAAAAATCACAGCATATATTTGTCAACAAGCTCAAGAAGCTATATGACAATTACTCATCATATTTCCAAGGAGTGCATAAATAGTTACATTCCTATTTCTATTTGTATTTTTATGTAGACAAGAAGAATATGAGCATACTTTAACACACTATATTACAATTCTAGATTACTTAGGTGGTGCTGAGTAATTTCTGCAACAATGTAACATGTAACAAAGTAGTCTCCGTAACAAAGCAGTAAATTTTCAGTAACTAGTTTTGCAAAGTCACTACAAATACAAATATTTCCTAAAATAAAACAAAAACCTGTGCCCAAGCAATCATACCACTGTACCACCCTACCTTCAGAAATTCTCAACAGACTACTCAAGCTTATCACAGCATTTGGCAATGATGATCTCTGAAGACCCACCAACAATGATCACTCATGGGGCCAATTATGGGTGAGCTGCTTTAGTAATTTCTACTGCTTTTGGACTCATACAGTAAATGTTTCACTGAGCTTTGACTGTTATGATCATAGAGGGGGTGAACATATCTAAATGATGTCATAGTCATGGAGTCAGAGGAAGAACTCAAAGATTTCAGGAACGCAAAGATTTTCTGCCAAAACTGACATTTTACATAATTTCTAAAGAAGGTAGGTATTATTACCCTCATTTTACCAATAAGGGACAGGTTCAGGCAGCTGGGCGTTAGGCTGGGTTTTGTTTACTGTAAAGTTCATGTTTTTCTTCCTATGTATAAGAGAATATCCTCTGTTACCACCTTAGATGTCTTAATGTTTACCTTTCTTAGGACAAAAAAACTTGGGGCATCTAACTCCATTTCTCACAGTCCACAGTCCTCTCCCTACCTCACAAATGGAGTGATTAGTAAGTCACTTTGCCAACAGTGGCATTAGACTCACCAATGAGAAGCTGCTTTCTGGAATGTCCTGTGTTTTCTCTTCTTTTGTGTCTGTAAGAGCTTTGAGGTGCTGCTTACAGTTTAAAGTCAATGTTATCTGGAAAATGGGCCTATGTATAATAAGAATTTATTTCAGAAATCGGTTAAGTTTCCCAACTGTACATTGACAATTGCCTGATCACAGGTATTTCCAACACTGAAGATTGTAGATTTAATGATGCCACCTTTGTGGGCTGGGGTGTATCTCAGTGGTAGAGCACTTGCCTAGCATGTGTGAGGCCCTGGGTTTAATCCAGCACTGCAAAAACAAACAAAAAATAACTTGTATTCATAATTGCAGTTTTTGTTCAATATGTCTCAAGGAGCCACACTGAATGTTAAGACTCTGAACTGTCTGCCAATCCCAAGATTACCTGGGCTACCTCCACAGAAATTTTTAAGATCAGAAAATCTCCCAGACTCAACACTGTGGCTTCATCAAACTATATAATTAGCTTGCATTTTAGATCAGCTCCTACCTTAAAATGCAGGTTGAGAAATGCCCATTTCAGAAGGAGCATGAGGAAATGCAGCTGTTAATAAGCCACCTGAGTTATCCACCCTTTTAAAGCATATCTTATCTTGATCTTAGTTTGTATTCATTTAATTAACAATTTATGCCCTGCCAACTTCATGAAGGACGGGAGGCAGCTTGGTCACACAGCACATTGCTCAATGGCAAACTATTCTCAATAAACAGTGGGCAACAAGCCAGTTTCAAAGGTCTAGCACTAATTTCATGCACATGCATATATGACACCAGTCAGGCCTCTTGCAAGGCACCTACTTTTCCATGGGCTGTGACACAGAAACCTTACCAGAATGTGCAAATATGTTTGAGGAGCCATTCCAGAGACACTTTTATTTATTTATTTTTATTGATACTGGGAATAAGGACCTTGTATTCATAATTGCAGTTTTTGATAAAAAAAAAAAAAACTATAGCATGTTAGGCAAGTGATCTACCACTGAGCTACACACCCAGATATTATTATTATTATTATTATTATTATTATTATTATTATCATTCAGTATGGGGGAAGGGTTTTGAACTCAGGAACACTCTACCACTGAGCTATACCCCTAGTCCTTTTTAATTTTTTTTTATGTTGGAGACAGGGGTTAAGTTGAACTTGTGATCCTCATGCCTCAGTCTCCTGAATAGCTTATAGGTGTGTGCCACCAGGCCTGGCCCAGAGACACTTTTTGACTTTGTTAGGTGTCTTCTCACAATGGATCAGTGGAGCCCTGGTTTATCTCAAATCTAGCGGGACAATCATAGCTTTGCACCCATCATCTGCTGTACATGGTGGCCAAGCTTTATCCTTTCTGATAATGTGCCTCTACTTACCTCAGTTGAGTCTAAGAAATTTGTAGACAGAGACCTTATATAAGCTGTCATCTACTTCACCACGCTCAATAAACGGGCTGAAAGGATGATGCACTCTTAACAGGAGGAGGGGCAACAAGATTTGCTAGGGTTTTCTCATTGCTCAACAAGTCAGCCATGCTGAGCAACAATTACTAATAGGGCAGTACCTCAAGACATGCCCAACCATCATGCAGAATTAGATGAGCTCTTGAAGACCAGTGATAAGGTATTGTTCAAGCCACCCTCTCATTTAGCACACTTGTCACAGGCATGAAATGGCATGAAATGGCATGATGGAGGCCCCGGGGCAAGCTGGGGAGCAGTTATAACCACAGCTTTTGCATTTAGGTGGAATGGAAGGCAGGAGTGGAAAATGCACAATGTGGTAGTCATATAGGAAGGACTTCTGCCCAATATGGAAATAAACTTTAATAGAATGTGACCAGGCCTGGCATTTACCCTCCTTGCATTAAAATACAGGAAGGTTTTAAAGCATCTCTCATGATATGTATTCCGAGGAATCATGTTGCAGGAATTTTATGTAATTCCTCTGAATCTTTGCGTGCTTTTCTTTTTAATCATGAATGAAAGTGTATGACATATCTTACAATGGAGTGTAGTCATTCTCAGATACTTTGTTTGCTCCATGTGTATGGTTCTGTTCATGTGGAGAGTTAAGCAGATCAACAGAAGACTAGGTCAGCAGCATCCCTGCATTTCTTAAAAGTATATCTGTGAATGACCCATAGCAGAATTGCCTGAGATATTTGTTAAAATTGCACAGAGTTTGACTAGCATGTGGGAGGCCCTAGGTTTGATCCTAGAACCATACACACAAAAAAAACTAAAAACTCTTCAGTGAAATAAAATATACATAGAACACTGTATACTGGATGCAATACAATGAATACACAGACTATAAGATATATAGCAAACTGTACACTGTGCAGCTCACTGTGAATTTTTATAAACTATACACTTGTCAGTACCTTGAGGCACCCTTATGTCTCTTATAGGCACTGTCCTGGATTGTGGAGTCACTCCTACCAGTAGTGACTGTGAATGTAAACCTCTTGTTCTCAGGCCTGCATAGTATTCTGTCATAGAGTGCAAATCAAACAGAAAAACACTATCCTCCCAAATGAGGCACAAACCAAGCATGTCCCTACGTGAAAAGATGTCTCATACCTGAAGGCATTTTTCTCAGCTTTTACCCCAAAGCTGACCTTGACCGGGAGCTGCAGTACTCACTGTAACTGGAGACAGGACTGGAAGAAAGTGCAGGTGGTCCAAGCAGCATTCTGCTTTTCAACTTCCAGGGTGGTCTGATTAACCAGGGAGGCATTATAAATATATTTTCCTGACACAGGTTTTTCAGTTCTGCTTCATGAAGGCTCGTCAGAGTTTAATTCTTCCCTGACTACTGCATTTACTGAAGTAGCTAGCCTCTTGTGATCATCTGGAACCAGAGATTTGGGTCTAAATGGAAACTTTGTTACATTTTGTGTGACTTTAACTTGCTGACTTGAACACATCAGTTTCCTTATGTGTAAAATAAGGCTCATCATAGTAGCACATGGGTTGCTGTAAAGAGCAGAGGAGCTAAAATGCAGAAAGCACTTAGTGCAGAGCTTGCACATACTCAGTAAGAAAACATGCTTGGGGCCGAGGTTGTGGCTCCGTGGTAAAGCCCTTGCCTAGCACATGTGAGGCACTGGGTTTGATCCTCAGCACCACATAAAAATAAATAAAATAAAGGTATTATGTCCATCTCCAACTAAAAAGTATTAAAAAGAAAAAGAAAACATGCTTGTGAGGTGAACATATATCTAAACTCATCAGTGTCACAGACACTAAGGGATCATATAAGTACAATGCCAAAGGAAGGAAGATATAGTGGCAATTTGGATTGATTAGCTTAGAGTAGTTCCTACCCACCCCCCCTTCCAAAGAATTACCCACAAAGCTTGCTCATTTGTTAATCATACTTCAAGTCACAAGATATTATCTCTTGAAACTAAAAACATGTTAATTAACATGCCTATACAGTTTAATAGTCCACTACCTTTGCTATTAGAATGAATGGAAAAAGTCAATCATTAATCCAGGGCTGGGTTATTTTTTTTTTTTAGGGCATTATCTCAAACTTATTTTGTCCCAAATTATGGAATAAAAATTCTGTTATAAGTAGAAATGCCAAAGAATCCAATGTCTGATTCACGTTTGCTGTGATCTGGCTCTTGTGAGGCAGATCACAGCAAACGTGAATCAGGCATTGATTCATGTTTCCTGCCTCTGTCCCTGCCTCGACCCATTATGACCTGAGTGTACTCCACGGCCTGCTCTCCTCATCACATTCCCTTTTCTCCTCTGGACATCACGTCCTGAGTGTCTTTTCAGATTCTTCATGGCTCTTTCTGCTTACAAAAGTCATCCACACTTCAAAATTTGTGAATGTTCAAAAATATACGCTATAGAATGTGAAATCTATTCACTTACACTCCACTTTCAAAAATAGATTCCAGATGAATTTAGGTGCTAAAAACTAAAACTATAAAAATACTGAAAATGTATGGAATATATTTATGACCTTGGGGGTAAAGATGGCTTTTTAAAATGAGACATAAAACATAAAAGCTTTTAAGGAAAAATGGATGGACATGACCTCATGCAAATTAAAAACTTCTGTAGGAAAAAGACATTGGAAACAAAGTTTCATAGATAAGTCACAGAACAGGTGAAAACATTTGCCACATAGATAACAAAATATCTAAGAAGGTCTGTGAGTAAGTAAAAAAAAAAATAGGCAAAAGGCTTGAGAAAATATAAGCTGCCAATAAACTGTGAATTCAAGGTCCACAGGGGTAGGGACCTATTTGTTCACTGTTGTCTGATCCTGCATCCAGAACATCAATGTTTATTTAATGTTGAATAAGTGTGAAAACATACTCATTCTCACTTGTAATCATGAAATTCAATTTAAAATGGAGATTTTTTTTTTTTTACCATGCAGATTAGAAAAAAATTTAAAGTGTTGGTTATAATGTGAGGAAATGCACATACTCATGTGATGCTGGGAGTTAAAAAATATACCTTATTATGAAGGGAAATTTGTCAGTATCTATCAAGCACAAAAATTCATGTACCTTTTGATTTAGCAATACCTAGCTTGGGAAATTGTTGAGCTGAGGTGCTTGTTCAATAGTATCTATTGCACTATCATTCAAAATATCTAAAAGTTGTAAGTGACCTAAATATTGAGCAATATAAAAATGATTAAATAAACTATGATAAAAATCACATCATAAAGGCTTGGGTTGTGGCTCAAGTGGTGCTTGCATAGCATGTGTGAGGCACTGGATTTGATCCTCAGCACCACATAAAAATAATTAAAAAAAAAAAAGATATTGTATCCACCTAAAACTAAAAAACAAATATTAAAAAAAAATCATACGGTAAAGCTAGGGGCATACCTCTATTGAAGGAGAGCTTGCCTAGCATGTGTAAGGCCCTGGGTTTGATTTCCAGTACCACTCCCCACCCCCAATCATACCACAGAATAGTATGAAGTAGTTTAAAACAAAGAGGCATCTCGACACTTACTGGCCTCCAACATACATAAGTGAAAAAGGCAAGTTGCACAAAAATACTTGTGAGAATGAAACACAACCTGTGGGCTGGGGTTGTAACTCAGTGGTAAAGCGCTTGCCTAGTACGCGTGAGGCACCGGGTTATATCTTCAGCACCACATAAAAATAAATAAATAAAGGTATTATTAAAAAAAAAGAATGAAACTCAAAACTAGATCTGTGTATACACATAAATGAAGAGAAAAATATTTGACTATGAACTTATTTTATCCACTATAGATTCTGGACATCGTCCCATGACAAAATATACAAATTTACCTTATTCTTTTATAAAGGTTGTATAATATTCCATTGACCAGATTTGAAATAATCTAACCAATTCCCTATTGATGAATGTATGTATTTTTTTTTAAAAAAAACATCTTTGAGGTATAATTCATATGCCATACAATTCACTTATTCAATACAATTCCCAGTTCACTGTTTTTTGGTACACCACATTACTATTTTTTTTTAAATTTCAAACCCAGGGCCTTACACATGGTAGGCAATTTATGGTAGGCAAGCACTCCCCCAACATGGCAGTAGACATTACTACTTTTAAAAACTATGCTAAACCATATAACTAAATTTGTTATTTTAGCCATTGTAAGTACACAAATCAGGCATTAATTAGATGGCTGCGTCATTTTCGTTTTATTATAAATAATGCTGTAAATCATATATACTTGGTGCAAATGTTATCATAGGATAGAGAGCTCATTTTAGAGAGAGAGTGACAAATATAAAGGGTGATAAGAGAAAAATGGGCTGGTCTTAACCTAAAATTACTACATTACTGTTAAACATAATTTTAAACCCTTTGAAGAGGAGATTTCCCAAAGCAAAAACACCCCACAGAACTTTTTTTTTTTTTATGTTCATTCACACTGCCAAATATCTAAGTACAAGCTAATTAAAGCAAAGGAAGCTTTTTTACCCGGTATCTGAATATACATAGGCTAGATGCCAAGAGAATGTGTCATCCAGTATCTGACAACTTATCCTGAGTCCTTTTTGTCAAACATACCACAAACATTTAGACCCTACAGAAAGAGACATAGTCCTAGTATTAGATCTGGTTTCCTATCTGGATGTCACAGTCTGATTGGAGACTGACCTCTGGCAATTCAATTAATTCTATGCCCTCAGGTTCCTCTCTATACAATGGGGTCTGGCAAGGGTGCTGTAACTAGTGTGCTGCCCTCTGGGGCAGGAACAAGGTCAGCTCCACCTGCAACTGTGGCAAGAGCCAAGCTGTGAAGACTGGGAGCTCCTGAATGGGCTGGGTACTTGCCTTGGCCCAGGGCAAGTTACTTAACCACTGGCATGTGGATCTCTAAAGCTGCAAATGGCTACCTGCCTCAGATGGGCTGTGCAGACTCAGTGACAGAAAGCAGGAATGCTACGTAGCTGTTCAGCAAACTCAAGGCTGAAGGGTGTCACGCACCAAAAACTTACGTCAGTGCCACGTTCAAGTTGTCGAATATCACCATCTATGTAGCAGTAATAGTAGTAGCACATCCTTCTACAGCATTTGTTATGTGACCATTAAATTCTGAGCACTTTACATTTATTAACCTATGTAGTCTTCTCAACAATCCAGGAGGAGGATACCATCATTTCCATTTTACAAAAGAGGCAGTGGGCACAGAGAAGGTGAGACACTGGTTTAAGATCATGGCTACTCAATAGCAGAGCCAGGATTTTAACTCAGGCACTTTATGCTTTTCAGGGTCTGTGTTGTTAACCACTATTAAACTGCCTATTATTGCTTATAAATATCTGTGTATTTGTGGGTAAGGGTATAAATATGATATTTTCCCTATTCTGATAGCTCCTTGACTTCAGTATCTGATACTAAGACCTCTTTTTTACTGTTTTTAAAAATTGAGATGACTTTGCCAAACACTTCATTTTCACCATATCACTGAACATAGAAATCTTTTAAAAAATTATTTATTTATTTCTTATTTTAGGAGACAGCATCTATGTTACTCAGGCTGGACTCAAATTCCTGGGTTCAAGCGAGCCTCCTGCCTCAGCCTCT
The DNA here is from genome assembly GCF_001458135.2 of Marmota marmota marmota. NCBI lineage: Eukaryota > Metazoa > Chordata > Mammalia > Rodentia > Sciuridae > Marmota > Marmota marmota. The sequence goes on along the minus strand of NW_025999853.1, from coordinate 38,460,762 downwards.
CAAGTAGGTGGGCCAGCAGGCATGTACCACCACACTCAGCACCTGGAAATCTTTTTTTTTTTTTTTTTTGTGTGTGTGTGTGTGTGGTGCTGGGGATTAAACCCAGGGCCTTGGGCATGCAAGGCAAGCACTCTACCAACTGAGCTATATCCCTAGCCCTAGAAACCTGTTTTTAAAATGACCAATTGATAAGTTGTTATAAAGGACATTCAAAAAACAGAGAGCATAAGAAAAGGCATTATTAAAGTTCTCATGGGTCACTTACAACCTCTAGGATCATACTGTGCCCTCTGAGCCTAATGGGTTTTAGAATCCAAATGCTTGGTTTTCATACAGGGCAACGCTCCACTCTATTAGCTCACTCTATTTCCCTCGAGTTTCTATCTCAAAATCAAATGGTTTCTCACTAGATTGCATGTACCCATTTGCCAGCTCATAACATGTCCCTTAGAGGAAATAGAGTTTGGGCTGCTGACTGCACAAGCCTCAGTGTTACAGCCACCTGGGATTCTGTTAATCTACCCAACACAAGGTGATTTTGTTTTCCTTCCTTCCTGTCTTCATCTAGCAAATGGGAAAAGCCTTCTTCTCTAGTAAATGGGACCTCTGTGGTAAATAATGACATAGCTACTTGTGTGATCCTACCACCTTCTTTGCAAAATGCCTAGGAGTTGAGGCTGCTCAGGGCAGGCCCAAGTGTCCTATGTTGCTCTGGCATCTCTTCCTCCCAGATGGGAAGGATGCTGAGTGGGCTCTTTCGTATCCATTAGACTCCTCATTGGTCTATGCAGTCTTCCCCCAGAGGCCTGTAGCAGACAAGGGATCTTGGCGGTGCTCAGTGGAAAATCCAGAGCTCCTGAAAGCCAGATTCTGTTCCTTCTCTCCTACCCCTACCCTCTCATTCCACCTTGTCCCTCCAAGGAATCTGCATAAATCTGAATCATAAATGACTGTGAGGTGGCTTCTGAGTCTGCATAAATCAGGACAGGTGGTTAATGTTCCTGAGCATTCAGAGGCTGTCTGCCAGGACATAGTCACAATGGGAGTAGAGGTAAGGAGCGAGATCTTTTGCCTAACCCAACGTGCAGGTCATCAGCCAAGACACCATGTTATATACACAAGCTCATAGCATTTGGCTTGATAAACAGAATACATTTAATATTCTATAATGACACTTTGATCTGTTTCAGAGGGCTCTGAACCTTTGTGAAGTATCACCTATGTGAAGGACTCAACTAGAATGCTACATTCCAAAAGAAGGGACGAATCCTCCTTGACACCCTGCAGAGTCTAGCCCTTTAGCTGGCTCATGGCACATCCTCAGTTTACTCTTGCAAAGGTACCAGGGTCAACCAGGTATTTCATATTACTCAACCTGGGAATGGAAATTTATTCCAATATGATCTTATGTGGAAACCCAAGGAAAACAGTTGAAGCTGAGCTACTCTAGGTTAAGAAAGGGGACCTCAAGAGTCAACTCTCTCCTCACCTGGGAAGGACCCAAGGCCACCTCCACAGAAGCCTCAGAGCCCTAAAGACCCTGTTAGAAACTGGAACAGAGGCTTTGAATCCTTTTAGGAGTGGGTCTGAATTGCCAGCTCTGCTCCTTACTAGCCAAGTTGTCTCAAGCAAGTAATTTCTCCTGGTCTTGGTTTCCCCATCTGTAAAACGGGCAGAACATGACTTGACGCCTTGCTGGTGTCAGAATTTAAAATAATATAGAAAAGGACCAGTTCACAGAAAGCATTCAATGAAGCATATAACTTTTATTACTAATCCTCAAATACCTCCCTTTATTACTTGTTTTTTTTTTTTTAAAGGACAGTTTCCCAAAGACAGAGAACAGAATGTCCTATGGAAACATAGTTCCCCTGGGACTACAAATATTGCCAATTTCAGTGAGAAATTACGTGAGTCAAAATATTTTCCTTACTTATCACTGTTCTTTGAATAGTTTGTTTATCACTGTTCTTTGAATAGTTCCTTTTCAAAAACAAAAACCCACAATGACAGGGGCCTTCTAAAACTATTCTAATGCTAAAAAATGCATTAGAATAAATTGCCACCAAGTTTTCATCCTGGATCATATATTCAAGAGACATCCCATCTCCTTTTTGAGGTTCTGCTGCCTCTGCCAGGGCAGACCCATCCCACTCCAGTCTCTGTGGATGGCCCCTGGTATACAAGCAAGTGAGGTGTTTTCCCACTCACTTTACCTGGAATTCTGCCCCTCTCACCTGTGTGTCTGGTAAAATGCTGAAACTGTTCAAGCACCAACTTCCCTGATGAGCCTTTGACAACTTTACCAAGCACTCTGGAGGCCAGATGGGGGAGCACAGCCCTATTGCAATGTCTCTCCCATTATGGGGACCGTGTATTAAGGGCACATGATCTAGTTTCTCAAGGGAAAGGTCCATGTCCTGTTCCTTGTATACCCCCACAAAAGTTCTGGTAGGCAGTAGGAGCTCAATAAACAAATATTTGTTGAATGAATACATAAATGAATTTCTAAAAGATCTAGGTTAATGAACCAAATCTATTGGTTCCTAAGATATAATTTTGGGTTGGGCGTGGTGGCACATGCCTGTAATCCCAGCGGCTTGGGAGGCTGAGACAGGAGGATTGGGAGTTCAAAGCCAGCCTCAGCAACAGCAAGGCACTAAGCAACTCAGTGAGATCCTGTCTCTAAAAAAAAAAAAAAAAAAAATAGGGCTGGGGATGTGGCTCAGTGGCTGAACACCCCTGAGTTCAATCCTTAAAAAAAAAAAAAAAAAGATATAATTTGGGGTCATCAGTTTCTTCATTTGTAAAATCTGAAAGGTGGGAGGATGGGCAGGGGGAAAATAAAATCTGTTTGCTCTCACCTGTCAAATGGGAATGTAAATAACTTAATCATAGAGGGTTTTTTTTTTGGTGGTACTGGGGATTGAATCCAGGGGTGCTCTACTGTTGAGCTACATTCCCAGCCCTTTTGATTTTTTATTTTGAGACAGGGTCTTGCTAAGTGTCCCAGGCTGGTCTTGAACTGGTGATCCTCCTGTCTCAGCCTCTTGGGTTGCTGAGATTACAGGTGTGCCTTGGCCACATTTCTTAAAAGGAACCTCTACTGTAATATAAAGTAAATTGTAAAACTACCAGAAAATTCCCAATCAAGAAAATAAACCTGTCATTTTTCTATCAGGCATATATCCCCTAGGATGTTTGTGCCTCCTCTAGGGTGAAGAAAAAAAAAAAAACGAGGTGAAGTGGACAAGTCCTCCACGTCCCCCTTCCTCCTCAGTTTCCCCTCCCTTTCTCATCCTCCTTTCCCCTTGTTCCTCAAGTTCATTGTGCTCCTTCACCTTCAGGCCTTTGAAGATGCTATTTATTGCCTTGCCTCCTCTTCTTCACACAGCTGACTTCTCTTTTCTCTTCAGGTCTTCCATGTTTAGTTCTCTGCCATTCACCCCCATGGTGCTAATTGTATCTGTATTTATCTGATAAATCTGGTTCATTAACCCAGATCTGTTTGCCTCAATTCCGCTGGGGCAGGGGCCATGCCTAACTTCTTTACCTTCATATTCCTGTGCTAGCACATGCCAAAGACTATGTTAGGCATTCAAATAAATGTTTAAAAAGAAAAGAAAGAAATGAATCTACAGAGAAACAAGAATTTCATAAATTATTCTTTGGGATATACCACTTAACTTTGTGGCTCTCAGTTTTGACTTTCAGCCAACACACAACATTAACCATGACCTTGAGAGGAAAGAATCACCATAGCCAATCTACTTTACTCAGCCCTTGCTTATCTCTGGGGACATCTACAGTCATGGCAATGACCCTGAACAAAACTCTGAGCACTAAACTCTTGAAATGTATACTAATTCATATTTTTTTTGTACCCCAAGACAGTGGGTCAGGATGTACCAAGCCAAAAGCTCTGTTCAAAGTAAGCATGATGCATCATTTCATGTGCACCTGGTACCCAGTTAGGAGTCTGCACTCTGGCTGGTCACATGGATATGTGACCAGTTCCTTTGTAGAACTTTGAACTCCCAAGACTCAAGTGGGCTTCCCTAGGTGAGACATTTTGCATGTGTCTCTGCAGTTCATAGAAACACGTATCCCCAAGAAAAATGTGGGACAGATCCTTACAGAGGGAGAACAAGAAGCCTACACTGCCCCCTCTAGTTTCTGACATTGTGCATCTTTAGCCTCTTGTTCTTGCACTGTATCCTTTGCTGTGCTCAGTCTTGAGTATAACTTTATGTTGAGTTGTCCTTCCAGCAGATCACTAGTGGTGGTTGTGAAACGCCTGAAACATCCTCCTTGAGCTACTCCCTCTCCAGGGATACCGCTCCCTGTTCTCCTCCTACTTCATTGCCAATTTCATTTCCACCTTTTCTTAGTTAGATTATTTTATAGTTGCATGGGTTTCAATACCATCTATATGTTGATGGTTCCCAAGTTCATTTCTACCCCCATACTCCACTTATATACCCAACTGCCTACTGAACATCCCAACTGGATATCAATTAAAGATTTCAAAATTTTAAGAAAACCATCCAGATCAGAGCTCTTGTTTTTACCCCATCTGTGTCCTTTTCTGGTTTCTCCACCTTGGTTAACAATACTTTATAGACTGAGCTTCCAAAACATAAAACCTAAGAAACATCTTTGACTTTTTTTTTTTTTTTAAATGTGGTGCTGGGGATTGAATCCAGGGCCTCACGTGTGCGAGGCAAGCACTTCTACAACTGAGCGACACCCCCAGCCATCTTTGATTTTTCTGTTTTCCTCACACTCATCTCCTTCTGAATCTAATCCATGATCCAACATGATTGGTTCTATTTCCAGAACAAATCTCTAATCTCTCTGTTTCTCTCCATTTCTAATACAACATTTTAATCCAAATCACCATCATCAACATTTGCCTGGACTTCCATAATTGGATTATTCTCCCTGCTTCTATACTTGTCCATTTTTAATGAATTCTCTGTTTAGCAGTCAAAAAAAATTTTTTTAAACCTATGGCATCATTCTCTGCCTAAAATACTTTGATGGTTTCCCATTATTTTCAAAATTCAAACTTTCATGTTAGAGTTGGATTTTAAGGCTCTCTATGACTTGTCCCCTGAACATTTCTTCAACTTCCTCAGACACCACTCTCCTGGGTGGGCTCACTATGCTCTGGTTATGCTGCCCTCACATCTTTCTGTAGAATACAGCCAACCTACTGCAGTTGAGGCCTCTGTACCTCATGCAATCTGAATTAGGCTGTAAGGACTAGCTCTCTCTCACCCTTCAGATCTCAGCTCAAATCTACCATCTTTTCAGTATCATGGTCTTTCCATGCAACATTCTCTCAAAACAATAACTGCTATGTTCGAGGCACTGAGAATACAGTAGTTCCCCCTTATCTGTGAGGTGGTAATTTATTATAGTACTCTTGCACATCACTATAATTGTGCTTTGGGGTTGTAATTAAGTAACATAAGAGTTAAACACAAGCACAGCAATACCATGACACTTGATTTGATAATGGAGATGGCTACTAAGAGACAACAGGACCCGTAGTACATCCTATGACAAACAAAGGGATGATTCACACCCCATGCTGGACAAAGTGGGACAGCATGAGACTTCATCACACTGTTCAGAGTGGTGTGAACACTTAACGTCACTATGAGACTTATGAATTGTTTACTTCTAGAATTTTCCATTTAGTACCTTCAGACCACGGATGAAGCTGAAACCATGGATACGAAGGGACTCCTACATAGCAATAAACAAGATAAACTCCCTGTCTTCACAGAAGTTATATTCTAGGGGGACTGTTACTCTCCATTAAATTATTTATGTGCTTCATAGCAATTAAAATCTTTATTCACTCTGTTTTTTGTCACTTGTCCCTATTAGCATGTATAAGAAACATCAGTGCAGAGGCTGTTCAGTGCTACAGCCCTAGCCTAATACACAGCCTGGCACAAAAAATGATGTTTACTTCCCTGTAGGATCATTTGACCAAAGAGCTCTATTTTAAATGTTTGAAAGTCTCTGCAACTAACATTGTGCTGTTTGCTGGAACTGTATAGCATGGACTCTGAAAACACATTTTTACATTTAGAAGAACATATTCTTAAAAGGCTAGAATGTTCCCTTCCCAACTCATCTTTGTTTCTTCACATGTAGAAAAGCACTTTCCCGTAATAAAAGATAAACCAACTACGTGCATGCCTATGTTATCTCTATCACAGGAAGGTATTCACCAGAGTCTCCAAGAGTAATATAAAAAAAAAAATATTTTCCCCAATGGAGCAACCTGTATCTGCAATCTAACTCTATGTACATTTGGTATTATTAGTAAGGTGTAAATAAATCTTATTTAAAAATAATGAGAAAACACCTGTGGAATTTCATGTTAAGATGATTATATGTTCCTAAATGTCTCTAGATGTCTTCATTTTTACAGGAGTGCATACCTCACCATGAGAGGATTTGTAAATATTGACTCTCTCTTCTCCTAACACACATTTGGTTAATGTTTGGGGGGCTGAGGGCAAAGGAGGCAGGTAGAACCACCTTAGGCCTGTCAGTGAATAATTCAGTTAGTCCTTCACCCCCTGAAGGACGCTAATTTCTAAGGCCTCCATCTGTGTTTCAGTGACTTATCTTGGAGTGAGTCATAAGTATGGTATTCCAATTCTACCTAAGTTAACGTACTACTTACCATAAAAATGAGTTTTAGTAAAACAGGTTACACTGCAAGAAAACAATTTCATTTCCTGAGAGAATGAAGTCCTTATATACATGTAATTATAAATAGGAGCATATGGGGCCAGGGCTGTAGCTCAGTGGTAGAGGGCTTGCCTAGCATGCATGAGGTGCTGGGTTCCATCCCCAGAACCACATAAAAATAAACAAATAAAATAAAGGTATTGTGTCCATCTACAACTAAAAAAAATTTTTAAAAATAGGAGTATGATAAAGGGATATATATATTCCTAAAACAAAGTACATAAAACATGTACTTTATACTTCTACACTTTATGATAACATATAACTTATCTTTAAACTCCTATGCTTCCTTTAATCAGCATGGAAAACTCTTCCAGTTTGTCCCTTAGAATGCCTATATTATATATCACAAGCACATTAGGACCCAATACAAAGCAGGACAAAGCTGGTCACTGGCTTCCAGACAGAGCTATGGGAGGATGCTCAGGAAGAGGAGTACCAGAAGATTCTGACAGCTCCAGGGAATATAAAAAAACCTTCTGCTCCAAAAATATGGTATTAACCTAAATTTCTCCTGTTTGTAGTCATAAACATACCTGTGCATTTTTAAGGAAAGGAGTCTCAGTTACTCGTTTGGACACTTATCAGTTCATGTGACCTTAGTTGTAATCTTTCAATTTGGTTCTGTTTTAATAGAGAATTTCCTATCCGGAAAGTTTAAAAACTGGATAAGCAACTAATGGAAAGATCTTTATTTAAACCAACAGAAGGATGATTTAGTTAGCTTCTTCAGAATTCTGGGATAGGATGAAGGCTTTGGCAACACCTTGGCCTCCCCACATGGAGGCTGCCATATCCACCTCTGGATAGCTACTGAGGAAGCAGCTTTTCAAAGTTGATTGCTTTTTTGCTTTTTTTTTTTTTTGGATGCAATGGGGATTAAGCCCTCCAGTTGAGACTGATAAAGGTATGTATGTGAAGGTTCATGTCATGGATCAGGACATTTGTACTTTTAAAACATCTGACAAGAAGCAGTCCTCAGAAAACAGAGATGAGGACAGGCACAGCAGCAAATACCTGAGATCCCAGTGACTTGGGAGGCTGAGGCAGGAGGATCACAAGTTAGAGGTCAGGCTGGGCAACTTAGTTATTCCCTCAGTAATTTAATAAGACCCTGTCTCAAAATACAAAGTAAAAAGGACTGGGGATATAGCTCAGTGGCACCCCGGGTTCAATCCCCAGTATCAAAAGGAAAAAAAAAAAGATAGAAAGAAAAGAAAAAGAAAGAAGGAAAACAGAGATGAGAAAAATCTTTTTTAATGTGCAACTTATGTTTTATTTTAACACAAACTCAAATTAGGCCTTACTAGCCTCTTAGCAAACTGCTGTTATATTTAATTGCTAGGGAGGCAGAAAGAATGTCAATTACTTTAAATCACTAGATATAAAAATTTGATTAGATTTAATTTCTTTCCCCAAATACATGTTGGTATTTGATATAACCTTTAAAAACATTTCAATTTAAAGATTCTTTCCAACTTTCTTTGTGATCTCAGAGAAGAGGACATTCTAAATAAGAAAACTGAAAGGAGAAAACAGAGCTAATGGTAGTTATCACCTCTCAACTTCAGATACAGTTGTCACCAATGTTATTGACACACATGTTCGTGGATTAAGAACAGAAATAAGCACCTTTTGGATGTTGGCTACATTAACTTGAAGTGGATCCTTATCAGCTCTGTTTGTGATTTTAGATTGATAGTTCTTAACCCTAAAGACAATGCCTCTTTTTTTGTGCATCCAATATTCTGTAACTTCCACTTTACCACTGCTAGTATATGATTCACAGAAAGCATAACACATTTATTTACACACTATTTAGAAGATTAACATAATGTTAAAACTATATATAGAGAGCAATTTACATAAAATATAGCATCAGAATGTAAAAATCTGGGGATGACTCCACCAGAGACATAATGAGAAAGTCAGATGCTTATATTTCCATCAAGAGTCACAGTAAAGGCATAGATCACAAATGAAGATTGGTTTAATTCTGAACAATGGCATCAATATTTTCAGAACATAAAATATCTCAAAATCAAGTTAAGAGCAAACAAATGTAATTTTCCCTCAGGTTACATACAGTTATATTTCTGGAAAGTTCAATATTTATATAAACTGTTTCATGTGTGTGAACAAAACAGCTCGGTTTTAGGTCTTTCACCTAAATCCCCCCCTAGGGGGCGGTACTGCCCTTGATGAGATGCTCCATTCTTAGCTCAATATCTTAAACTCAACATGGCAGTCAGGTTGGGGGAGTGAAATACTTGTACAAATAGACAGTTTCTCCTTTTGCTTCATAATCAAAGAGCTTTTTCACATGGAACAGGAGGGGAGAGAGAATCCCAACTCTACACCAAAAGAGGAAATTCAAACTACTTTGAATTTATTGAGAAGGGACCACAGAATTCCATGGGAGAATATCAGCACAAAAAGAACATTTAATACAGACCCTTTCTCAGGGGTGATGGGGTACAGATGGAGGAGCAGGAGACAAGTCAAGGGTTACAAGAACAGAGAAAAACATAGCCGGAGAAACTTTACAGCAAAGGGGCTTAAGGATTCAGTCTTTGTCACGAGATGGGCTGTAGTTCCAGTCCAATCTCTGTGACCTACTAACAATAGATAATTTATTTAATCTCAGTTCTTTACATATATATTAGGGTGATAATAATGGTATTTCATACTATTGTTAGGATGACTGTAACATGTAAAGCACAAGGGAAAAAAGTAAAATTCACTTAATGCTGGCTGTCACCATTATTTCACAAAAGCTTCAAACGTTACTTGGCTTTAGAGCATTGCCGTTTAGAGAGATTTAAAATTTGGAATAAAAATCTGTTAGATGTCTCAGGGGCTTTATATTTCATATCAGAAAAGAAAGGTTTGATAACCTTATATAACTTCACAACACAAACAGGTATATTATGACTGAGATTCCTAGATTTTAATGGTTTTCTTAATATTTGCATTACATTAAGCATTTTCTACAGGATCTCAAGAAATTGGTATTAGGACCATATCTGGGAAATGAGCAGAGTATGACAGAAAACCAAGAATTGTACCTAAATTTTATATATAGCGTGACTTTTTGAGGGTAAACCACTAGCTAAAATCTAGTTAAGAGCCAGAGACTTTGAAAGATCTGTGTATGTGAACACAGTAAATGCCTTTTAGGGGCAAGAATCTAAGTCAATTCTAGGGAGATTTCTGAACAGCTGAGACAGTGTGTAGACTCCTAGAAGAGAAATTCAATAATTGGCTGTTGAATGAATGGGAAAGGGAACATTCTTGGAGAAAGAAGCATGAAAAATGCATTCTCCCTTATACTATAAACCTAACAGCAAAAAGTAATCTTTCACATCACTAATAACAAAATTAGATATTACAACTAGAATGCTAGTTTTATTGAGCATATAACTAGTGTAAGTTTTAGAAGTTTTATATTTCTCCTGAATTTCCTGAGAGATTACAAATCAATACAATCTTTTTAGAGGAATTTGGTATATGCATCAAATTCCTAAAACTGCTTTAAACTCAATATTTTCCTTTTAGAACTATTGCAACAATGAAAATATTAACAGCAGGTGTCACATAACACTTGCTATGTCCTGAACATTGCTCTAAAGGCTCAGGGTCACACAGCTCAAAGCTAAGTATCTAGAACTTGGGCACGGTGGTTCCAAAGCTGGTACTCAGACAACTTCTGCTGTTTTATATAGGAGGATGTTCACCACAGCATTGCTCAACACAGGAAACGTTTAGAAACAAACAAAATGTAATGTAACCATCTCCATTGGTAGCAGGTTGTTTCTCTGAAGCTTGGAAGACTGGCAGACCTAAGTGTGAATCTTCCCCCTAAATCTTATTAGCTGTGTCAGGTTCAGCAGGTTAATTAATTTCTCCAGGCCTCATTTGACAAGTCTGAAAATGAGGATAATGCCTGATTTGAGTTGTTGAGATTGAAATGATCTATTAAACACCTAATGCACGAAAAGCACAGGATAACAAAGATTGTTATCACTTATCCCTTTCCCTTATTCTTCCTTAATCAGATAAAATGAAGATTAGACCTAGCAGGAGTCAAGACAAGATTCTTATAAAAGAGATGGGAGGAAATCTCATTTCACATGTAGCGCAGCAGCTTTCTCCTGGCAATCTATTGAAAGTCAACCCTCAAAACAAGTTTATGAGAGAGGAGAAAAAAAAAAAAAAACTAGTCCTAAGCAGAGTTTTGAGTGTGTGTGGAGAGCCTAGTCTGAGAAATTCATCATAATTACATTTGTATTTGAAAGGGGAGGCTACCTGATGGCAGGGAACAGACCGCTTTCCTTGCTTCCCACCACTTTTGTTCAGCAAATATTCAATCCATTAAATAATCAGATAAAGACGACTGATTATATTACAGGCATTCTGCTAAACAGAGGAGTTGATAATAAAAAAGTGGGTGCTCCCGTGGATGGATGGATGAATGAATGAATGAATGAATGAATTGATGAACAATGTACCTTTTCTGATTTTTCTCAACTTAGTCATCAGTCTCTTTCTTGAGCTGCTTCTCTTGCTTCATTTAAGATTTTATTTACAATGTCACCAGGTAGAGAGAATTCCTCCAAAAAGTTAAAAAACATGGTCCATCTACTCCGACCAAATCTAGGCAAAAAGACTAAGTGTGCTCAACTTGTGTATGGGTTTCAAAATTTCCAAAATGAAAGGTGGAAAAAAAAATCACCAATTAGAATAGAAGGCAATTATCATGTATCATGTAACCATATATAGATGGTTTTCTATCATCATTGTTTATAAGAGATAATCAGAAATCACACTGATGCCCTTAATGGGTAAATGACTAAAAAAATTCACACCATTAAAAAGATAAGATACTACAGAACAACTATTTCACATCTACAGACCTTGTCAATTCCTGGAAATACATTAATGAAATCATGGGAAATGGGGGAAAAGGCAGAATATGATCCATAGTTATAGCAATAAAAGTATGTGTAATAGGTTTTTTTTTTTTTTGAGAGAGAATTTTAATATTTATTTTTTAGTTTTCGGCAGACACAACATCTTTGTTTGTATGTGGTGCTGAGGATCGAACCCGGGCCGCACGCATGCCAGGCGAGCGCGCTACCACTTGAGCCACATCCTCAGCCCTGTAATAGGTTTTACAAACACAAAAAATGTACTTGGCCAGGTAAGACTATTACTTTCTCTTCTGGGTATGGTTGTCCATTTTAATAATAAAAACAAATGACACATATAGTAAATTGCATTTGCTCACAAACTTATACTACACCAGAAGATAGAATGAAAAAACACAACAAAGGAACATCATCTCAACTGCCACGTTAATATGCCAACACTTTGGCAACTGACTCATGGATCACTTGAAACCTAATGGCAGATTTGGGATTTTTCTTAATCCGAATAATTATTCTGAGCAACATATATAAACATTTGACTGCTAGTGTCGATTTTATTCTTACATGATAACCCCTCCAGTCTTTAACCACACGAGTGCCTACAAGGTAAACAAAAATTAAGCCTGTTGGCTTTCCACCATTCCTGTGGTTTGATTTCTTGATGGATAGATCAGAATGGCTGGTTCACATTTGGAAAGGGTTCCTAACAGTCTTTCACAAGCACTTTGTGTTTGAAAATTTAAAAACTTACTAATTCATTTAGTACTTAAAAAATAACAACACCCTCATCATTTAGTGGTTTAAATGATGACTGAACAATAACTCAAATTAGTTGTGCTCTATATTTCCTTTATTAACATAATTAGCAATCTTAGATCTTTTTAAATTGTTTTACTCTAGCCTGAGGCGGAAATGGTTTCAAAAGATTAAATACATATGCTGATTCAAGATATGATTTCTCATACATCCAGCCTCTATAATTTTGGATTATAGAGCAATATAGTGTAATTTTGGCACCAACTCTTTGGCAATGCTGTTTAAAAATATAGGTACTAGTACACACAACCAAGGATTTTTATTCTGCATTGCATGTTAATACTTTTTCTTTAATATGAGAACCATGACTTCAATTTTTTTGGGAAAATAATTACTTAAGAATATGGTAATTAAGGGCTGGGGCTGGGGCTCAGCAGTAGAATGCTTGCCTAGCATGTGTAAGGCCCTGGGTTCGATCCTCAGCACCACATACAAATAAATAAAATAAAGATATGTGTCCACCTAATGTGTATGTGTATATATATATATATATATATATATATATATATATATATATACACACACACACACACACACACACACACACACACATTCCTAACTGACTAAAAAATTCAGAGCTAAAATCCAGATAGCATTTGAACACACCTTACAGAGTTGGGATCTGTATAAGCCTTAAAAAACTTTTAACTAAAGAATTTAAGTTTTCTGGTAATCTCTTTGGGGGCATCAATGTAACAAAAGATTAGAAAATAACATCTCATAAAATTACTTGTCTTGTCCAGAAGTTAGTTCAGGCTATAAAATCCACATCATCTGGGTGAGTTTCAACAAAAAATTTAATCTTTTTCTATGAATTCGAATTTGCTGTTTACAAAAAAAATGAAACTACATATACTTTCTAAATGAAAACGAGAAAACAAATGAAAATGCTAGGAAGAGTTCAGTCACTGCTAACAGTTATTATCTAGCAATTGTCTTCCTCAAATGGATACATTTTAAATACAGCCTATAGTCAAAGAACCACCTTTTTTTTTTGGCAGAACTTTAAGCCATAGGGCTAATTATACATAAGATAGAAATCTCATCAATAAACTGCACTAATTTACTTTAAGAGATTTGAAGAAATAGTCCTAACAGTCCAAATCATATTTAAAGAAGCCAACAAGAAGGAAAACTGGGATGAATAAACGGACTCCTGTGGGGGACGTTTTATCCTGAAAAGGACCTAAGACCCATATATAAATAAGACCCATATCCTAGATATCCTAGATAAACCACGTCTGAATGATTCAAAACAACGTGGCACCAAAAATGCAAAGGACTCAGTGACTCTAAATTACAATAAAGAAGCTCAGTAACATTCAGTTCTTCCCACTACTCCACCGACAAAACAAATCAAAAAACGAAACCAGAAACCCACCAACTTGCAAGGCACTGGTTTACCTGTTTGGAGCCCATCAGAGTAACTTCGTAGAGAGGGGACAGAAAGGGGAGGCATATTTAATGAATAAAAGGGAGGGCTGAGGGTTTGGGAAAGTGTGCAGGAGACGAGTCATACCTTTCACAGACTTCCCAATACTGTGTAAGTAAGTGATAGAACTGTAGTTTTGGGCAACGCTCTTCAAAAACGCTTCCATCCCTTCCTGGTGGTGGTAGCTGAAATCCAGCGCAGCTACCAAAGGCAGCAGAAGCCCTAGCCACAGGCACGCGAAGTCCATGTTCTAGAGATGAATAAGAATAAAGCTGAGAACAGATGAAGAGCCCGGCTCAGCCTCCTACTCTCAGGGTCTCCCGACACGCTCCCTGCTTCCTAGGGAGATAAAAGTTGGAAGCAACGCCCTCGGGCTTAGCAGTGCAACCAGCGACCGGGAGCACAGACAGCCCCCAGCTGCCTTCCACCCAATCGGCCGCCCCTCCCGATCCTCCTCCAGGCGTCTCCACCTCCCGCCGCCGTCCAGCAGCTGCAGCAGCTGCGCTCAGCCCCGCGCGCCGTGTCTCACCAGGGCTCAGGCGCACGTCTCCAGCCGCCCGCGGTGGCCGGCGGGGCCCGAAGTTATAGCGCGGTCAGGGGGCGGTCGCACCCGGGACCCGCCCCCGGACGTCCCTCCGGCCCACTTGGGCGCCGCGCAGGTCTCTCCTGGGCGGGGCCTGGGCGCCTTCGCACCTCGGAGAGCGGGTTCCCGAACCTCTCGGGCTTTTAAGGTGCGGCGACTTGCGCAGGTGGGCGTCGGAGGGCAGCTGGAAACCCAGCCCCGGCTCGCGGACTTGCCCTTTCCCGCGCCAGGGCTGGAAGTATGCCCGGACCTCGGCCATGGCTGTGCCCCAGGGCAGGTCCCAGGGCGCTCCATCGAGTGTAGACGGCTGTGCCGTTTCCCTGCGGTTAGCGGCGCTTGGCCCACCTGGAGTAGGGACCGCGGCCGGAAATCGCGCCAGGCTCTCCAGCCCCGTTCTGCAAGTGCCTGGACTGTAAAAAGGAAGAACGAGTTTGTATGTGTGTGGGAGTTTGAAGTGCCATCAAGTGTGGAATACAGAAGTTTCCGACAAATTTATTTGGATGGGATCTGACCAAATCAGAGTTAAGTTTAAAACGCGCATTGAAAAATATAGAGCCATTGTCACAAATCTGACTCCCCTGTATTCCTTAGGCTGTTTTCAGTTCTCTCTTTCTAAAAACTCTGCTTTCTAGAAGGATGGGGGGATGATCTATTTGCACCAAGGAACCTGAGAGGTGGTTTGTGGCAGGGGCCACAGACTTCACAATCTATCTGATGGATCTTAGGAGCCCTGTCAGGGTATTATGGACATGTGGAAGGGTCAGGGGAATGCAGAAAGTTTGAAAGCCACTGATTTGAGATAACGTTCCTCTCTGAGAGGTTAAAATAAAGATCCTAGGGTCCCACCTCAATTGGATGAGCAGAATGTCTCTTGGGGAGGCTTAAGAAACGATAATTTAAGACAGTCATGAGTGAGTCCAATGTGCCTTCCAGAGTTGAGTACTGCCAGAGTGATTGCCTGGCCCTTTGTTGCAGATAAAGATGCTGTTCCTGGAACTGAGCTCTAGGGAATCCCTGAGCTCCCCTGGGACTCTGCTGAGGCAACACAAGTAGTTTTAAGAACTAAAACCATGGAGTCTCAGGCTGGTACAGGTCCTTGCTCTGACACCTCAGTTGCATTGTCAACTCACTGTGTCTTGGTTTCCTGGTCTGTAAAATGGAAATTGTAATTACCTAAATAAGGTTGGCAGGCCCATTGTAAAAATAGAGGTGTTTATTAAATAAATAATCCAGTTTAGTTCATAAATCTTTAAAGGTAATTTTCTTTTTTAAAAGTAATTTTCTAATTGTTGGAAAAATCTTTATATGACACTGTTTTTGAGTGGACTTTTTGGGATATGCAGTACTTACTATGTAAGTACTTATGACTTTCACCAGATGATTTGAAGAAGTTCCCTTTTCATTGTTCATTGACTAAGAGCCCTGAGAGGGGGAATAGGTCTTGAGGAGATTAGTTATTTAGGCAAAGTTACTATAAAGAATGGGAAAGGGAAGTGGCTGGGAACAAAGGGAAGGGTTGCTGATGGACTTTAGAAATCATACTTTTATAACAGAAGGAAGTGGAACCTTTGTGACTTGCTGTGACTAGCAACTAGGAGAAATGATGGCTTCACTGGGGTAGAGAGTGCCAGAATTGTTGTTCCAGAAAAACAAAGGGGTGAATTAGAGTTGAAATTGCTGCCCTTGGGTTGCACATAATAGGTAGAAAGGGAAGCAAATTCAGAGACAGACAAAGAATGGAATAAGGAAAACAGAAGATTGAGGTCTGAAGATTTAGGACCTTGTGACCCAAACTGGGGTCCAGGGATATCGACAGTACCTTGTTGGAAATGCAAAAATCTCTTTTTTCCCTTCCAAGCCTGCATCTTCAAAAGATTTTTCAGAAGATGCATCCATACAGTTAAGATGCTCTTATCTAGATATTAAGGGAAAAGGAAATAGAAAAAAAAAAAAAGGTTCAATGTCAGAGTGTGGAAGACCAATAGAGTAAAAGGCCAATAGAGTAAAACGTAAGTTTAAGATTTCAGAGGTGATCATTCTAAATATTACACCATTAAAGGTAAAACCATAACAAAAGGCTAATAATCTGACAACATAAAAATGTATGCTTTCTGCACAGGAAAACACAGCATGAAAGTTACAAGAAAATAAATTGAAGGACGAAATTAATAGCTCTTAAAAATCAAGAATGGGCAAAGGATATTAATAGTTCATAAGTGCAGTAATATAAATAGCCAATAAACATAGTAAAAGTTATCAACCTTGATAGCAATTAAAGAATTGCAAATTGAAAGGGCAAAGTAATATTTTGTTTTGATTTATTACTAAGAATGATTAAAAAGATTGATAATACCTAGATTTATGGGATCAGGGTGTTATGGTTTAGATGTGGTATCCCCCAAAAGCTCATGTGTGAGACAATGCAAGAAGATTTGGAGGAGAAATGATTGGGTCATAGCTTTAACTTAATCAGTGAATTAATCTCTGATGGGATTAACTGAAGTGGTAGAGTGTGGCTAGAGGAGATGGAAAGTGAGGTGTGGCTTTGGGGTATATAAATTTTCTGGTGAGTGGAGTCTCTCTGCTTCTTGATCATGGTGATATGAGCTGCTTCCCTCTGCCACACATGCTACCATGATGTTCAGCCTCACCTTGAGCCCTGAGAAATGGAGCCAGCCTTCTATGGACTAAGACCTCTGAAACCATGAGCCCTCAAATAAACTCTTCCTCCTCTGTAGTGATGGCCAGATCCTTTAGTCACAGTATTGAAAAAGCTGACTAAAACAGGAGAAATGACATTTACTTCTTTCAGTGGTACTGTAAATTGATACAGTCTTTCTGGTGGGCAATCTGGGAATAGACATAAAAATTTTAAATGTCCTATTCTTTAGTAAGAATAGGTTATAGAAATCATTGAAAGATGTGCTGGGTTTATGCTCTTTATGTCAGGAACTTCAAGTGTTGCTGTTTTAAATTGCAACAAAATAGATAAAAACCTAAAAGTCAAATAGTAGCAGATTGGTTAGATCATTGGTTCTCATTTGGGGAAGTATTGTCCACTGTGAGACATCTGGAGATACTTTCCATTGTCAAGACTTGGGAGAAGGTGCTGCTGATATCTAGTACAGATACAGAGGACAGAGAGGCTACTAAACACCCTACAATGTATAACATTGCTTCCCACAACAAAGAATTATCCAGCCCAAAATGTCAGTCGTCAATGTTGACACATCCTGAGTTAGATAAAAAAAATATATTGTAGCCATATAATACGTTGTTTTTCAGCTGTAGTAATGATGATGTAGAATTGAAAGGAAAATGAGAAAGCAAGAGACGAGTGAGCAAGAAATGAAGGACAGAGACAGGCAGAGATCCACACAAAGATTTATTTGTAAAAGCTGACAAATAAAGGCCATCCCTCTATAGAGAGGAGAGAGGCGCCTGAGATTTTCGGGTGTTCAGCTTTTGTTTGGTAGGGGTTTGAGTTGTAGTTGTGGTGCTATGGGATAGGTTTGTGGGTGCTTGTGGCAGACATAGGTGGGTGGGGAATAGCATGGGATTGGTTTAGGATTATGGTACCATGGGGTAGGTCACTAATGGGGGTGGGGGGAGTTTGGAGAAAGTACAGGAAAGTAAAAACTTATCTCATAAGATGGCTGCTCGAATGTTAAATCAATACCCTATAAGAATGGTATTAATTAACTTGGTAAGATAAATCATTTGGTGACAAAAACAGATAATAAAAGTAAAATGAGTAAGGCTGGGGTTGTGGCTCAGTGGTAGAGCACACACCTAGCACGTGTGAGGTCCTGGGTTTGATCCTCAGCACTATATAAAAATAAACAAATAAAGTAAAGGTATATAGAAAGAAAGTAAAATGAATAGCGGGATCCTATTTAGGTACAGCAGATCAAAAAAATATTCCCAGCATAAAGTTTCAAAAGTTATAAAAATGCTGAGTGTCAATCTTTGGTTTGTAATGTTTTAATTTTCTTTTAAGAAATATTTATGTATTTTCTGAATAGTTTTTCCAATAAATGTTACTTTTTAATAAAAAAAGGAAAGAAAAAGCAATGAAGGCATTTTAATCTAAAAGCAAAGCAGAGCAAAAGCCACAGAACCATTGGAGATGCAAAGTTATGAATGAAGACAGGATCTAAAACATTTGGAAGTGACCCCATTTCTTTTTACTGAAAAAATGGGATATTAGGGTATTGAAAAGTAAGGTGTTGCATTGTTCATTTCTGCTTAAAGACTCTGAAGTTCCCTGAGATAGCAACAGAGGGAAATTCTACAGCCAGAGGCTAAAAATTATCTCTACAGACTTTAACAAGAATGGAAAAAAACAACATAAGTAGGCTTTGTAACTTTCAAACTTTGTTTTCTTTCTTTCGAAAGTGTCACAAGAAATATAAAAGAGATGAAAGGAAATTTAAAAATCTACAAATTTTACTTACTTGGAAACAAAGTCATTTCTAAGATCACATTTAGGGATTAAGTGATCCCCTAATGTTGCACATTTCTTTCTGATTTTTCACTATTAATGGATATAGTGTGTTCATTAACATTCTTTTTTTAAAATTTTTATTGTTGGTTGTTCAAAACATTACATAGTTCTTGATATATCGTATTTCACACTTTGATTCAAGTGGGTTATGAACTCCCATTTTTTCCCGGTATACAGATTGCAGAATCACATCAGTTACACATCCATTGATTTACATATTGCCATACTAGTGTCTGTTGTATTCTGCTGCCTTTCCTATCCTCTACTATCCCCCCTCCTCATTAACATTCTTAGAGATAAATTTTTGAGTACATTTTTATCTTCTTAGGAGCAATTCTTTTTTATTAATTTTTGTTTTAGTTGTAGATAGACACAATATCTTTATTTACTTTTATGTGGTACTGAGGATCAAACCCAATGCCTCACTCGTGCGAGGCAAGCACTCTACCATTGACTTTTAGCCCAGCCCATTAGGAGCAATTCTTTTTTTTTTAATATTTAATTTTTAGTTATAGGTGGACACAATATCTTTATTTTATTTGTATGTGGTGCTGGGGATCAAACATTGTGCCTCACGCATGGTAGGGGAGCACTCTACCTCTGAGCCACAGCCCCAACCCGAGCAATTCTTACATTTGAAATCATTATGTAAAAGAGCATGTACATTTTTTAATGTATATTCTTTAGTTGTAGTTGGACACAATACCTTTATTTTATTTATTTATTTTTATGTGGTGCTGAGGATAGAATCCAGTACCTCACATGTGCTAGCCAAGTACTCCACCACTGAGCATCAACCCCAGTCCCAAGACGTGCATTTTTAAGACTTAAAATATCTGGCCAAAACATACTCCTGTATAATATTCAGATTCTTAACAAATAATTCTCATACAAACCCTGAGTAAACCCAGGTGAAGTTTTTATTTTATTTATAATGAAGAAACCAGAATAAGAAACTGGTTCAAAGAAAAATATGAAACAGTATAAGGAAAAAGAGAATACCATAATTATTCTAAACCATTGTTGAACTAGATGTAAACCTGGTTAATGTCCTACAGGACAATAAACCATAGCCTTTGGTGCTATCTTATTTGCAGAGCAGAAAAAATTTTCACCTATGCAAGACAAAAATTATTTATATTCTATTGAACAAAAATATTATATTAACAATTTTATACAAGTTAATGTCTACATTTATACTTGTAAAATATGTAAATCAATAATAACTAACAAGTCAAAGTTTTATTTATTTTATTTATTTTCAATTGGCCCTTGGGTGTACTTGTTAGGGGGTGTCCTAACATGAAAACAAAAACATTGCAATTATGTTTGGTTTGCCAAGGTCTGGATCATTTTTTCTTACTGAAGTTTATCTACTTTACAGTCCTTACCAGTGATATCTGAAAGTGCCTGTTTGATTCCTCACCATCCCTATTATCTCTTTTTTAAAATTTGCCAATTTCATAGATGACAAATAAAATCTCATCATTTTAAAATGAATTATCTCAAATGTCTATTGACAATTTGTTCCTCTTCTTTAAAAAATAGTCTATAGCTTTTGCTCATTTTTCTAGCAGTGTATAGTTTCTTCCTTCTTATGTTATAGTTTTTAAATATATTGTATAAATTTCATTCTTATTTAATTTTGTATTTATTAGTCTATATTTCCTTCTAGTTCTTTGACATTATGTTTCACATTTACTCCCCCACATCTTCTCTGTTTCATTGTTTAAGTTAACTTTTTTTCCCCAGTAATTATTAACTTTATTTTTATACCCTAACATTGAACTGTTTGGAGAAAATTCCAGACACACAAGGAGATATTTTAAATCTTCATTTTTTTTCTAATTCTTATTTCTTATAACAATATATACATATGATGAAATTTGCTCAAAAATTAACTTTTTAAGTGTAATTTTAGGTTTGCAGAAAAATTGAGTGAAAAGTCCAGAGTTCCCATATACCCCTTTACAAACCCCATCCTCACACACTGGTTCCACTATTTTTAACATCTTGAATTAGTGTGGTACACTTGTTATATTGATACATTATTATTGTATTAGGGTTCTATAGAGGAACAGAACCAATAGGATTTTATATATATATATGCATGTGTGTGTGTATATATATATATATTTATTATAAAAAAGGTATTATTAGCTTGGCTTATACAACCAGAAGTTGGATAGCCCCACAGTGGCCTTCTGCATGTTGGGGAGTTGGAGGAACCAGTAACTGTGCAGTACAAGATGCCGAAGCCTCAGAACTAGAGGAATCAATGCTGTTACGCCAGTGCATGACCAAAGGCTTCTGGAAATTCCCTGGAGAATCACTGGTAGAGTCCACTTTTGAAGAGTGAAGGAGCTGGAATCTGATGTCCTCAAGGGATCATAGCAGCCAAGAACCCTTTCAAATTATGGCATTTGCTGGTAAATGGATGGAACTGGAGACTATCATGCTAAGTGAAATAAGCCAATCCCAAAAAAATCAAAGGCCAGATGTTCTCTCTGAGAGCAGATGTGACTCACAGTGGGGAGTGGGGAGTGGATATTCACGTGACTGGACAGGGGGAAATGGGGGAAAGGGAGGGGAGTGGGAATGGAAAAGACAGTAGAATGAATTAGACATAACTTTCCTATATTCATATGTGAATACATGACCAGTGTAATTCCACATCATGCATAACCACAAGAATGGGAAGTTGTATTCCATGTATGTATGATATGTCAAAATATATTGTACTGTGATGTATAATTAAAAAGAACAAAAAATTAGCTAAGGATATGTGTGTGTATGTGTGTATGTGTGTGCGTGTGTGTACTTTCTCCATAGTAAATATCTACATGTAAGCATGAGAACTGTAATTTACCCACTAACATGACTTTGATGTCACAAAACAAAATATTCCATTCCTAAAATTGTCTTTGCATGCTTTATTCTGTATTATGTAAAATAAAGCTACAATCTGCCCCCCCCCTCCCAAAAAAAGAACCCTTTCAAGAAGAATTGAGCCTTCATCTGCTGTTGCTTCCTTGTTCTTTCAACTTTTATTCTACCTAAGCCTCCAGCTTATTGGATGGTGCTGCCCACACTTAGGGGACGGACTCCACTTCAGTTGACTATCTCACTTGACATTTATTCCCGGAGACACCCAGAAGCCATTTAATCTTAGGCACCTCTTAATTCAATCAAGTTGCCAAATCAGATTAACCATTATAATTATTTACTAAATCCATAGTTTATGGTTAACTTTTTGTTATATAAGCTATTGGCTTTGGTTAATATATAATGACATGTATCCTTCATTACAATATCATACAGAATAATTTCACTGCCCTAAAAATCCCCTGTGTTCTACCTGCTCATCTTTCACTCCCTTCCCAACATTTATTTACTTATTTAATTAAGTGGGGGGTGTGTGTCTTACTATGTTGTCCAGACTAGCCATGAACTCCTAGACTTAAGCACTCCTCCTGCCTCAGATTCCCAAGTGACTAGAACTATAGGTGCATGCCATTGCACCTGGCTACGTTTCTATTCTTAATCCATTTAGAATTTATTTTCATGTTGTGTGTAAGGTATATGTGATTTGTGTGATGACATGCTTCTGTTGGGACCCAGGATTCCAAACCTTTGACCCTTATCCACTAAAGGTTGTCCTGAGAACATGTTCCAGAGCACCAGGCAAGGCAACACAGCTTCCTTATTACCGGTGGTTTAATCTCCAAACCCTCCAGTGGACCATTGCCCAAATGAGCAGTGCTGGGGGCATTGGCATTCTGAGGTTCTTCTTACTTATATAAGAGGTTTCAAGGCACTAAGATTGACACTTTTAGTAGTTTACAATGAAATAAGAGGAGACCACTTTAATACTATGTTGAAATTGGATTGTAAATTGTTCTTAGAAAAGTCTGCTCTATATTCTGAAAGCATACCCTTCTTAATATTGTTTTAAGATTATTGTGGCATAAAATACATAAATTTACTATCTTAACAGTATAAGAGTGTTAACTCTATGCACATTGTTTGAAATAGACCTCCAGAACTTTTTCACCTCTTGCAAAACTGAAACTGTATACCCATCTTTCTCTTTTTCTCTTCCCCCGTCCCGTACCTAGCCGACATCAGTCAGCTTTCTGTTTCTAAGAGTTTAACTACTTAGATACTTGATGTAAGTGGGATCATGAAGTTTTTGTCTTTTGGGGATAAATATTTTGTTTAGTATGATGTCCTACAGACTCATCCATATTGTAGCATGTGACAGGAGTTCCTTCTTTTTAAATCTGGATATTATTCCATTGTATGCATATACCACATTTTCTTTATCCATTTATCCACCAATGGACATTTAGGTTGTTTCTACCTCTTGAAAATTGTGATTCGTGTTTCAATGAACATACATGTCTGAATACCTTTTTAATATCCTGTTTTCAACTCTTTGGGACACACAGCTAAAGTGGGATTGTTGGGTCATATGATAATTTTATTCTTAATTATATGAAGACATTACATGCTGTTTTCTATAATAGCTGTACCATTTTACATTTCTACCAACAGTGCATACAGTTTCCAAATTCTCCAGATCCTCACAAACGTGTTATTTTCTGTTTGTTTGTTTGTTTTTGTTTTTTAATACTGGCCATCCTAATGGCTGAGAAATGTTATCTCAATATGGTTTTGATTTGCATTTTCCCAGTAGCTAGTTATGTTGAATATCATTTCGTATGTTTGCTGGCTATTTGTATATCTTCCTTAAATAAATGTCTAGTCAAGTCCTTTGCCCATATTTTAATCAGGTTATTTGTTTCTATTTTTTTGTCGGTGTTGAATTGTAGAAGTTCTTTATATATTCTGGATATTGACCCCCTGTCAGATATGGTTTGCAAATCTTTTCTCTGGTACCATATGTCCCTTTTCACTCTGATGATTGTTCCTTTGCTGCACAGAAGTTCTTAAATTTAATGTAGCCCATTCACCTATGTTTGCTTTTTGCTGATTATTCTTTTGGTGTCCTATACAAGAAATCCTTGCAAATCCAGTGCTATGAAGCTTTCCCCTAATTTTTCCCCTTAACTTTCCAGTTTCAGGTCTTAGGTTTAGGCCTTCAATCCATTTTGAGTAAATTTTTTTATATGGCATAATAGGGGTTTAACTTCATTTTTGGGGTGTGTGTGTGTGTGTGTGTGTATCCATTTTTCCCAACATCAGTTGTGAAAGGACTTTCCTTTTCCAACTGTATAGCCTTGCCACAGATCATTTGACCATATACACAGGGGTTTCTTTCTGAGTTCTCTATTCTGTTCCATTGATCTCTAGGTCTGTGTTTATGCCAGTCTCATGCTGTTTTGATTATTATAGGTTTGTAGTATGTTTTGAAGTCAGGAATTCTCCAGCTTTGTTTTTTCTTTAGTAAGATTGTTTTACCTATTTGGATTTAAGATCATTTTTTATTTCTAAGAAAAATACCATTGGGATTTTGATAGTGATTACATTGAATTGATTGCTTTGGCTAATATAGTATGAGAGAGACTTTTAATGACTAGTATAATAGTTGTGAGGCCCACATTTAATAAAATGGTAGTAAAACCCTATGGCTGTTTCCCATTTCAAGAATTCAGAAGGTGAGGAGGAAATTTTGCTTGATTATTATATTCAATGTCTGGGACAAATTGGCCTAGAATTTACTGGTTAGGTTACTGCTCTCATAATCTAATCATTTCACCTCTGAACATTCCTGCATTAGCACAGGAGCTGTTGGGGCACACCTCATATCCCAAACATAATACTGCATGTCCTTACTGAGTATGTCAAGAATGCAAGGCCCTGACTGCCATTCATCAGGGTTATATTTGCATGATCAGCCTTGAGATGAGATAACATGGTTAGTACAAAGAACAATCCAGTTTCTGCTTATGATAAAGGCAGTGAATTCCCAAGCTCAGTGCTTCTCAGCTACTATACAAACCTGCCACATTGCAATATCCACGTGGGCACATCCACGTTGCCCCTGCAGGTCTTGGGGACCAAGGGAAACCAAAGAAAACATGAAGTTCATGCTTCTTATCATGGAATGATTAGTAAAGTCCTGTCTCTGTCCCAGGAAACTCATATCTTCTGCCAGCATCTGTGACACAGAAATTTACTAGCTTGCAAGTAGGGTGAAATCTCATGCCACGACAAAGAAGTAGCCTGCTTATTTGTCAGTGTTCCACTAGATTCCAAAGCCCTGCAAGAAAAGGAACTTAACTGTCTTCTTCTCTCTTGTGTGTTGAGAACACAGCAGAGTGCCTGATGTATACTGGGTGCTTAATAGGTACTTGTTGAATGAATGTCAGGTGATAAGTGATTTGCAGATGTATCTTATAGAACCTTTTTAATAACCTTAGAAAGTAAAGATTACTACTTCCCTTCTACAGATGAAAAAAGTGAAGCTCAGAGAGCTTCAATAACTTGCCCATGATCACTCAGTGAGAAAATGGCAGTCAGGAGGGAAACCCAGTCTTGTCAAACTTTAAAGTCTATTGCTCAGGAATAATTCATAAGACAAGAAAACTTTTTAAAGTTGTATTTTCCTTTTTTAAAAAACGGACAAGTTCCTTGAAGTTTCAGATGCAGATTACTATGCCTGTAATTTTGCTCAACAATTCTATCACCAACTGCTTCCACATATCTGAGAGCAGCTGGGTATTGATCTTAAGCCTGTCTCACATGGTACCACCTTCATTACTTTATCTACTTCCTCCAAACTAGTTCTCCCAAGTCAGATCTATACTTCCACAAAAATTAGATTTTTTTAGTTCTTGATAAAGATGAAAGAAGAAATTAATTTCATAATGCTAAATAATGGAAAGATTGCTGTTTTTTAGCCAGGGATATGGAAATTGTTAGTGAAAAGCTACAAGTTTTTCATTAAGGTCCAAGATTCTATCCTTTCCCTAGACTATTCCAGAGCGATATCTAAGCAGTGGAACCCAGAAATTTAAAGAACATGTTTCAACTCAAGCACTCTTTGTTTAAAACAAGAACTCTGTAGTCTACTTAGTACATCTTTAAAAAATTGTCCTTTTTAAAAACATTAATAGTCCTTGTTTCTTAGAACTGTATGTCTTTTTCATAAGCCTTTCTCTAGAAACTACGACTGTGTTTTCTGTTTGTTTTGCAAATTGTCCATCAAAATCCAAACAGAATAGTTCTTTTATTTTGGGTCTACAACTATAACTATGTTAACATTCCATTGGGGGATTCAAAAAGTATTCATGGATACATTTGTGCTCTTTTTTTTTAAAAAAAAATATATATAATATATATATATATTATATATATATTATATATATATATATATATTTTTTTAGTTGTAATTGGACACAATACCTTTATTTCACTTATTTATTTTTATGTGGTGCTGAGGATTGAACCCTGGGTCTTGCACGTGTGAGACAAGCACTGTACCGCCGAGCTACAACCCCAGCCCTCACATTCGTGCTCTTGATGAACTAAATCCTAGAATTTTTTTAAACATCTAATTTATTTTTTTAAATTTTATATCTTTATTTATTTTTATGTGGTGCTGAGGATCGAACCTAGTGCCTCACACATGCGAGACCGGCGCTCTACCACGGAGCTACAGCCTCAGCCCCTTAGAATTTTTGATAGCACACAGGAAGAATTAAAAGGGGGTAAAAAAAAATACTATCGAAGTCATCAAAAAGCACAACCATAGTTCCTGGAAGAAAATAACAATATGTAGCAGTGACTGTAAAAGCAATTGTCATTATGACTTTTCTATTACTCCTCTTCTGTTACTGTGTCGCTGTGGGAGTAATGCTATTTCTGCTGTGCCCCACTCTCTTATTTTTATTCATTCATTCATTAATCCGTTATTTATTGCTTACTCTGTGCAGGCTCTGCACTAGCTCAGAGGCAATGCAACTGTGAACAAAAGAGGCCAAATCTCTGCCCTCATATGGCTTATATTCCACAAGAGCCAAAATCCTCCACTGGAGAATCTCACATGTTCTCAGACATCTGCAATCTTTCTTGTGGGGAGAATGCTGGTGTAACATGACCTTCTGCCTCTTATGTCTACTCTCAGTGGTCTGCACCACATTATAGGCTGCCTTGCATGACCTTAATTCAACATTCTATCTACTGATGGTGAAGAAAAATTGATGTTTAACCAGATCCAAGTTTGATCTGACAGGTAGTCCTAAAACCACTGCCAGGAAAAATCTAAACAAATGTAAAATTTAATTTCATTCAGGAAGATATCCCAAATTGAGTATAATGCTTCACATTATATTGTTTTGTTTGCCCCAGGACCTCTAGGTCAGAGCTTGCTAGTTTATAGTTGTACTATGGGAAGGATATAGCATGGATGCTAAAAGAGTGCTGTGTAACCTCAGAGCTGCAAATGCCCCAAGCATACTGCTTACCAATCTCAAAGGAAGAGGTTTTAGACACTTTAGTACTTAGTCCTCAGTGGCAGTGGGCCTAGATACAATGGAGGGCCACACTCTGCCTAGAAGCTGGGGGAATACAGTTTGCATGCCCACTGTGCAGGTGGATTTCCTCAGATGTTTTATGAGTACATTCTTTTGCTTTACAACCAAGGTGACTCTGTTTAGATCCTCTCCTACAGATTGGAGATAAGGGAAGTGCCCAGCTCCCACTCTCCATTTCCTTCATTATCACATTCTTTTAGAATTCTCTTATTTCACTATAAACTTTCCTAGGCACAGATTAGTGTTTAAGCCAACAAGCACATTACTAAAAAAATTGTTACTTTAGGAATGATGTGGCTTCAATAGATTATACATAAAAACTGAAGTAGAACATTGCTGGCAGCAAAGTCTAGGGATCCACACTGGAATAATTTAAACCCCACCTGTCACTCACAGGGGCCTTGAGCAAGTTACTTAGTGTCTCTGTGCTTTCATGTCCTATCTATAAAACAGGACTAAATCATGGCGTAGAACTTATTGAGTTGCAGGAATCATATAGGATTGAATGTATTAAATGAGTTAATATATATGAAAAGCTTAAGAACATATAGTGCCTAACATATTGTTAATGTTTTATAAGTCCCAAACTTATACAATGATTATTATTTTTAACACAACATAACGAAAATGAATAAGACAGAAAGGGATACAATTGATGGTATATGCTTCTATTTATTTTATTTCTATATTCTAGCTCCTTCCAATATATTCCCAAGGTGGAATAGAGCATTATTGATAATAAATTGTGATAAGTTGCCAATAGGAAGCAATCGTTAAAATAGTGACTTTTTCTCTTAAAGCATGGTCTTCAAGTATAAAAGTAATTCCCACTTTTCCTGCTGTACATTATATGTACAATGGGTTTGAGAGCTTCCTGAACTTCAGAAGGCAAATTTGCAAAGTCAAGGCAGTAATATTTAGCAGCATTATAAAGGATCACTGGATCATGTGGACATCAACCTATTTGGCATAAGAGTATGAAAAATATACCCTTGTCTCTTTAGAAAACAGGTAATCACTGAATTGCATTTCTGCTCTAGCTTTGTCTTAAATGTTGAGAAATGGCAATTTTTTTTTTCAAACCTCTCAATTTGAGAAAGGATCTACCACCTTGTTAATATCCCATACCTACAGCAAGAAGAAATAGAGTAGGAATGAAGGAAAAGAAAATTTCACTTTAAAATTAGGGTAGAAGAATGACAAAAACCAGACTATTTGAATATTGTTGATATTTGTAAACTCATCTAATCATTTACAATTTTTTTTTTTGTGTGTGTGTGTGTGTGTGGTGTGGGGGATTAAACCTGGGGCCCTTGCTAATGCTAGGGGAGTGCTCTACCATTGAGTTACACCCCCAGCCCATGGTCTTACTAAGTTGTCAAGTCTGGCCTCAAACTTGCAGTCCTCCTGCTTCTCAGCCTCCTGAGTAGCTGGGATTACAGGGCTGTGCCACTGTACCCAGCTAATCATTTACTTTTCAATGACCCTTTTGAAAACAGCCTAAATCTTTTCTATTTAACAATGACCTTCCTTATTGTCAATATCATTACATATCAAATTGTAAATATACTTAGATAACACTCAAAACAAATTCTCTTGTAAATTTGAATGAATTGTGAGTGATTTATTCAATCTGTTCATAATTATTTGTTGAGCATTTATTAATATACTAAGCACTGTGGATACGATGGTGAAAAAGAGAAACAGATGTCATTCTAATAGAGTAAGTATTCTGTGGGAAGACTGAGATAAACAAGCATTCAGGTATCATTTTGATACACATTACACAAAGGGAATTTCAGGACATCAGGAGACACACTAACAGAAAGCACTTAGGGGATCAGGTGGGCCTAAGAGTAGGTCATAGAAGCTTCTTGAGGATGTGTCTGTTGAAAGTGAAAACTTATAGCATGGAGAAATGGAGGATCAAGGCAGAGCAGGTAATATGCTTTATTTTATACATTCATACAATTTTTGTTATATTTCTTCATACATATTAGAAACAATATAAAGATAAGGGATAATTTCATTTTAAAACAGATTTATACTAATGCAATATTTTTAGTTGTCTTCTAACATTCTCATTCTCCAAACAAATCTTGTGGCTTTTCTATCCCAAAGCATTAACAGACCAACTCCTCCAGGGACTTTAAGCTTTGCTGACTTTAATTTGACTCCTGCTAGGGAACAATCATCAGACAACAGATGAACTATTTCAGTTTCACCTTTTCAGAATCAATAGAAACTTTGAAACTCAAGTTTATGAGTTTGCCCTTGACTGTGTTTCCAAGCACCCTGGATTTTATTATCTCTCTATAACAGCTAGAATATAGGGATCACATAGATACTTATAAGAGTTTGTTTCCTAGAGTTTACACAGAAAGTGTGAAACTGTTTTATGATCTTAAATGATTGATCCTTCACTAGGGAATATGGAAGTAGCAGGTATGGGAGATAGAAGAGAACCCAATGGGGTAATTTTGTAGGCCTCAGCGAGATGAGAATTTAAATGTTTTTTGCTTTTAAGATAGCGTCTTGCCATGTTGCCCAAGCCAGCTTTGAATTCTGGGGCCCAGGGGATCCTTCTGCCTTGCCCCCCCCCACCCCCCAAGTAGTTGGGGCTCACCACTACAACTGGAAAAGATTTTTGACATGAATGGCTGGCACAAAAAAGGAATTGGAAAATATTCAGAATATAAAACCAGTGGATTATTGACAAGCCCACCCAATTATTTAGTTTCTAATGGCTATCTTTTAGGGTATATAGAGAGTTGGGAAAATTTTCCATGTTTTGGGATTGTGTGTGTATGTGTATATGGGGGTGCTCTACCAAGTTTACTTTCTCTCTTTAAATTTTTTTTTAGTTGTAGATGGACACAATACCTTTAAAAATAAAATATCTTTTAAAATAAGATATCAGCCTTTATTTTATTTATTTATTTTTATGTGGTGCCAAGGAACAAACCCAGTACCTCACATGTGCTAGGCAAGCATGCTACCACTGAGCTGCAACCCCAGTTCTACTTTCTCTCTTGAACTTCAGAATTTGGCTTTGCAATCTGAGGAAGTGTAATTCCCAACCTGAATAAAGTTTTGTTTCCCGGCATGCAGCAGCAGAGCTGGTAGCAAACAGTGTTAGTGATTCGACTCTCAACATCTCAGTAACAAGAGGAATTGCAATGCAGGGTAATTCACGAATGAGTGGGAAGCCTGGAGTCACTCCAGAAGTAAAATGGTATTGCCCAAATCTCACATCTTTTGGTTCAGGGTCTGTTCATTGCTGCCACACAACTCAGTAAGCTGACAGTGGACATTGTGACCAAACATGATGCTCCAACCTTGGAGCCATGGTGCAGCAGCCAGAGGCAGGTTGGAGGGGAGGTAAAAGCACCCCACTTGGGGCACAGACTGGAAGATATTATGGGAGTTGTGAGTACAAGTTCTAGAGTCAAAGAGGTAAGGGTTCAAATCCTAAGACCTGGATACACTGTGGGTTCAGTATATAGAGTCGTAATTACATATTTACCACTTAAAACATATTCCACCTTCATCTGCTACCTTGATTTTAATCCTCTACATTTCAGTTTTCTCCTGTAGAAAGGGAGATAATTGATAGCATCTATCTCATAAGGATGTTGTGAGGATTGAATGCAATTGTCCACATGAAGCACTCAACAGTGTGCCTGGCTATTATTAATAGGGGTTGTGCAGTAGGTGCTCAAGAAAATTGTATCCACTTGTTTAATTATTGAACATGCTGCTGGAGCTCAGGCAAAAGAACACAGGTAAGCACAGCACCTGAAAATTCTGTGGAAGGCTGGCTCTGGACAGCTCACCAGGGGCTCAGCTGATCTTCCTATTTTTACCTCCAGTCCTGGCTCTGCCTTTGGTAAGTTAGCTTCATTCTTAGGCAAGCTGTCCTCCCCAGGCCCAGAACCTGGATGTAAGGTTTTGCTTCCCTCCAGGTCAACTCAGTGATCAGGAGCTGGATCTTACTGGCTTGAATACTAGGGACTCTGTGCATGGGCTTGAGCCCATTGCTGTGGCCGTGGGGGCACTACACTCACTGGCTTGGGTTCACCCCTAGAGTGGATGGAGGGGGATAGCTATTTCCAAACCAGATGGACTAAGAATGGAGGAAGGGCACACTGAGGAACAAATTATAGAAAAATGTAAATAACTAGTGTGTAGAAAAAGATAGCAGCCTGTTACATTCCTCTAGCTTTTCACAAGTCCAAATTCCTGATTGCAATGCTGTGAGGGAGGGCATGTTCCTCTTTGTTAAGATCCAAGTTCCCAAGGACATAGACAATGGCTTTTGATAACCAATTCAGTTGGAACAACTCCTCCAAGTTGTTTTCTGGGAATAGGGGCCCCAGAAAAACTAGACAAAAGATCAGAGACCTGACCTAGGTAAACTCCCTTCTCCCTTGAGATTTATGGGGAAAAAATTGGTAATGGAAATAATTCTCGGGGACATTTGTATACTACAACATGCCCTATGTTAATGTTATAAACATTGGGTTTTAGGGAACGGAAATCTTATTTTGTAACTTGTAACAGTAAAACAACAGAGAGGGAGCCACATAGATTTACATTGTGTCGATTTAGCTAAGCTGGATCTGGTTTTCCCAGAATTCCTTTCCCTGCATAGCAGCGGGTTGACTGGGTCAGGAGAGACACTTTACCCATGGTTTGGAAGATGGGAGTGAAGCACTTATTCTATTTATGCTCAGAAGGTCAGTGCAGGGCACCAGAGCCGTTGCAGCTCTATGTCCATTGTCACTTCTCTACTGGCTCATCTGGTTGGCATGGGGCAGCATCCCCTTCAGATCCTGCCAGACCTCCTTCAGTACCTGTGATCCCTGGGCCTCTCTCTGGGCATTTGGTCACATTCTATCTTGACCCAACTTGTCATGTGTAAATGTGTGACTCCTAGGGGACTCTGGAACTTTGGAGGACAGAAATAACTTATTCTAACTCTCTGGGTTTCCTGTCCTGCCAAACTCAGAGATGGAAAACCTAAAGATCCTTGGCCATGAAGAATCATTTGACTATGATGCCACCTACTCCATGCATAGGTGGATGACAAGCTCATAGTCCTCATTTTTTTTTTTTTTTTTTTGCACCTGGGATTGAACCCAGGTGTGCTTAACAATTGAGCTACATCCTTAGCCCTTTTTAAAATTTTTAATTTTAAGACAGGTTTTCTCACTAAATTGCTTAGGGCCTTGCTAAGTTGTTGAGGCTGGCTTTGAAATTTTAATCTTCCTGCCTCAGCCTCCTAAGCTGCTGGGATTACAGGTGTGTGCTACCATGTCTGGCCCAGTCCTCATCTTATATCCTTTTGTTCATGATTTTTCTGTCTGCTTGGTAACATATTCTAAAATGTTATCACACATCTACTATGTATTGGATAAATTTCTCTTTCTCTTTTTTTTTTTTTGGCAGAGAGTAGTGGTGGTACTGGAGATTGAACTCAGGGGCACTTGACCACTAAGCCACATCCCCAGCCCTTTTTTGTATTTTATTAAGAGACACGGTCTCACCGAATTGCTTTGTGCCTCACTTTTTGTTGAGGCTGCCTTTGAACTTGTGATTCTCCTCAGCCTCCCAAGCTGCTGGAATTGCAGGCATGAGCCACCATGCAGTTTTTTTCTCTATTTTGAATTGATTCATTTGTTCACTAGTATTGGCAGAGTACCTTTTACATCCAGGTGTTGAATGACAGTGGTTATCCACACAGACCAACTTGTTAGCTTTTTGAGGACAAGGACAGATTGTAACTCTGCTCCTCTTAAGGATGAATCTGGTTTTTGTCTCCATGGATTTGCCTCTTCTGGGCATTTCATATCAATGGAATCATTCATATGTGGCCTTTTGTGTCTGGGACCTGAGGACAGGTGGGAGTCTTCCTCCTTCACTGTAGGAAGAGGGCATTGTGCAATCCAACCTGAGAGGTAAGAAAGCCTGGTGTTTCTCATGGTTGTTAGAGTTCAGGCAGCACAGCATTTGCACCAGCAAATCTTGGCCATGCCATCTCCCACCACCAATGGATCTTATGTCCAGAGCAGGGAGAAGTGGTGATAACTGAGAGACAGCGGAGCCTGGGAGAGCAGAGCACCAACAGGAGCCAGGAGGCCTCACCAGGAGCCAGCCAGATTTCCCATGAGAGCACCCCTAGGCTGGGAACACAAATACAAACCTACTTTAGGGCTGTGTTCTAGCAAGTCAGTATGACTTTATAAGAAAAGGAGAAGAAGAAGGGTAGAAAAAAAGGAGCTGAATGCCATGACTTACACAATGTGCCGTGAACACCATGGGGAGACCATGTGAGGAGAGAGAGGAAGTTGAAATCCCATGAGTATTTGCTGACCTGGACCTTCTTCTCTGCCCGGCTGCCCCCGCCCACTGCAGCATTTGAGGTTATTTTGGGGGCCAGAAGGACTTTGGATAAGACTGTGTCTTCTTGAAGCATCCGTGTTACTTACAGATTGTTTTTAGTAGAAAAACATACCTTATATTAGAAATATAATCAACAGTTATATCATAGAACAGAACATTATATATATATACATATATATATATATATATATATATATATATTTTTTTTTTACATTGAACTATGTGTCTTCAAAGGAATGTCTTACTTGGGAAGAGCTGCTTCATGTTCCTCCCTCAGACCCAGGTTAGTAAATTTGAGGTTCCCTTTGCTCTGACAGTGGTTATACTTTGGGGGAGAAGGTCAAACAGCACCAGGTTAAGGCCTAGGAGAGTCAGGCCTGAGCTTGCTTTCCATGAAGCCTGGTTGTTGCTGACTTCCGCCTCCAGGACTGGTCCAGAGAAAAATGAAATAAGTAACAACTTCAAGATCATGATAGCAGAGCATTAAACCAAGCATGACATCTTTTGAAGCCCAAGGACCCCAATGACTGTGCAGCTCCCACACTTATGATGCTGACTCTCCTTCCTTCTTTCCAACACATGTCTGGGGAATTTTTAAGGCAGAGTACCAGCTGAAGGAGGAGAGATAGATGTTTCTCTCTAGATTGTCATGTTTATCATCCTTTCATGTGTCCCCCAGAGTCTCTGCTTTCTCCCAATTGTTGGGAAGAGGATAGACAGGGCAAGATTCCAGGGAGCTGCCATCTTGTCCATTAGTCCTGCAGGCATCCTTGATTCCTGCTTTGGTTTCCTCATGAAGCTAAGTGGAGAGGGAGGCCATATATGGCTAACCATGGATACCTCCTCCATACTTTTAGTGGATCAGGAGAACATGGTGCTTGAACTCTGCTGTCTACATTATATCCTGGTCTACTGCAGGGTTCTTGCTGAGGCTGGATGGCATATTATCTTTACTCCAAATTTACATATGACCTAACCAAAACTGCCTCTATTTTTCAAGAAGGAGACATCAAACAAGGGAGGAGATAGGTACCGTCCAGCTCAAAGTAAACAACATTCTCTGGGTGTCATTACTGTAGACCCAGCCAAGATATTCACATATACATTGCTGCTACAGAATATTTGGTACAATATTAGAAAATCAACTCAACACAGCACATTCCAGAAGCCTAGTTAAAATGGACCTCCTTCAGCATGTAGATCTTTTCTCCTTTATTAAGCAAGAACCGGAGAAGAAGAACCTGAGCACTCCCTTTTGTGGTTAAAGATCTTATAGAAGCAGTTCTTTCCTTTCTCCATGATAGGGATAGCTTTCCTTCTATTTCTACCTGTTGGAGTTCTGCCTAAATTTCAAGGCAAATTTTAGAAGCCACAAGAGTTTTATAATCTTTTCTGACAGTCCGCATCCCATATCCCTTTGCTTACGATTTTCCTGCTTATTTGGTACCATATATGTGTTATTCATCTTTGTGTCACTGTGACCAAAATACCTGACAAGGACAACTCAGAGAAGGAAAAGTTTATTTTGGCTCACAGTTTTGGAGATTTATTCCACTGTGGGATGACTCCATTGCCCCCGGTCCAAGGTGGAGCAGCACATCATGGCGGAAGGGCCTGGTAGAGGAGTGCTGCTCACTTCCTATTGGCCAGATAGCAGAGAGAGAGAGAGAGATTGAGAGAGGGGTAGGGCAGATGCACCCTTCCAGGGCACACTCCCAGTGAGCCACCTCCTCCAGCCATGCCCCACCTGCCCAGAGTGACCACCTGGTCAGTCCATTCAAACTAGAGTGGACAGATTAGGTTTCAGCTCTCACAATCCAATCATTTCACCTCCAAACACTCCTGCATTAATAGGAGCTTTTGGGGGACACCTCACATCCAAACCATAACAATATTCTAAGATTTTTTTCAGTAATTTATCAGGCATCTACTATGTACTAGATAAAGTTATCTTTCTCTATTTTGAATTTATTTACTTATTACTAATATTGACTGAGTCCCTTTTACATCCAGGTATTGAGTTACAGTGATAATTCATAGAGTCCCTGACCTTATTATGGAAGCAGACTGGTGGTAGAGGGAATCCTTTCTTCTTTCTTTCTTTTACTTTTTTTGGTACCAGGGATTGAACCCAGGAGCCCTTTACCACTGAGCCACATCCCCAGCACTCTCCTTTTTAAATATGTATATGTTATTTAGAGACAGAGTATTGCTGAGTTGCTTAGGGCCTTGCTAAGATGTTGAGGCTGGCTTTGAACTTATGATCCTCCTGCCTCAGCTTCCTGAACTGCTGGGGTTACAGGTGTGTGCCAATGTGCCTGGCAAGAGGGAAGTCTTGTTAGCATTTTGAAGACAAGGTCCATTATGACTCATCTTTGTGTCTTCCTCAGCAGCAAGTTTCTCCTTCCTTCTGCCCAATAAAAATATTTGTTGAGCTACGCCTGGTGGCACACACCTGTAATCCCAGAGACTTGGGATGCCGAAGCAAGAAGATTGCAAGTTCAAGGCCAGCCTCAATGACTTAGCAAGACCTTGACTCAAAATAAAAAATAAAAAGAACTGGGATGTAGCTCAGTGATAGAGTATCCCTGGGTTCAATCTCCAGAATGGAAAAAAAAATATATATATATATATATATATTTTTTGTTTTTTGTTTAATGAAATGATACCATTTCAGGAGCACTTTATGAACAAGTGAAAGAGAAGTCTGTCACAATTCTAGACAAAGGTTTCACCAATTGTGGGATTTGTTGTAATGCCTTAACCACAAAAGTCATTGTCCTGTGTTTATGATAGCTTTGATAGAATTGCAACACAGAAATTCATCAGGCCTGAGTTATTTGCAACCAGTTTTCTATCTTTTGTTTGGCTTTTTACAGTTGCGTTTATTAGTTATTCCTTCATGATGTCTTGGAGAGTTACCCCATAAAATTATTAATGCTTGTTATTTAGGAGATCTTTCATGGCATTTCAAGATTTATGAGCTATATGCATGGCAATGAAAATTTTACAGCATTTTTTTGGGGTTGTGTATTTTCTGTGTGCCTTTTTTTTTTTTAAAAAAAGAAAAATTTAAAAGCTTTTAAGAACATCTTATGCTCTAGGTCTTGCACAGCTTTGGGGTAATGCCCAACCTGGAGAATATGGTGTGTATTCCTTCAGTCTCCTCACTCTGTTCCTATAACTTTGAAACTGCCTTGTTAAGGTTGCCAAAGACCGCCAGGGCCACTGTCTGTCTGCCTCCTGTGAAACTTCTCATGGGTATTGGCAGGGTACTTCAAGGTACTCCCTCATCTTGAAATACTACCCTCTTTTGGCTTCTGAGACACACAGCCTGAATTTTATTTTATTTTATTTTATTTGTACCAGGGATTGAACCCAGGGGTGCTCAACTACTGACTCACATCCCAAGCCCTTTTAATTTTTTTATATTTAAAAAATATTTTTCAGTTGTAGATGGATACAATACCTTTATTTTGTTTATTTATTTTTATGTGGTTCTGAGGACTGAACCCTGTGCCTCACATGTGCGAAGCTAACGCTATACCACTGAACTATAGCACCAGTCCCCCTTTTTATCTATTTGTTTATTTTTGAGACAGGGTCTCACTAAATTGCTAAGGCTGGGCTTGAACTTGTGATCCTCCTGCCTCAGACACCTGAGTTGCTGGGATTACAGATGTGTGTCACCAAGCCTGGCTACACCATCTGAATTTTTTTCTTTCTTCAAAGCTCTGCCTTCTCTGGCTCTCTTGCTGACTTCTCTGTGAAGAGATGGTGTCCTTGATTCTTTGTCTTCTCCATTTACCCTCTTCAGAGAATAGTTTTAACTTTCATTGATATGCCAGTGATTCTCAGGTTTAAATATTTACCCCTTGACTTCTCCTCTGTGCTCTGGATTGACATATCTAAATCCTTGCTTGACAATTCTACTTGGGTATCTAGCAGGGATCTCAAACTCAATGTTAAAAAAAAAATGTAACTCTCTTAAAGCATAAAAAAAAAAGTGGGCTGGGGATGTGGCATAGTGACTAAGCCACCCTGGGTTCAATACCTGGTACCAAAATAAAAGTTTAAATAAATAAAAAAATTTAAAAAATGTAACTCTTTCCCCACTCCCCACCCCCAATCCCACACCAGTTTCATCTGATTCCTAACCCACAGCTTTTCCCTCTCAGGAATAACACTCTCATCCAGTTACTCAAAAACAGAATTCCAGGAGTAATTTTTAAATAAAACAAACAAACACTTTCTTAGTTATAGGTGGACATAATACCTTTATTTGACTCATTGATTTTTCTGTGGTGCTGAGAATCGAACCCAGTGCCTCACACATGCTAGGCAAGTAAGTACTCTACCACTGAGCCACAGCCACAGCCACAGCCCCACCCCCGGGAGTTATTATCTTTGACTCTGCTCTTTCCTTCCCTCCCTATCCTCCCTCTATATTTAAATACATCAGTAGGTTGTGTTACCGCTGTCTCCCTGATGGGTCCTGACTCTGTCGTCTGCTGATTTCCACTGGTGCCATCCTGGCCTAAGCCACCACCGTGTTTGGCCGAACCCCATCCCTGCTTTCTCTCTGCCACCTATGGTCTAGTCACAACTCACATGCCAGCAGGTTGTTTTTAAACATAAGCTGCATGTGTCATTCCCACTCCAGTGGCTCCTAGTCACACTCAGCAATCTGGCCTCTGAGACCCCACAGGAACCAGCCGCCACCTTCTCCCAAGCCTCACCTCCCTTGTAAAGCTGCATTCTACCCACAGCACACCTTGAGCATAGGAGCTGCCCTCTCCTGAGGGCCTTGGCGCGAGCTCCACCCTATGCTGGAAGTGTCCCTCCTCTTGACAGTCCAATGGAAGTCTGGTTCCTTCTTATCTCTCAGTTTCACTTCTTCAGAGAGGACTTCTTTGCCACTCAGCTGTAGCCCTGGTCTGGCCTCCAGAAATCTGTACATCTCCATGTCTTATCTTCATCACAGTACTTACTACTAAATACTTCATTATTATCTGTTTATATACTCCACCCCTGTCCCTAGAACGAGAATAAGGACCTGGTTATCTTGTTCAACATTGTGTTCCCTGCACCTACAGCAAGGATTCCCTGGCACAGGGTAAGTCCTCAGGACCTGTTTGACTATTGAATAATTGAAGGAATGAATATCTCATAGGCTGCCACTTAAATAATGAGACTCATAGGTGTTTAAAAATCTCAACTGCCTAGTGAGAAATTCCAGGTTTTAGACTTACTTCATTGGCTGCTGGCTTAAAATGTTATTGTTATTGTACAAAATATTACCTTAGGGTGAAGAGAGGGTTTGCTAAGTTCATTCTGCATGCTAGCATTGTGTTTGTGTTTGTAGGGATAAGGAGGAAGTGAAACATAAATTCTGCACCTTAGAACCTTCTGAGAAGACTGACTATGGCAATTTTTTGGTGAGAGCAAAGATATTTAATAAATAAGGCAAAAACATTTTGACTCTACTTCTAGTAACAGTTGGTTTCTCTACAAGCAAAAGTCTTTTAACTTTAGGGTTTATAAAATTCACTAAAACATCCAATGTAAAAGCAAATGTTACTCTGCTGATTTGAAATGGATTCTGACAAGAATTCTCAGATAAAGATACAAATACATTCTTTGTTCATTTCCATGAACGGCCTTTTTATGGCTTTTGAGACCTAGACTAAATCAGTAAAAGTAAGAATTCCTGTTTCTGATAGGTGTTGGTCTAGTAAAACTGGAAAAAAAAGGAATCACATTTTCTATGACTTGTGAATGCACAAGCGATTCATTCTTTGGCTCAGGATGGAAACATTTATTTTTGGCACTCTTGGTTCTTCTTTCTGCATTAGCTTCACAGATTTTTCTCAATCAGATGTAGACATTGGATGGGCTTCATTCACAAGGAAACTGCAAGATAAACAGAATGATTAATGTCCAACTATTTGAAACTTGTAAATATTTATGAGAAAAATGAGATCCGTCTTTGTGAAGATTTTTCTCTGAAAACTGGATATAACTATAGTGTGTTCCAGCTTCTCTTTAAATGGTGGGTGTTAGTGTTAGTGTTGCAGTGCTACATGGAAAAACTAGGAGGAAAATTTTTGTATGAAATAGCTAGTTAGAATCTTGCATAGCTAGTTAGAATCTTACCTTGACTTTTTATTATACCCAATCAGACAGTTGAAAGGTTACACAACTTATTATTGAAAACTATCATCTTTTTGTCAAAACTTTGGAAAGTTTGTTAATGTCAACTTGGTAGGTTGATAATAGTCATTTCCAAACAGAATTATAAAATAATGCTGGGTTTTTTTTTGTTCATATGACCCTTCTCCTGCTGACTCTAGAATATCATATTGTGGAACCAGTGATCCAAGTTCCAGAACATAGGAATGATTTGCAGGGCCTAGTGCAAAATGAAAATATGAGACCTCACTATGGTTTGAAGATAGTTTGTCCCCTCCAGAACTCACTGAAATTTACTCTCCTTTATGAGTTATTATGGACTAATCTAATCATTATTGATGTGATTAATGGGTTAATGGGTTATCCATAGTGTGGGTCTGCTGTAGAATAGAGTTTGGCCAGGTCTCTCACATACCCTGCTCTCTCTCACCATATAATATATTCTGCACAATCTTGGAATTCTGCCAGCAAGAAGACCACCCCCCAGATGTGACCCCTTAACCCTGAACTTCTAGAATTGTGAATCAAAAAAATCTTTTCTTTATAATTTACCAGGTCTGTGAAGACAGGCTCATTGTTAAATAAATATTCAGAACTTCGAAATGGCAACAGCAGAACATTTAACCAAGTGTGGTGCTCTTCAAATCAGGGGCCTCGTGCCTCAGGTCCCATGGCACAGGTCTCAAATCCAGAGAGCTTGCTCCGCCCAGTTCCCTGTTCCAGACCAGACCATTAATATGACTTGTTCAGGTGATTAACCATCATGAACCTACCTTTCCTTATCTGCAGAACAGGTAAAAAGATCAATACATTTTCAATTAATTATGCTGATTAACTATGACAATTAAAGGAGAAAGTCAAATTCTTTATATAATTTTGATCTTCAAGTAAGAGAAAATAAAACTTTAAAACAAGTTTCTAATGTAAGAATATTGAAACCTTCCAGTTTAAAGTTGAAACTCTTTTGGTAAGAACTTCAGAAACACCTCCAAATACCAGTCCCAAGTAGTTCTAGATATTAGTAGCCCATGCAAATATTTTAATACTTTCCATCTAATGTGGTGTGTCCCTTGCCTTGAAGATCATCATAAATGCCTGGGGGCAATTTAAAAAGTAGAGATTCTTGGGCTCACTGCAGACCTATGTAACAGGAATTTCCAGGGCACAGGTTTCTAGCGGGACCTCACTATAAACAAACAAACAAATAAATAAATACTTACCTTGACTTTTTACTATACCAATCAGACAGTTGAAAGGTCACAGAATTTATTATTGAGAACTATCATCTTTTTGTCAAAACTTTGGAAAGTTTGTTAATGTTGACTTGGTAGGTTGATAACAGTCATTTCCAAACAGAATGCTGTAGGACAGTGGTCAGAAGGATTGGGATATAAAGGTCACAAGTTCAGTAAGAGTCTTAAGGGGAAAAAAAAGAATCCTTTGACAAAACAAAGGATAAGGGGAGTTTTTGAGAAGTGGTAAATTGTGGGAAGAAAAATATTTGGGAAAAGTCAAGGAAGAAAAGGGTGGTTTAGTAAGATTGGTCAGTCAGCATCCTCTCAGTGAGGTTTATTGTCCTCTCTGGTGACTGAGAGATGTCCTAGAGAGAGAGAGAGAGAGAGAGAAATTTCCAAGTACAAATGGACTCTATTTCCTGCTTTTGGCCAGATAGGGGGAAGACAGAGTTTTCTTCTACATCTATTTCTTAATTGTCTTCAACTCAAAATAGCCCTTTTGACAAAGTACATATTTTGCGATGGCATGTTCATGTCCCTGCCATCATATTTGGTCTATTTGTTCATTCATTGATGGACACTTGGGTTGCTTTTTTTTTGTACTTTCAAAATGGATTATAGAAATTTTTTTTTAACAAGTGTGGTGCTTTTCTCGAATGAAATTCTACTGAACAAAATTTCTTAATTGCTATCAACAGCAGATTGTTTTGACTGCAATTTTTTTTTAAAAAAAATGGCAGGACAAACCATCATTAGGGAAAGGTGTCATCATTTATCTAAGCCTAACAGGGACCCCCATCTAACTCCTGGCTAAATAGTGCCCTAGACTTGTCTTTACAACTTGGAACCAGTAGAAACTAATGGAAAGTTCTGCAAAGAAGGACTTGATTTTGAAGACCATTTTTCTTACTAATTTGACTTTATGGAGTTGGATCAAGCTCATCAAACTCAGATGGGCTCTTTATGTACATGTGATAGATTTAAGGAAATTCATGAACTTTCTATAAATATCCTGGATATGCTTTTTAAGGAACTCCCAGCCTTCCAGACAGTTCTTTTGTTTGAATTTGCCTTCACCTCATCCTCTTTGATCAGAAATACACATGACTTCAATTATTGTGCAAA
The DNA here is from genome assembly GCF_001458135.2 of Marmota marmota marmota. NCBI lineage: Eukaryota > Metazoa > Chordata > Mammalia > Rodentia > Sciuridae > Marmota > Marmota marmota. Next base: position 38,418,255 of record NW_025999853.1, on the reverse strand, counting down.
ACATCTGTTTTCCTGTGTAAGTGAAATAAATAAGTCCTGTTCCTAAAAAGGACAGCTCTTGTCCTAAATAAGTTGGTGTGGCAAATCTGGGATAGAAAGACAATGAAGAACAAGAGGCAATGTCTCAGATCAGAGATTCCAATGGAGCATGTTATAGACTTAAAGTGATAGACACATAGTACCTCGATATTTTAGTTGATATGTAGGACCTAACAGAGAGCAGCTGACTGTTGAAGGGAACTGGCAGAAGTAGGAAGCATAGAATGAGAAGGTATAGGACAAAGAATTCAGCTTTTTGCTTCTATGTCTTGAGCTGAGTTAACTTGGACATGAGTTTGCTCCCATGGGTATGGAAAGCAATGTAGAGGAGTTGATAATACACTAAAAGCTAGTGAGTAGGATTCTCACTCTGGGCATGTATGGGATGGGATAGTGAAGCAGGCATCGTGTGGTCTGTACTATGATGGGAAACACAGCAACATTAAGATCTACTGGTTTGGGAAGGTTTTCCAAAAGAAGTTAAACCTTTTCTCCAGCTGCAGCTATGAATATTTTCACCTCCTAGCAAGTGTATCTAACCAAGGTCCTGGACGTTGAGTAATGGAAGACTCTGGCTAAAGAATCAAGTGGACTTTTAGTTTAAATGGTATCACTTTGTAAAAGGTGTGAGGGGGCTGGGATTGTAGCTCAGTGGTAGAGCACTTGCCTAGCAAGTGTGAGGCAGTGGGTTAATCCATGGCACCACATAAATAAATAATTAAAAAAATAAAGTTATTGTGTCCATCTATGACTAAATATATATATAAAAGGTGACTATATATATATAAAAGGTGTTAGGACCAGACTTGAGAAAAGGTTGAGTCTGTTCAGAAATATCCCCAGGCAAATCATTAAGTGGTTGGATATCTTTTTTAGTTCCTCTGTGCTCCCCAGAGAATTGGAAACATGGGTTATCAGGAGAAATTTAATATTTTCCTAAACACAGATAATAGAATTTTTCATTGTGCCATCAGACATATATAATTACTATAATTATCAATTTTGTACAAATGTAAGATGTCAAACATTTAAACCAAACCCTTCTCCTCCCATTGTGTTTATGGGTTCAAGCAAAATGCTTAGCTTAGTATTTAATGTTTCACGAGGGGCCTTTTATTTAGTATGCCCTAAAAAGCACATCAAGAGAAGCAAATATTTATTAAGGCAGCTGGAGCTCTTCTCTCTTAATGGGTATTAAAGCAATGGTTTCCTTGGATTTCATTGGTTTTGGTTAATGTGGTAAGGTGTCTTTTAACAATTTAAAATAGAAATACACATGGATCTGGTTTCCTTTTGGGTTAGATTAATCATGAAAGAAGGAAAAAGGTGATTTTTCCCCCCACTATGTTTCAGATCATCTGTTGCCTAACTCCAGACCTATGAGTGGCTCAGACCCCTTCAAGACTGGAAGTTTATTTTCTGTGGAGATCTTAGGCACAGTTGAAGGAATGACACCCTCTGCAGATAGCTTACACACTGATGCCCATGATGCAGAATCTTCCAGACTTCTCTCCCTCTGAGAACGTGACAGTTTGTCAGATCTCACCCTCCAGACAGGAAATTGGCAGATTCTTCCCTAGAAAATTCCCTTCAAGCCCCAAGGGGAAATTCCTTAAGATACTACTATGGGATTAGAGGTAAGAAGGAGGAGAGTCCACGGAGTATACCCATGTCATCCTGAACCTAGATTGAAGACCAAAATCAATAGACCAAACCTTTGAAGTTCCAATCAGTTTTTAGTCTTTGGCCCTTAACGGGGAGTATTAGTAAGGAAAATAGACAAAAATTATCGATCTCCATGAGCTTACATTCTAATGGGAGGGGTGTCAGAAAATAAAATACATGGTATGTTAGAAAGTAATAAATACTTTGGATAAAAACTGGGTGGTGGTGGTTATGAAATGTATTTCAGGAGAGCATTGTGTTAGTGGATTAATTTTGAAAGGGAGGAAGATAACACGCATCTATTCTATCCACCCTCTTCACCTGGAAGCTTTTCATCTGAACTACTTTCAGTTACTGAAACTAACCTGCTGGTTCTTGCCTTCAGGCTTTGGCTGTATCCAATTCCCTTGACCTGGAACGCTAGACTCTTGGCTCCACCTTTCCCATTAATGTCTATGGAAGAACCAGATTTGGGGTTGTACTTAAAGTTAGTTGGTTTTGCTTTACCTGTTTATTCTTTTTTGCATATACTATGCAAAAAGGAAAAGGCTTCAGCCATTTTGCTCACCCCAGGAAAACTCAATCTTTTATACTGATTGAGTTCAATATATTGGCCCCGGTGAGGTCTTACTGAATGAGATAGGATATAAGAGGTCCAGATTAAAGTTTTTCTTTAATGTAATAATATTGCATTTAAAATTAATTAGTTGCTAACACTCTTATGAAAATAGTCTGTAGAAACACACCAAACATTCCAGCCAAACCTTTATCCCAGAGTGGAGGGAAAATGGAAGTGAGGGTGGACCCAAATGGAGGTTACAGAGAAGTTCAAACTCAAGGGCTAAAAGGGCACAGCCAATTAGAAAGTCACAGACCAAACCAATAACATTGGTACTTTTCTAATACCTGTTTAGCATAGATTTTGACTAATAGTGTTGGTACTTTTCTAAGACTGATTCACATAGATAATGATCAATGTCCCTAAACAGTAACTATATAAGTCCCTGGACTAGTACACTTAAGTGACAACCCTATATTGGGTCCCCTCTCACCCTGTGGGAATTCTCTGTTCTTCCCACTAAAATAAATCCTGTTCCTTTCACTCTTTCCTTCCCCTGTGGTCCATAGATTTCATTCTTTGAATTTGCAAGACAAGAGCTCAGAAAGAAATCAGTGGTGAGCTGCTGGGGTCTGCTGTGACAGTGGAGGACATAGCCTGTCATTAAGAGCTGCAACACGCCACTCCATAGCAGTGGAGAAGAATTCAACTTTGCCAGCTGTGACCCTTGGAACTGACTTAGCAGTTCTTCACTGATTAGCTGCTAACACTAAAATGGGCTTTCTCAGCTGCAGAGGCCTGCTGCTTACACAGACCCCCTGCCAGCCAAAGCAGAGACTCTAGTTTCATCGCCAACTCCAGTTTCATTACTGGTCAATTTTCACAAGGTTGGTGAGCAAGCTTGACCTCATATGACAAATGCAGTTTACAACTTCAAGTGAACAAACACAATTCTCTGCAACACTCTAGTAGGCAGATGCAGTTCTGCAGTACAGTCACTCTTGGTCTCTAGGTTACAGTGCAACAGCCTTCCAATCACAAAAACACACCTCAGAACATTATAGAAACTCTTTATTGAACAGAGAGAAATCTAATTTCATGATTACAAGATACAGAATCATTATAGATTTAACTTAAATTTAACGGCAACAGGTGTGCAAACATTATTAACCTCCTTCTGTCAATTTTTCATCAGAGGGTAATGACTAACTCAGTGACGTTAAAAGCACCTCTGTCACAACCCCAATTTTCTTATTAAGCACTGTTGAAATGCCTGTGGTCTCAACTATAATTTACAATGAGGACGTGTCCAAAATGATCTAAGTTTTATATTATTTCTCCAGGAAGCCTGTCCTGATCTCCCAGGAAGGGAATTGCAACCTACACTCCCCCATCTTAAACTTCCCACATTGGAATTGCCTATTTCCTTCCCTCCCTCCCTCTTTCCCTCTCTCTCTTTCTCTCCTCCCCAGTAGATTGGACTATTCTGAGAGCAGGAACTATGTTTCTTTGTCTTTTTCTCAGTTCAGTCTCCAGAACCCAGAACAGAGACCAGCCCTGAGTAAGCATAAAATAAATATATGTCTAGTAAATGACTTAAATAAATGAGCAAAAAGTTAATTAACATAATAGGGCTTTAAATGTCAGCAACACCATTATTTATTAAAGTGTTCATTTAAATTTAAAATAGCATTTCATATGCTAGACTAAAAAATGTTGAACTCTATTCAAATGTCACTTTCTCTGTGATGCCTTCTTTGAACATCTCATATAAAATGGCACCCAAATCCCTTGCCTTTGATTCTCCCTTCTTTTCCTAATGCTCACAGGACCCCCTCATGTGTCTGGCATATATTTCATCCAAGTTCCACTCTATGGAGGCTCTAGGAGAGCAGGGATCTTGGTTTATTGCCACTATGTCTTCAGTGCCTAGAACAGCTCCAAGCATGTGGTAGAAGCAAATGAATAATCCTCTTTAAAACAAATTTAAGTTATTAAAGGCTGATGTTAATGGAGAGTAATCATTGGGTTGAGAATAGAATTAATGTAGGATTTTTTTTTTCTAAGAACACAAGCTATTAAATTCAGTGTTTTCCAAACCTATCTGACCAGATACATTTTTACATAACAACCTGGTACATCCACGTGAAATAATACCTTTATTACGTACAATGCTCTTTCCTTGCTCCCCCTTTTCCCCCTTTCATCTTATTTCATTAAAAAAAATTAATCTGACCCACTTAACTGATTTCGTGACTCACTAATAGGTCATGACTCACAGTTTTAAGAACACTGATTTAAAGTTCCTTTATTTAATAAAATACCCAGCTCATGGAAACAAAATAATGACTGCCTTCACCATGGCACTGTGACTATGTTCTGAGGATTTCATGGAAGCTCTGTCCATGACTGAGATCAAGATCAAGAGTTAGTTCCAGCTTCCTCAGCTTATTATGATTTTTTTTTTTTTTTGGCGAGGGGAGGATCTAAATAAATTTTTATTTCCAAATTAAATAAAATTCAATTTTTTTCTGAAACAAATTTGTTTATTCAGCATTGTTCATAAAGAAATTTTATGCTGTGTAAATCAATTTCTTAAACATAGCAGTTAAAATTACTTTTCAAGGCACATTGAGAGTAAAACAGGAAATTTAAAGTCCTTACATTTGAAGTATCAGCGTAATACTATCCTTGGCAATAAATGATTGTAATAAATTTGTAGGGTATGATAAGGAAGCACTTTAGATAAGAGAAGTTTCTAGACCCTGAATCTTAACATGAGAATATATAAAAATACATTATCTGGGAGTGAAAAGAATTATGTCATAGTAATTGTTATAATAGTTAATGTTCATTATTACTGAAAAGGAAATAGTCCAGGCAAAAAGTATGTACAACAATACACAAAAGAGGAAATACAAATGACTAAGTAGCATATGGAAATGTGTTCAATCTTTACTGTAAATAGAAAGAAATAAAAATTAGAAACAATAGTGAACAAAATTTTTTAACCTATCAAAATAGCAAATATTTTTAAAAAGTTTTATATCTATTCATGTTTTTAAAATGAGATGCTGAAAATAAGTGACAGTACAATGATAGTATATTGCTGGTAGAGATGAACATTGTAACAACCCTTTTAGAAAATAGTTTTGCAATGTAGCCTTAAAAATGTTTATTATGATAATTCCATTTCTGGGACCCTATCTTAGGGTTATCATGTGAAATTTGAAGAAAAAATTTATAACATTAGCAATCATAATACTATCAACAATATAAAAATTGGAAAAAAGATTTACATAATAATTGCATAATCACATTTTGGTATGACATGCTGCTGTTAAGAAGAGGTTGTCAAGACATTGATAATATGAGCACTGAATATACTGTTACAATGTAAAACAATGAAATAGGATACAAACTATCTATAGATAAACTTCCCATCTTATGGAACTTCCCATATGCCAGACAATGTACCAGAAAATGTCCTAACTCAATGCTTCCATAGACAACAATCTCCTCTAGGTCTTTCAACTCATAAATATATAAAATATGTTTCCAGTGGAATTTTGAATACAGTGAAATTGTAACATGTAGAGACATGACCTATGAAACTCAATCAAAAATCAACTTTTACCCTTGGAAATGTCATTATTTGAAGACAGCATGAAATTGACCTCATATTACCAATCAGTTCTTTTCCAGACTATGTTGAGCTTGAGACAAATTATTTGGAAGGTGTTTGATAGTCTTTCTAGAAAACAGACAAGTGGGTGAAATTCAGGGCAGCAGTGAGAGAGGACAAGATCAATGACATAGGCAACTCAATCATACAGGGCTAAAGATGTACTATTGGAAACCTGCAAGCAGTCTTCTCTCACCAGTGTCTGTTCTCCTGAGATAAACACACAGGTCCAGACTGTCTGTCTGTGACTTCTTCCCATTGCCTTGGGTATACATGTCCTGGGGTAAAAATGTCCCCATGAGTAAGTGCTTTATTCAGCAGCCCTGGCCTAAATAAATCTTGAATTCTACCAGCTGTGGTTAGAGCCAGTTGTAAGCCTGGACCACTGCAGCATGGTAGCATGACAAGAGGCCACAGTATTGCATAGCAGCTACTGGACTTGAATAGACAGGCAAAGCAGCAGTTGAATGATGATATTTTTCCCCTTCAAAGGCAGGAGTAGCTAAGCAGCTGTATTATTCTTAGAGAAGTTCTGTGGCAGGAATTGGAAAAAGTGCCTTCTGTTTTACAACTAAAAATGTATTTATCTTGGTTATGAATTGCTTACTGCTACACATTTAATGTTAAAGAAAGTCAGGAAAGCTTGACTTTATTAAATTTCTTGTTGAAGCTATATTTTTGATAGGGCATAATATAATAAATATCAAATATATATTAAGGGCCAGATCTGCATTTTTTTCCTGAAAATTAGACTAAAAAGGGTAAACAGAATTCATACATTATTTAACAGTCTAAAATGTTTAAAATCTGTATTTGAATTATTAATATATATTCATTATAGGTAAGTAAAAAGATTTCACTCACTCATTTACTTAGCACCTAGAGATAAATAGGCTATTGTTAATAGATGGGCAATTATTTGTCTATATTTTTTCCTCTGCATATATAAGCATATATGGTATTTTGTTCTTTCAAAATGGGTGATTCTAATAAATTATATAGTTACGAACATAATATCAACATCTTTGCATGCTAATAAATATAGTTCTACCACATTATTTTTTAATAGCTAAATATATTCTGCATTGTGACCATACTATAATACATATAACCAAATTGTCCATTTGGGGCTATTTATAAATCTTTATTTTTCAAACCAGTTAATAACCCTCAGTAGGCTATAAGATAAACCGAAGAGAGTCATGACTAGCAATCTTAATTATTATACTTTTAATTATCAAAGCTTTATAATTAGTTTTACTAAACAATTGATAAGAAAAATTCTCCATTAACCTTCTTATTATTATTATTAAAAATAATATTGATTATTCTTGTAAGTTCTTGATGCTTAAAATTGGTCCAAGAAAAATGCTGTGGAAATTCTCACATTATAAAATAATTTGTCAATTGATGTCTTTACAAATAATCGATCTTTTTATCCAGAAATAAAATGTCTTTTCATTGTTTTCTTTTATGTCTTTCAGTCAAGTTTTATCCTTCATTCAGGCCTTTATATTCCTTGTAAAGTTTATCCACCAGTGTTTAATATTTAGTTATGGTATTACAAAACTATGTGCATTATTATTTTTTTCCAACTGAACACAGTCATATGTAGGAAAGATGCCAATATTTCTACACTTAGTTTATAACTGAGCATATCCTATTCTAAAAATATTTTCCCGCCCAAGCTGTGTAGGTCAAATGAGAAAAGGAGAACTAGGAGAGGTAACTGGAAAGTTTTGCTCCTTCCTTCCTTCTTCAATCTCATATTATTTGAATCATTTTTCACTTCATTAAATACAAATGACTATTTAACGAAAAACAAAAATAGAAGCCTAACCTAAGGACATCTGTATGACCAAATCTCCTCCTTGAAAGGCCAGAGTGAATTTCCGAGTAGGCACAATTAGAGGATGCCTAACAGGAGCCACCTGCATTTGCTTCGACCTTTGCTCTTTTGTCAGTAGCTACACATCTGGAAACCATGTTCTCCCCAAACAGGAAGAACATAAAGGACTCCTTGCTAGGTAAGCCTGTTCCTGCATCCTGACACTGGTTTCTACCTGTACTGATGTCAACCTAGGTGCTATTATTATTTTCATTTTATAGACAAGAAAACTAGACCAGAGGAGACTAAGCACTATATCCTTCCATTTTATTCACTTATTGTTCATTTATTCTTTCAAGTAATAAGTGTTAAGCACCTACCGTGCAGGAAGCTCTCTTCTACAGCTCTGAACAAAAAGTCCTCATAAAATTACACTTTAATGGGACCAGCATGCATAAACCAAAAATAGAAAATGTGTCGCATCCAGGGTCATAGGACTGAAATTGTGATTGAGGACTAAACCTCAGTCTGGCTGCCCAGTTCATGCATTTGGCCACTATAATAACACTTTGAGAAAGAAGGAAACACAGGCTCTGGAGAAGGGTATCTGTCATCTCCTGAAAAGCCTTCCAGGAGGGCCTGACTTGTGTGAGTTGATCACAGGCTGCAGGGTCCTTCTGGACCACCTCATTCTATAAGTTCCACCAGGGAGGGGATATCTCTTTCCTAGAGCCAGTAACTTTTACTGCTTTTAGGACACCATTGGCTGTGTCCCCTTTCCTGACCCTGTAGCCCACCTGCCAACATACTGTTAATTTCTTCATATCCTTCCCAGTGCAATTATCAACCTAAGGTGTCAGTGATTGATAAAAGCTAATGTATTTTAGCAGAGCCCAATAATGAGGTAGATGCTGGGATTTTCACATACATCATAGACTAGTGGGCAGAAATAGTTTAGGGGAGTTAGGCAAAAACTTCTGATATCATTCAAAATTACCCTAAGAAATAGGGCAGTAAGGTGAGCATCTTCACCTGGAGCTATATGAATCGACCTTGATTTTTTTGATTGAATTAGTATTTTAATAACAAATAAAACCATCATAGAAAAAAAATTTTTTTCAAAGAATTATTTTTATAATTTGTTATTTTTAGAGTGTATTCTGACATATTATACATACTTGGAGTATAACTTATTCTAATTAGGATACCATTCTTCATATGATGTGAAGTTTCACAGGTGGCGTATTCATTTATGAAAATAGAAAAGTTACGTCCAATTCATTCTACTGTCTTTCTTATTCCCATTCCCACTCCCTTGACCTTAACTTAATCAAGTTAAATTACCAGCCTTTGTTATTCCTTCATTAATAAAAGTAAATGTTGCCAGGTACTATGGCACATGCCTGTAATTCCAGCAGCTCAGGAGTCTACAGCAGGAGGACTGAGCGTTCAAAGCCAGCCTCAGCAACTTAGCAAGGCCCTAAGCAACGTAATAAGACCCTGTCTCTAAATAAAAAATGAAAAGGCGGGGGATGTGGCTTACAGGCTAAATGCCCCTGTGTTCAATGCCGGGTACCAAAACAAACAAACAAACAAGTCTCTTCTTGCCTTACATAGATATTTAACAGGTGTTGATCTTTTCCAATATCCAGAGTCAATCTTCATTTACTGGTTTCGGAATTTGTCTAGATTTAATTAAGGAAATATCTATATTGCTTCATTCCTTTAACATATTTGGAGTTATATAGACTTTTATCTTAGTCCAGTGTTTATTTGAGTATTTTGGAAACTTTATAAAGGATTTAAGTTGCTGTTGCTAAACAATGTTGGTAGTTTAAATGCAGGAAAAAATTTTTTCCCTACTGTTAATTTAGCCCAATGTCAGATATTGTTAGTCCCTTAGAAGTCAGCTTTAAATTTTTTAGCTTAAATTTAAAAATAAGCGTATTATTTTGTTTTTTAATCTGTGAAAGCTAGAGAGGAAAGAGGAAACCCAGAGAAAAAAAACACAGACATCTGTGACCTTTCTAATAGCACACTGCACATGAGTAGGTTTATCCCTGAATCTCAGCAATTAGGAGGTTTAAGCAAATTCAGCAAGCGCATTTGCTCTGAAAAAACTTTACACGCCTTTTTCATTTTTTTTTTTTATGGTACATCATGTGAAATCCTTGCAAACACAAGGACCTTTTATTTATTGACAAAGGGAACACAAGAAGCTCTCTTGTCCTTCTCAAAAATAAGAAAGGGAATCTGTCCCATATTTTGGTGCAGTGTAATCAGGATGAAAACTGCATATTGTATGTTATTTCTCTTTTATTTTGTGAATGTGTCTATGAAACAGTGACAATTATTTATGTAAACTTGCTCATACTTTCTGCTGATCTGAAAACCAGAAATATTCTTAAGTAGTTCAGAGTCAAGTATTAAATTATTGACCAAATTGAATAAAGCATTAACTTACCTATTCTTGGGAATCGGAGATAAAATAAAGAAAACTAATAGGGTGATTTTTTTCCTGCTTTAATACACTCCTGAATGGACAGTTAATGCATTCATCTTGCAGCATGAATCTACTGCTGTCTATCTGCTAGGCTGTGTACTAGGCCCTTAGGATGCAAACAGAAATGAGACAGGGCCCCTGCCCTGGCACAGCTCATTTTTGCAAATGAGATAGGCAGGCAAACAAATAATGATGAGGCTGAGAGATCATGCTTAATCAAGAACACCTGGCAGGCATAGTCTCCCTCACCCAGAGACCCAGAGCGAGTCCAAGAAGAAAGACGACAAATCACAGCCAAACAATGCACTGATTTTAAATCTTTACTAATTCCAACCAGTGCTGCAGAGGTTACCATTTCATCACCTGTATGCATGAGAAGCCAGTGGCCATAAGGGTAATTTGGGGTGGGGGCGATGGATGCAGGGGGCTCTGATGCAGGCAACTTCTATTTAGAGACCTTCCTGGGGAAGTTCGTATATTCCTGTCCTTTCCTAAATTGGTCTGAGGCTCAGGGTGGAGCCAGTGATCTCTGCCTTCAAGGACCACAGTTGATTCATCAAGAGTCCCCATTAGTAATAATTTACTGAGTGTTATCTAAGTGCTTTCAGCTTATCTATCAGTCCTCAGAGAGCGGCTCGCTGGCAGATGTGGATTTATGAAGTTCAAGAAGCTTGTATTTCAGAGTCCCTCACTGGCACCAGTTCTTTCTAAGTCCTGGGAGGGACCTAGTAATCTAGTCACTTGCCTGTGAGTTTTTGGAAATGTTGCAGTAGTAAAATATTTTAATCACAATCAGCTAAAATGGACGGATACGGCATCTTTTCACCCCAATTTCCCTCCCTCACGCTTCCTGTCTTCAGGTGACATTAGAGGGCCATAGGCATTTTGGGGGAGGGGTTGTTGATTTAGGGATTCATTTAGTTTGAGTTGAGAGGAACTATGTAAGAGGTTTGCAGTCCTTGCTTGTATGGCTATGTTGTTGCAAGGTGCCCTGGGGCAACTGTGATTCCCCGGAATTCTCCTATCACTCACTGCCCATCAGTCATTATCATCCTGTGCAGGCATCTCAATGTGAATGTGTTTCTTGACACCCAGCAACAGAAGATGCCCAGAGAAGACACAGAATATATGGGAGGAAAGTGAATTTGAAATGGGAGGAGTCAGAAGCAAGTCTGTAGGGCTTTTTTTCAAAGCTTATTGTTCACATAGGAGAGAAATTTAGAGGTTTCCCCAAAACTTGACAATGATCCAAAAAAGTTGCATGGTGTTTATTAAATAACAAGTTGTGAAGCTGGGAAATACTTTTAAGGAGTTTCTATCTGGCAAGTGTGGTGGTGCAGGCCTGTAATCCTGAGACTTGAGAGGCTAAGGCAGGAGGATCCCAAATTCAAAGCCAGCCTGGGCAACTTGGTGAGAGGCGAGATCCTGTCTCAAAATAAGGAATAAAAGGATGGGGGATGTAGCTCACTGGTGAAGCATCCCTGGGTTCAATCTCCAGTACCAAAAACCAAATAAATAAATAAATAATAAAGAAAGAAAAAGGAAAAAAAAAGTTTCTGTCTGCCCCACTCCTCAACAGAACATAAACACTGGTTGAGCCGTACCCTGATCTATCTTGCTCACTGTTGTATTACTAATGCCTGATGCTTGGCATATAGTGGTTACAACTTGTGGAATGAGGTGAACAAACATATAAAATTCCAGTTACTTTGCACATATTTGCACTAATCCTCATGACAACCCTGAAAGGTAGACATTGTTTCTTTTCATATTACCACTGAGGAAGTGAGACAAGATGCTTTGGTTAAGTGTTTTGCCCAAGGTAACCGCAAGTGAATGCTTTGGCAGCTGCGCAGCCCTGTGGCCCTCTGAACCCAAGGGAAGAGACCTGACATTTCCTTGTATCACTTTGACCTCACTTGGTTGTGGACCTCTCCCTGACCCAGTGTAGGACAGGATGTGCCGATGATGAAGGACGCGTGGCACAGAGAGTGAATCAAACATACTGCATCGGGGCCAGGCTGGGGCCCTTTCCTAAGGGCTCCGCCCCTGCCTTTTTCCCAGGTTATCTTCCTGTGATAAGGAAAGCCACAGGCCCAACAGAAGTGCTCCAGGCAATTCCATAACAAGAGACAGCACCAAGGGTTGGCCAGATCCAGATCTACTCTCTAATCTACCCTTTTAAGGGTAGCTGACAGGGGTCCTTTCCTTTAAGGGTCACCTCCATCCTCATGGGACTAATGAGATATTCTCATGATATCTGGCAGTATATTTCTAAAATCTATTATTCACTTTAAATAGCTCTCTCCACCCCAACAACTGTCTATGAGTGCCTATCCCAACCTCGGTGAAGCATTTTCGGTTTCTTAGTAACATTTCATGAAATTTAGTGGTGTTCTGATCCATAACTGCCTTCCTGCAGAAGACTAATCTAAAACGCATGTGATGAGTATTTCATAGTCTGGTTTGGGAATAGGGATAACCCTTGTGAGACAACTTTGGGGAAGTATAAAAATGAACTGCAAATAGAGCAGGGAGTTAGAGTCTCCATAGAAGGCTCTGGTGCTTCTGTCTGAGCCTCCCAGAGGGGAGGGTGAGATCAGTTGTTGTTAGCTGGAGTTGTCAGGAAGCCACAGAAGTGATGAATTTCCTCTTGGCACTAGCTCACTTGGCAGGGACACATCACCTGTGAAGATAAGGATAAGTTCAGGGTGCTGGCTCCTCACCAGCCACCGCAGTGCATGGGACTGGAGGGCTGACTCCCAGCTTCCTCCTGCTCACTTGTCCTCCCTCCCTCCCTTCCTTCCTTCCTTCCTTCCTTCCTTCCTTCCTTCCTTCCTTCCTTCCTTCCTTCCTTCCATCTTTTTGGTACTAGGCCATTAAACAACTGAATCACATCCCCCAGCCCTTTTTTTATTTTGAGACAGGGCCTCACTAAGTTGCTGAGACTGACTTGAACTTGTGATCCTCCTGCCTCAGGCTCCCAAATCGCTGGAATTACAGGGGTATGCCACTATGCCTGGCTCCTGATGCTTTCTTATCCCTTCCTCAACATTGATTTTTTTCTTTTTTAAAATATTTTTATTAGTTGTTCATGGATCTTTACTTTATTTACTTATTTATATGCGGTGCTGAGAATCGAACCCAGTGCCTTGCACATGCTAGACAAGGGCCCTACCACTGAGCCATAACCTCAGCCCTCTCTCTCTCTAATATATATATCTGTTGATGGACCTTTATTTTATTCATTTATTTATATATGGTGCTGAGAATCATACCCAGTGCCTCACACATGTGAGGCAAGTGCTCTACCACTGAGGCAAAACCCCAGCCCTCAATATTGATTCTTTTCCCCTTTCCTATCCTTCTTCTCTTCTCCTCTCTCCTTCCTATTCCACTGACTCTTTTATTTTCACCTTTTCCTTTACAATTTAATATGTGGTCAATGTCAGACATATATTCTACTTTTGAGGCACAGCAATTTATAGATGAGAAAGGGTTCTTGAGTCACATGGACTTGGGTGCAAACTCAGATTTATGCCTTATGGGCAAGTTATGTAACTTCTCAAAGCTCTGTGTCCTCGTCTACAGAAGTAAGGACACTAATCCTTCTCATTAAGGTACTTGGAGGAATAACTAAGACAATATATGTCAAGGGCTTGGCACATGGATGGATCTCAATAGATGTTTGTTTATTCCCTACTTCCTTTTTATTTTTGAAGTACTAGGCATACAGTAGTCATTAAATAGATTCTTATTGAATCACTATTTGGAATTCAATTTAGTAGACCCTCAAACACTTGGAACAGTTGAGATTGAGAGTGAGATAATAATAATTATTATAGCCCTTTTGTGCCAAGTCCTGGGATCAGGGAAGTCCTTGCCATATAATATCTTCCCCAAATGCATAACATAGATATTATTTTTATTATTCAACATACAATCTTTATTACTCAGGGACCACGCTTCATTTTACAGACTAAGGAATTGAGGTTTAGCAGGGTCGAGTTATTTACATGGGGTCACAAAGCAGAGTCTTGATACCAGAACCAAACCCCTTCACCACTAGTTAGACTGCAGAATCATTCACAATTTATGATCCCCTGCAGGCCCATAAGAAGGGTACAGTCCAGCAACTGGAAGATCATTTGTTTCCTGCACACAAAGTGAAATCATCCTTCTTAAGGATAGTATAACTAACAAGAAGTTATAAAATATCAGGAGACTTGAGACAGAGCTGCATTGTTCTCACAGGGAAAGGACATCTATTAAGGGACATGGAAAAGTTAAGGGTCTGGAGGGAAACAGATTGAGAGCAACATGCTAGGGCAGCCCAGACCTGGGGATAACAGAAAGGTCTAATGGGGAGTTTTACTAGGTTGTTTGCAGTTTAAGATGCAATTCAAGCCTTTGTTTTATAAGATCGCTGTTGTTCTCTGAAGCTTTGAAGAGCCTTTGCTTGGAGCAGATGTCATGCTGACTGAGCTGTTTGCAAAGCTGGAAGAAACACGAGGACCCTTCTCACCTGGACATAGATCAGCGAAGTGCAGGCCACTTTTTTCCTGTTTTCTTTTCCCTTTTCCCATCATTTTCTTTCTCTTCTACAACTACAGCCTTGTTTTCCAAGCTTGAGCCCTTAGTAATTCAGCTTCTGCTACCAAATACAGTTGTCCCTTGATGTCCTCAGAGGATTGGTTCCAGGAGGACTCCTGAAGATACACAATCCACAGATGTTCAAGTCCCTATGTAAAATGGCATTTTTACATGTAACCTATGCATATCTTTCTGTATACTTTAAATCATCTCCAGATTACTTATGATACAACAAGGTAAATTATATGTAAATAGTTGTTATTTGCTGCATTGTATTGTTAAGGAATAATGACAAGAAAAATATCTGTACATGTTTAGTACAGATGTCATTTTTTTTAACTGTATTTCATCTCCAGTTGTTTGAATCCATGGTTGCAGAACCCAAAGATACAGAGGGGCAACTGTACTTTATGAGGCTCTATTGGCATTTAGATGTGAATATGATCATGTACCTTGGCAGTTCATTGGAACCTCCTGGATCTTTTGGGTAAATCAGAGTCAGATGTTTGTGAGTTCTATTACGTAGTATAAGAAGTAAGGATACTGGCATTTCTCTGGGCACGGTGGCACATCCCCTTAATCCCAGTGACTTGGGAGGCTGAGGCAGGAGGATCACAAATTTGAGGTAGCCTTGGCACCTTAGTAAGACCCTGTCCCAAAACACAAAGTAAGAAAGCCTGGAGGTGTGCATCCCCAGTAACACATACATGCATGCACGCGCGCGCGCACACACACACACACACACACAGGATATTGGCATTTTGGTCTTTGTAACACAATGAAGTTAGTCACTGAGCATGTCCCATTGGTTTGTTACTAATTGAAAGTTTTCTAACAATCACATCACAAGTGAAATAAGTTAGCAAAATCTTAACAATGTGCTTGCTTTCTCATCTTTTGTAGAAAATGGTCACAGATCAGACTTTATATTGCTGTCAGAGAAGTGAAATAGTGGTCAGAGCAATAATTTTGGATCATGTTTAAAATGCCAATAATTATTGCAAAGTAGAGACCAATTGACAGAATCTGGATATCTAAAGTATTTGGTGAAGGTCAAGGTACATTCCTCTGGAAAATATAGTACAGGATTCTTAAACTTAATTGTGCATGTAAATAACCTGAAGATCTTGAATGCAGATTCTGATCAATACATCTTGTGGGTAGCCCAAGATTATTCATTTTAAACAATTCTCAGGTGATGGTGGTGCTGCTGGTCGTTGGGCCACACTTTGAGCTGCAAGAGTTGAGTGGATGACAACGTTCCTCTCTTTCATTTTCTGCAATTCTGAAAAAGGTTAAAAACAGAGTCTGTAGGCATGAACTCCCAAATTGACATTCCCTATCTTCAAAGAGTCCAAGGAAGGGCTGGGGTTGTAACTCAGTGGTAGAACCCTTGCCCAGCATGTGTGAGGCCCTGGGTTGATCCTTAGCACCGCATCAAAATAAATAAATAAAATAAATTTATTGTGTCCATCTACAACTAAAAATATTTTTTTAAAAAGGAGTCCAGGGAAATTTCATTTCACTTATTTTGCAAATATAATCATGAACCGCAAAATAATATCTTGATCAAATGATGGACATATATACTATGGTAGTCCCATAAGAGTATAATGGAACTGAAAAGTTCCTGTGACTGTTGACATCAGATCCATCCTAACATTATGGAGCAATGTATTACTCACATTTGTGGTGATGCTGTTATAAGCAAATCCACTGCACTGTCAGTCATATCAAAGTATAGCACATATAATTATGTGTAGGATATAATACTAATAATCAATAATTATGTGTCAAATTTACTATTGAAACTTTTATCATCAATTTTCTTTTCTTTTTTTAATAAATTAAAAATTTAGAATAGTAACTTTACAGAAAAGTTGAAAAAATAGCACAAAGAGTTCTCCAATACCCAGTACAGAGTTTCCCCTATTGACAATATCTTATAGTACTATGGTACATTTGTCATAATCTGTACATTGCTATCAACTAAACTCCATAGTTTATTCAGGTTTCACTAGTTTCCCCTTAAGTTTTTTTATTTATAAGATTTCTTAGCCTCCTCTGGGCTACAACAATGTCTCAAGACTTTCCTTGGGTTTTGATAACTTTTTAAGGAATACTAGTCAGGTATTTTGAGGAAAATTCTCTCAATTTGGGTTTTTCTGATATTTTTCTCAGGGTCAGGCTGCAGTTATAGGTCCAGTGTAGCTCTTGAACAAAGCCTCTTGAAAATACTGTTATTCCTTTTATCAGTTCACCAAGTCCAATTTAAATGGACTATTTTTTTTTAAACTAAAGAGAACTGAATGACTGTTCAGAATTTGGGAGATGAGTTTGTAGATACAGTGTTTCTTCTTCACGGCTATGTCTCTTAGTGCCTAGAACAGTGGGCTTCAGAGGCTCAGTCCGTAGTTGGCATATCTTTGGGCCTGAGGTGAGACAGATCATCAGGGTGAAAGGACGTGGCAGAGGAGAGCCACTTCAGCTCGTGGAAGCCAGGAAACAGAGAGAGCCTTTATTATCAATTTAGAGTGCACTCCTTCTATTTATAAAAGATGTTTACTGTGAAACAGTATGCCCCTATACCAACAGGAGCCTCATATATCTAGTGTTTCCTGTGTCTCTTGACTGCATTAAAAGCCACGTTGAGTGGTTGACCTGAACCAGCTAGGTTGATGTAAGTATACCCTAAGATGTTTACATAATGATGAAATCACCTAACGGTGTGTTTCTCAGAACATATCCCCATCATTAAGCCATGCATGATTGTATATGCTTTTCTGATTCCACAACTGTTCTTCATGTATCTGTCTAGCCTATACTTTTAGCAACCCCAGGGCTCACACAATGTTATTAAAAGAGAGCTGCCTGTTTGTTTCCTTGGGTGAACCATTGATTTTAATATAGCAACTCAATGGAAGTCAAAAGACACTAGGGTTGACTTACCAGTCATGATGATGTCATTATCCTGTTTATGATAATCCGGGCATCTTTTCATGTAGTTATCAGTTCATCAAGTCCAAGTTTGAGAAGACTATTTTCCATGAAGGTGAAAATAGAGTGCTGGGATAAAGGCTGTGTCAGAAGATGAACTGGTATTATTTCTCTCATGAAGTGAGAGGGCAACAACATCTTATAGTTGTTTAAAGATTTATAATTAAAGAGCACCTTCATCTGAGTCACGTCATTTGATCTTCATGAAAACCTTAAGAGGTGGGCCTCTTAAAAAGAGGTAAGTGATTTGTACAATACCTGGTAGAGTGGAGCTGAAACTAAATAGTAGTCTTCTAGTCTAATCCTCTTGCTATAACAGTGTTGGCAATGATATCATGTTTGTCTCTATTATGCCTTCCTGATCAGACATCAACAATTGATCCTAGAATTATTTTTTACCCAGCTCCTAACTTCACAAAATTCCTAACTCTGTGACCTAGAAAACTAGAAAGCCACTACCAAGGAATTGGACCTAGTGTGAAATAAGAAATCTCTTTCCCTCCTGACAATGCTAACTTGTATTATCCACAGTGCTGATTACAAAGAGAATCACTTTTCCGGGAGGTCTATGAAAGAGTAAGCATTCATTTTTTCAGATTGAGGATTATTTATATAGAAGCAGAGACTTTCTAATACTGGAATTCTGTGAGGTTAACCACATACTTATTATTTTTCCATGACTTTGCCCTGAAGTTACAGTGAGAGTATGTACATGCTGAGACAGGCAGAATTCTAAGATGTGGTCCCTATACCCGATGATGATACCTCATGTAACATCCTTCCCTTGAGTTTGAGTAAGACTCGTGACCTACTTCTGGTCAATAGCAGCATATGGCAAAGGTGAAGGCATTCTGTAGAAGGTGCTCTGTAATTCAGGTCCTAAATCAGTTGAGTTTGGGTCAATCAAAGGAAGATTATCCTGAATTGCTCTGATTTAATCAGTTTGCTGGGCTCTCCTTTAGATCAAATTCTCTATTGTTGGCTGTGGGGGCAGTCCCTGGTCCTAACCAGCAGGAAACAGGGACCTTGGTCCTACAACAACAGAGATGAATTCTGAGGGAGCCCAGAAGCAGATCTTTCTCCAGTTGATCCTCCAGGTGAAAATTTAGCCTGGTTGACACCTTGTTTGCAGCCTTGTGAGATGTTAAGCAGAGAACCTAGTTAAGCTACGTCCAGGCTCTTGGCCCACAAAAACTTTGGGTTCATATAATGTGTTGTTTTAAATTACTAAGTTTGTTATACTTTATGATGTAGCAAAGAAAACTAACTCTCATGCCTTATGTTGTGGCTTGCATTATTAAATCTTAATTTTGGTTCTGTCCCTTGATTAAGGTTCTTTCAACCTATTTAGATCACAAGTTTAAGCTCTGGGCTTAAGAACAAGGTGGAACACAGCAGGGCCATTGAGGTAGCAGAGTTCTTCTCTAGAACAGAGGGAAGACCTCATTTCATAACATTTCTTCATATTCTCCCACATTTCTGCATGATATTGTAGTCTAGCTGACAGTCACCTGTGAAATCAATACCAGTTACAGAGAAATCCTTATAGTTTACCATGATTTTCCAACTTTTACTAAGAAACACCTATTATGGGTTGGATCTGGACTGTCCCCCACAGTCTTTTGTTGAAAACATGATCCCCATTGCAGAAAGGTTTAGAGGTGGAGATTTTAGGTGATGATTGGATCATGAGAGCTCTGAGCCCACCAGTGGATGAATGGGCTACTGGGAGATGGGACCAAGTTAGAGGAAATAGGTCATGAGGGGCATGTCCTAGAAGAGTTTGTTTTCTCCCCACTCCTGCTCCCCTGCTTCCTGACGGCTGTGATTTGAGCAGCCTCTGCAGCTACACACTCCCACCACCACTCAGGCCCAAAGCAATGGAGCTAGCCAACCATCCATTGAAACCTCAATAACTCTGAGCCAGAATTATCCTTTCCTTCTCTAAGTTGTTCTTGTCAGGTATTTAGGTCACAGTAACAAGAAGCACTACCATACCACTGCAGAAAAAAGCCACTTGATAGTATTATGAGCGATCTATTCTGCTTGCAAGTGCTATTGAGTAGGCAATTAAGCTTGCCTTGGCAATTAAAATTAAATTTTAAGTTTTCTTTAATGAGAACTTCCAGTACAATGTACACTTGCATTGTACGGGAAACCATTCATTTAATCTTTTATTGTTGACTATGGGCCCATGTACAGTCCTGGGTGGTAAGAATACAAGGGTGATTCTGATAAAGTAATTGCCCTCAAGTTGCTAAAGGAGAAGTAGGCAAGTAACCTGAGGATTACAATGAAATATGAATAAAAAGAACTGTGGGCAAATGAGAAGCAGGAGCCCCAAAGAAGAAGTTTTCCCCAAAGATCACTATAATGAAGTTTATGGTTACCTGTCTTTTCTAAGAGTTCTTAAGGGCAGCCACCTCTTCTTTGCTGTTACTGTTCTTTGAATTCCAGATGCATAGCAGTGTCTGTACATAGTAGATACTCAATACCGTATTTCAGTAAAACTAAGACACCCTTAAATAAATCATATTATTTTATGTACCACAACAAAAGAAAAAAATACTGCTAATTAAACTACAATACGCCAGGGTTCATAAACAGGCCTGTTTTCAGAATGTTGAAATGTGAGGGAAATGCTTACCATAGAATTGATTTGTATTAAGTAATCACTTATAGTGAACCAATGATAGTGAATTCCTAGAGGGATTACAGAAGTAACAGAATAGAAATTTCAGAGTGGATAGCAAAGATGCAATGCATGTTTTGAGTATGTTACCTAGCTCTGCACTACCACATGTCAGGAGAGTGACCTCCTCACAAGACAGACCAAGCCATGTGACAGTTGTCTCTCTAAATATCCCTACCAGTTGTAACCATCCTAAAACTATGAAAGAAGGCAAAATTCCCTAAAGATTAACAATTTAATTCTTAAATAATACAATTTTCTTACTTTAAGATCTAATCTTAGTTCAAAGTCTTTAGAGTTAAGACAAAAAAAGTACTGACCATTATGAATTCATTTGTGTCTTCTAAAAATTTATACACTGAAATATTGAAGTTCTAACTTCCTTTGCCTCAGAATGTGACCTTGGAAATAGGGTCATTGTAGATATAATTAGTTAAGGTGAGGTCATACTGGAGAAGGTTGGGCCCTGTGTTTGTCATCCTTATAAAAAGGGGAAATTTGGACATAAACATGCACACAGGAAGAATACCACATGAACATGAAGCAGGGACAATGTGTCCACCAGCCAAGGATTGACTAAGATTGCCAGCAAACCACCAGAAGCTAGGAGAGAAGCGTGGTATGGATTCTCTCTCACAACCCACAGAAGGAAGCAAACTGACCAACACCTTGATCTTAAACTTCTAGTCTGCAACTGTGAGACAAAACATTTCTGCGATTTGAGCCACTCTGTCTGTGAGATGGCAGCACTAGTGAATGAATACATCTGTATATCTGAAGAGCTTTAAAAGGCCACATCCAATGACATAACGAAGCTGGGTGGGAGTTGCAGGCTTCTGTGAGTAGGCAGAATTAAGTGACATGAGTCAGGAGACCAAAACCCTTTCAGTGTTTTGAAACCTATGACACAATGTCTATAAAAAGGTAGTCTGACAGTGAAAAGAGTTACTCTGGATGTCAGGCAGTTCCAGTCTTGTGTTTGACCAAATTTTCTGATCATTAGTCTCAAAGAAATAATTAGGGGGGTGACTGCCGTCCTCAGTAACTGGGCAACCTCAGCTGAATGGGATCATAGCACTCTTTCCCATCTTCAATTCCCAGGAAGACTAGTTAGGCATAGAATGATTTCAAAGAATCAAAATCAAATATAAGTATGTTTTGCATTAAGAAAAGATCTATATATTTGATACATTTCAGGCAACTTTATTCTCATAGAACTCACTACTATCCAAGCAGGAGAGGCACAAAGCTCATGAAATTTGCAAGCTATTATTAAACAATGTTCCATTTCTTACAACTATATAAAACCTAGAACTATAGCTAATACTGTTGAAACTAGTAGTGCTGAGGCTGAAAGGTTTCAATTTAGTGAATAGAATTTGTACAAGGGTGAGGAATGGTTTAATAGTAGATGACATTAGATTTAGTGATAATACTTTTATAGAGGAAAGATGTAGCAGATTGGGATGCCATCTGCCAAACCATAGTTGAACTGAAACCACCATTTGGCTACAGATTACAAGTATTTGGCAAAAATCGACAAAGGCATTCTGTGAGAATCAATTGACTATGTAGAATTTACAATAAAGTGTACGTTCTATTATTATTTGGAGGTTGTGGGCTGTGTTTATTCTCATTTCTTTTTCCCTACACTCAGTTGTTAAACATTTGCCACCACTGGGGAGATAGACATTAACAAATACACAGATAATAAATGAAACAAATTCAGGTGGTTATAAAAGTTATGAAGGAATTTGAGCTGAGAAATGTGGTGGAGAGTGACTGGTGGTTGGAAAATGGTTGGGAAAAGCTCCTAGTTTGGGCGGGTAGTGAGGATGATGAGAAGTAGCCAGCCATGTGAAGGTCAGGGGCATGCTGCAGACAGAAGGCAGAGCAAATTCAATGGCTACAAGGAAGGGAAGAGTTTGTGTGTTGTTATTGCTGTTATTATCAGAATCTTTTGGACACTTGTGACCCCAAATCCAAGGATTCCACTCATTCCTATCTCCCTCCCATACCCAATGTGTGTCTGAGCAACTGCTCGGGGTCCATTTGGACCTGAAAGAAAACATCTCTGGTTCCTGGCTTCCTCTACAAACTCTCAAACTATCAGAGTTCTGCATGGTTTAGATACTATTTGTTCTATGTGTTTCTTTCTTGTTTCTCTTTGGTGGGAATTTGTAATATCCAACCCACATCTTTCCATTTTCTTAATTCCTAAACTTAACCTCCTTACACAAGTCTAGACTATACTCAGTTTGATGCCGCAGATACACCTACCCATTTTCTCTCATAGTAAAGTTGTGATCTTTCCAACTGCCTTATTGCTAGGCTTGTTTAATGCTTGTTTAAAGATTTTTCTTCCGAGTCTTTTAAAACAATGTCTATCCCCTGTTTGGCTTTGGAAACTGACAGTTCTTAAAGGAAAAGGAGACATTTTTGCACAGATGTTTTGATTTCCATACCTTCAGTAATTGCGTTGACTTAGTCATTCCTGATTCCTGAAATCTGGAGGCCTGCTGAGGCCCCTGAGAAATGCTCAAAGGATGCTTCTTTCTGGTGTAACAGCACCACATTCAACTCTTAAATGCCATGGCTCTAATTCACTCCTTAATGATGGTGCAAATGAGTTGAATCTTTCACATTGCAGACTTTTAACTTTTCAAACATCATTAAACAAAACCATTACAATGATATGTTCAGTCCAATAGATAAGTGCTTTGGCTGCAGCATGAAAGAGCTAATTTGTAATTTAAAATATGATTCCCCCCACCACCCCGGCCTATTAGATAGCTCATAAAAAACCGGAAACTTTCTCCTCCAGGGGTTGAGGGGCTGGTTCTTTTCATTGGCATTTGCCTTGATAGGGCTCCTCTCATTGCCAGTGCTTAGAGCAAGCTTGGAGTGTTTAACTCAGTTCCTGAAATGATCAGCTTTCAATGTCAATTGCTGACATTAGACCCAGCTGCTTGAAATGTCAGCACAGCTGCTTTGTGAGATGAGAACAAAATCTTACCACTGCTCCTTGTTCTACGGTGAGGCCGCAAGGAAACGCTGATTATGAACCAAGGGGCTCATAATTCTTTCATTTTTGTTCCTTTTACCACCAGCTTGGATTTCAATAAAATGAAACTTCAGTTTAGGGATCTGGAAGTAAATGCAAAAATGTACCCATGATTTTGAAACTCTGCTCTGTTACAGATTTCGGGATCTGCTTTTTCTGTTTTGGTTGTATGACTCATAGAGTTTCTAAGGAACCACCCAGGAGGGCCCTATTCACTTGGATAATGAAGGTTCTTGCTGGGTGAAGAACAACAGTCCCTCCTTCCTGAATGAAGGAAACTTGACTGGATTTGCACACCCACAGCAACCACGTCCTGTTGGGAGGCTTTGCTTCACCTTGCCCTGGTCCTGTGGACCTATAGATTGGCACATGAAGACGCATAAAGTAGACCAAATGAAAGAATTGAACAGGCCTGAATAATAGCATCTCATGAAAGCTGGGGCAGAATGAGGCAGAAGGAAGGCTTTCTGTGCAAGCCCAAAGATTCTTTAATCCTTTTTCACCCGAACTCTGACCAGACTATTGCTTCTTTAACATCCTGCACTGAAGGGTCTGATGCAAACATGACTGCCTTTAGGACAGAGAATACAAATATTTGCTGAATACATGATGTCTTCTTCCCCTTTTTATCCTTCTCACTCTTCTTTCTACCTCGTTTTCAAAATTTAAAAGAAACAACAACAATTTTTTTAAAAATCCCTAAATTTTGACCTAGGAGCCTAGTTTCCCCAACTCCCTGCTGTTCATGTCTACCCAAGAGCTGTCAGTCAAAGCAAAACAACAGAAGTTGGCTATGGTTCAAAATGAAGAATGTCTTTTTTGACACATTTTGACATATGTTGCATGGTTTAGTAAGATCATGACTCTTTTTTAAGGCTTCCTGATTTCCTTTTTTTTTTTTTTTAATTTTCATTACATTTTCTTCTAATGACCTCTTTTTTGAGCTTTTGCTTTTCTCACTGAGTATACTAACTGGCCAATTAATAAAACCTCAAATAAAAAAAAAAAGAAAAGAAAACAAATTTCTAAAGTTTTTTTTTTTTTTTTTTTTAAAGAGAAAACAGAGATAGTGTAAAATGGATGAAGTACCCACCAAGTCCATGGTTCCCAAGCTGTGCACCAAGGTGCCCTGGGGTGTCACAGCAAACTCACAGGGATGCTGCAGGATATTTTAGAATTTTAAGAGACCCATGGCAATGCTTGACCTGCCTCAGGTAACACACAGACTATTTGCTCAAGGTCATTGACAGTGTCAGAGTCAGATTGGCTAATTTTCCTTTTGGTGGTATAGCATACTTATGAAACTGGGCCCTGCATAGCCTAATCTGTAGCATTACATGCAGAGTAATGTGCACCAGGGAATGAGGGGGTGGTGTCTAGTCTAAATCCAAGGTCATGCAGTGCCCAACAGGCATATCCATTCCTGTAAGGTAAAAATAAAATAAATTATTTTTTTCTTTAAATCCATATGTTTTCAAAACCAAGTTATTAGGACAGAGATTTTTTAAGTTGTTTAGACCTAAATAATAAATGGAACTGCTAAGTTTTTCTTTTGGCCAAGAGTCCCTGAAAAATTACCAAAAGAGTAAGAATGCCACAAACAGAAAAAGTCTAGAAAGTTTTGGATTGAATCATCTAAGAAATAAATGCATATAAGAGCATGAGAAGAACTGAAGAACAAAACATATTAGAGTTGAAAGCAAGATTTTAAAAATCAAGACACAGGTGGCAGTAGGTATGGAAATGCCACATGATGTCTGAGGTGAGACTTTTCCGTGGCTGCATCGTGACAGGTGTAGTGATATGAAGCAATGGCCCATTGCCTGAGGTGCACAGAAGCCATTACTGTGGTGCCAGAATTTGCAAAAAGAAAAAGATCTTTTGCATGGGTCAACAGGCAAGCAGGTCAGGAGGGATAAGCTCAGATCTGCCTTCCCATTGGCTGGTAGTAGGGGTGGAGGTGGAGGCCGGGAGGAATGTGGAGGAATGTGGAGGGTTGATAGAAAGGGAGAGGTTGCATGTTGATTGGATAGTGAGATTGGGGAATTTTAGGGTTCTTTTACACAGGAATAAATGGTCATCATGCCTCTTCACAAGTGGCATGTTTCTTTGCAAGGGGGAGTTATCACTTTCTGCCTTGGGGATTTTGAGTTTGTCACATCAAAAGGTTATTGGCTTCTGAGCATGTCCATTCTTGCAAAACAGGTTCCAAATGGTCCTTGAGTAAATTTTGAAAGCTTTTCCTGAAACACAGTTTATTTAAGAAATTTGTGCCTGGGTTTGTCAGGCCTTAGCCAATTTTAGTAGTGATATATAGTTCTCGGGTCACCCCTCATTTTTCTGCCTCACAATGTTGGCAGATATCCCTGGTCCATTTGGACATACTTAGTTGTTGAGTTTAAATGTGTCTTCAAAACCCTTCTTAACTCAGTGTTTCAGGCAGCCAGTGATCCATCGCATGAGATAAAACCTATTTGCCCTCCTTTCTTTAAGTCTAAAGCCTTCTAGTTTCCAAAACTCTAAGTTTCCCATTCTGTCAGGACTATTATAACATCTGTGACCAAACCTGTCCTGGACATACAACTCATGATTAAATAATGTGGGAAAACCATTGCAGGAGCTAAACCCCATCTCTAGAATTTGTCCAGAGCCCCTGCCTGCCTTAATGGATACTCTTACTCCCTTTCTCCTGTGGTTCTTTGAAACCTCTTTTATTGGGAATTAGTGTTTCAACTTCTCTCTACCCAGTCTACCTGATCAACCTGAAATGCACTTTGCTGCTTTGGACCTCAGAGGCCCCCAAAACATGCCCTGATTTCTCTGGGGCCTTGAGTTGCAGCTCTACCTGCTTCAAACCACCTCATGTCCTACCCCTTCAGGTAGAATGGTTTGGATTAGACCTGGAGATTCTCAAATTTGGGGAATTCACTCAAACTAATTAACTCCCCATCATGGGCTTATTTGTTATGCTAAGGTTTTATTTGGTAGGTGACTGGAAGTTGCTCAGGTCTATACTTGAGGAGGATGACATGGGTAGCAAGGTGGTAGATAGATGGAAAGAGAGAGTTCTTCTGAGAAAGGATCTGATGTTTTAGCTGCCTGCAATTTAATTATGAGCCAACCATATAGCAGGGTTCTGGTGGGTGCTGGGCAGTCTAACATCTGATACTTGAGGTAGACAATGGAGAAATTCACCACTGACCTCAAGGAAGGACATGAACTTTCTGTGCCCTGCATTGGTCAGATCATGCCTGTGTTTTATTGTTCAGTTCCAAGATCCACCTTTAAAACAGACAACATTGTGACCAAGATTCTCCTTGATCAAACTATTCAGACTCCTCCAAGCCTTTTTCTCAGTGACGCTTCTTAGGCAAGCACTCTACCATTCCTCTGTGGCCAATTCTATTTGTACACATGGTCCATGCTTCATCAAATCTAAGCATAAAAATTAATAGCTTACCCTGGGTCTTCAGTCTGTAGGCTTCTGCGACATGTAAGACAATGATCAAATAAATTTGGCATACCTTTCTCTTGTTAACCTGTCTTTTGTAACAGGGATGTTGGCCATGACCTTTTATGATGGGTAGGAGAGGAATCATTCCCCTTTTCTGACCCTACACATTTATTTGGGAACTTGAGATTCTCATGTCTTTTTTCTGAACTAAGTACCAGTCAAGGAGTACATGGTGCAGTAAAAGGGTCTTTTAGCATCTAGAGCAAAAGAGAAGGAAGTGGAGGTTTTGCCTGATATCTGGAAGTCTGTTTTTGCCTACAGCGGTGGGAATTTCATGCCACAGCTGAGAAAAACAAAAAAAGTTGATCAGCAAAATTGACATATTGAACTTAGGGAGAAATTTGAGAAAAGCTGAGGACACTATAATTGGATTGGTGGGCCAGAACCTAAGAAATACAGTTCTGGAACTGTAACTGACTATTTTTATCTTTAGACTGGTGTTGCCAAGGAAAAAGCAATCCCTTTGTAAAGATCTGGATAATGATTTCTAATATGGTTTGGATATGAGGTGTCCCCCAAAAGCTCCTGTATTAAAACAAGAATATTCAGAGGTGAAATGATTGGACTGAGAGAAATGTGGCCTAATTTATTGCCGTCTAGTGTGAATGGACTGACCAGGTGGTAACTAGGCAGGTTGGGCCTGCCCTGGAAGGATTCATTTTCCCTGAGGTACTTTCCTCCTTTCTTCTCTCTACTTCCTGGTTGCCATAAATGGAGGTGTGCTCCTCCACCACACCTTTCCTCCATGATGTTCTGCCTCACCTTTGGCCCCGAGCAATGGACTCCATCAACCATGGACTAACTCTCTGAAACCATGAGCCAAAATAAACTTTTTCCCTCCTCTAAGTTGTTCTTGTCAGGTATTTTGGTCACAGAGACGTAAAGCTGACTAACACAATTTGTAAGAGCCTAAGGACACATTTGCAAATGTCTTCTTAACCCTAAATTTCCCAGCCTGGTGCAGTGTCTTGTGCATAATGAGGGTTCAATCCATATCTGTGAATTTAGAACAGACTTCATGTATAATTTGACTATTATACAATGGTCATTTGTCTCTAAATCCAATTGAACAGCAATAATAATGTAGCTACTGTTTAACCAAGCATCTAGGTGCTTAATGTACCTGATTGCACTTAATGCTCTGGAGAGGAAGAAAAGACCCAAGGTACAGCTGATATTAAACTTGACAAGGGCAGCGGAAGTCTGCTTCTCCCAGTGTCTTTCTACGCAAATGTGTGTAGATGTTCCACAAATAGCTGAAAATAGGAAGCCAAGATTTGGAGTCCTAATGCTAATGGTGCCCCTCACTCCTTTCAAGAATAAAACCTTGAGGGTAGATACGATCAAAACATGATTTATTCATGTATAGAAATGTCACCGTGAAACCCATTAATTTGTGTAATTGATACGTGTTAATAATTATAATAAAAACCACTTATTGTGCATTAAAAATAATAATAAATCCTTGCTAAGCTTCTTCTAGAGTGGCAAGGCTTGCATGGTAGAAGGAAGAAGGGAAGAAGTTTTTTTCTTGAGAGACCCACCAAATTCGACCAAAAGGACAGGAAAATCCTTGCAGAGTGTAATAGAGCCTAGCTCCTGAGTGACAGAAGCAGCTCAGAGTGCTTTGTGCATCTACCAAGTACTACCTGGAGCCTCAGTCGCACAGCCTCACTCTGGGTCCAGATTCATGCCTCTTCAGGCCTTCATTCCTGCAGCTGTGATGGGTGTTTTTAGGATTATTTGACATGTCTCTGAACCCTGGACTGTTTAATCGGACTTGAACACTTCTCACCATGATTTCTGTACAATTTGGTGGATCGTTGAGGCACCACCATGAAACAATAGAGTATGAGCAATTTATGCACAATATATCTGTTTTTTATTAATTTGTTTTTGTAAACAATTAGAAAATAATGAGAAAGCAAATCATTAAAATCACCTGCAATTCTACCACTGACAATAACCACCAGTGTCTTCTTTACACACGTGTGTGTGTGCACCCACTCACATTTTTACAAAACAAGAATGATTGTCTTGATTTTTTTTCTTGTGATATTTAAAAAAATAAAACAGCCTCTCTCCCCAGCTCTACACAGGATCTATACAAATTGTATGAAAACCAGAAAACATAGAAATGTATAGGGAAGAGCGTGTTCCTGTTTTGTGGGTGAATCTAAGAGGACAGTTCTGGACCGCCCTTTTTTACACCCTCTTCTGGGGTTGAGGAAGGAGAGGGCACAGTGGGGAGAGGATGTCTTTGGAGATGTGCTGAACTGTAGACCCAGTGAAGAAAGGACTTCCTTTGGTTCAGGGTGTGTGGTTCATCTCTGCCTGCTCTGGAAAGATTGAGATCATCTTCTGAGTAGAAAGAGGAACCTGGGATGTGGGCGTTGGAGGCAGGGACCAGTGAGTATGCTGCTCATAAAAAGAAAAAGTGGAAAAAATCTGCCAAGAGGGGAAGCAGATGATGAACCTAGTGACCAAGGGTCACCCAAATCATTCTTGTGACAGATGCCAAAGACACGAGTTCAGGATTATATGATGAAACCGAATCAAACATCACCACCCTCTAGTGAAGATGCTGTATGTCAGTTATTCTCAAACTGGACAACCGTTCAGAGAGCTTCTGGATAGCTGAAAATGTGGGGCCTGGGAAGGCCGTGCACCAAAACAGGGCATGGGAGTTTCACATACTTTCTCCCATACCTTATTCTGTGCATCTTTTCATCTGCATCCTTTGTAATATACTTTATAATAAACAGATAACTAGAAATAACCCCAGGGGGTTTGTCAAAACTCAAATGGCTGGGCTCCACCCTCACACTATCCCATTCAGTAGGTTCAATTGGTTGACGGTGAACATGAGAATCTAAGAAGTTTCCAGGTGTTGTGGATGCAGATGCTCCAGAGAGCATACTTTGAAAACAACTGCTGTAGGAGAGAAAAAGAATCAGAGAAAATTCTAGGTAAGCATATGGAGTTGACTGTTCAGGATGTCATGAAACCCACAGAATGAATTTGGGAGTGAGAGACTAAGGAAATAAAAACCTCCTCTCTTTGGATGCCTCAGTCTATCAGGCCTGGGTGCGTACTACTCCAAATCTCCTTGGGTGACAATCTGAGCAGCTTAGCCTAGTCCTTTCATCCAGATATACAAGGATGAGAGACTAGAGGGACAAATGATTGGAAGGACAAGAACTAGGAAACCCAGAAATAGTAGGGCTGAATGTGACATGAATTTGAACTCTGAAGATGGTCTAAATTCTGTGGTTTGATCTTTGGCCCTGTAGTGAATAAAACTAAAACTCTTTAAGAACAAAACACTTAAGTGCTGAAAAATAATATTTTTTGAGAGAACACAGGTTGAGTGTGTGTGAATATGCAAGAGTGTGCATACACATATGTTATTGGAGGGGAGTGGTATGGAAAACTTGCTCATTTTTTACTCTGTTCTAGTATAATTTTTTAAAAAGTAATTTTCTGAATGATAGGAAGGAGGGATGACAACCAGAAAGAAATAAATGTGTTAAATAACTTAAAAGGAAAGAAAGGACTATAAAGTGAGAAGACCTAACATGGAGAAATGGGCCTGGGAGCCTGTGATTCTCTCTCTCTCTCTCTCTCTCTCTCTCTCTCTCTCTCTCTCGATATAGATAAATAGATAGATAGATAGATTTGTTGTTTTTTTTTTTTGTCCACAGTTTTTGGCTCATAACTTCCCCCCAAGCCAGTTCACAGAAACTAGAATTTCTCTTTTTCTAAGGTGGGTCATAGAAACTCTAATCTTCCCCTGCCTTTCTGTCTTGGAACTAGCCATAAAGAAATTCTCTGACCTACTTTGTCTGAGAGTAGATCATGTGACCCTCATTTTAGAAGGGGTCCTGCCCCATACCCAGGAGGAAAAAATACTGTGGAGAAGCCGAGAAGAATCTGAGCAGACCGCCCTTGCTGGGTTCCCCAGTCTGTTAACATTCAGTTATATTTTTACACAGCTGTCCATACTTCAATCATTCTTATGCAATGAAATCTCCATAAAACCCTTACAGGACAGCGTTTGGAGAGCTTCTGGATAGCTGAGAGTTTGGGGGCTGGGAAGGTTGTGCACCAAAACAGGGCATGGATTATTTTATTTAGCTTTTCCCCATACTCATTCTGTGCATTTCTTCACCTGCACCTTTTGTAATATACTTTATAATAAATGGATAAAATTAAGTACTTCTATGAGTCCTAGGTGCCACTGAAGCAAATTAATCAAACCAGAGGAGAGCTGAATCACAGCTGGTCAGTCAGAAGCTCAGATAACACAACCTGGGGTTTGCAATCTGCATCTGAAGTTTGGGGGGCAGGGGGCTCTAGAGGACTTCATCTGTGAGATCTTTTTCCAGATAGATAATGTTGGTATTGAGTTAAATTAGACTGTATCCAACTGATGGCCACTGCAGGACTGATTGCTTGCTTGGTGTGTGGGAACCCCCTGCCTAACCCCACCACATCTGGTGTCAAAGTGATCTGTATTGTGAGTCTAGTGGGAGAAATTGTGTCTGAGTTTATTTTTCAGTAATAACCAAAGACAGCTCAAATGTCTGTAAATATCTTTAAAAACCACAAATTCTTAGGATGATTTTATTTAGCTTTTGTGGCAAAAAAAAAAAGGACAAATAGGTGAAACCACAGAGATACTAATTTTGAACTTACAAATGAAGTATGATTTTAATAATTGGAGCTTCTGACCATAAAAGGGTCAGAAACTTCCCTAAAAAACATATACAAAAATAATAATGTTATTTATCTAAGTCTTGTTAAGGCTAATTTTAAAAAATGATATTATCATTATTATTCAGATACACCATGAGCATGAATTAAAGATTTGATGTCATTCTATCATGGTTTGAATGTGAGGTGTCCCCCAAAAGCTCATGTATGAGACACTGTAAGAAGGTTCAGAGGAGAAACTATTGGGCTGTGAAAGCCTTAACCCAATCAGTGATTTAATTCCCTGATAAGGATTAACTGAGTGGTAACTAAAGTGGTAGGTGTGGCTGAAGGAGGTAGGAATTAGACTGTAGCTTTGAGCATATATGTGTATATTGTTGAGTGGACTCTCTCTCTGCTTCCTGATCAACATGTGAGCTGCTTCCCTCCACCACACTTTTCTGCCATGATGTTCAGTCCCACCTGGAACCCCAAGGAATGGAGCTGGCCTTCTATGGACTAAGACCTCTGAAACCGTGAGCCCTCAAATAAACTCTTCTTTCAGTTGTGATGGTAAGGTCATATAGTCACAGCAGCAAAAAAGCTGACTAAAACAGTCATATTTATTGAGAGAATCAGGAAGATGTAAAAATAGTTCAAAGGAAAAAAACAAAAAGTAGATATATTTCTTGATCAGAAATATTGAAATGGATTTTCTTTTTTAAAAGTTTTTATTTGGTCTTTTTAGTTATACATGACAGTAGAATGTATTTTGACATATTATACATACATGGAGTATAGCTTCCCATTTTTGTGGTTGTGCATGATGTGGAGTTACACTGGTTGTGTATTCATATATTAGCATAGGAAAGTTATGTTCAATTCATTCTACTGTCTTTCCTATTTCCATCCGTCTCCCTTTCCCCAACTCTCACCATCCAACCAGATAAACTTCCACTCCCCACTCCTCTATTGTGAGTCAGCATCTACATATCTGAGAGAACAGTTGGCCCTTGGTTTTTTGAGGATTGGCTTATTTCACTTAGCATGATAGTTTCCAGTTCCATCCATTTACTGGCAAATGCCATAATTTCATTCTTCTTTAAGGCTGAGTAATATTCCATTGTGTATATGTACCACATTTCTTTATCCATTCATCTGTTGAAGGGCACCTCAGTTGGTTCCAAAGCTTAGCTATTGTGAGTTGAGATGCTATAACATACATCGATATGGCTGCGTCACTATAGTATGCTGATTTTAAGTCCTTTGTGTATAACCTGAGGAGTGGGATGACTGAGTCAATGAGGGTTCCATTCCAAGTTTTCTGAGGAATCTCCATACTGCTTTCCAGAGTGGTTGCACCAACTTGCATTCCCACCAGCAATGTATGAGTGTACCTTTTCCCCCACACCTTGCCAACACTTATTGTTACTTGTATTCTTGATAATTAACATTCTGATTGGAGTGAGGTGAAACTCCAGTGTAGTTTTAATTTGCATTTCTCTAATTGTTAGTGTGTTGAACATTTTTCATATATTTGTTGATTGATCATGTTTCTTCTTCTGTGAAGTGCCCATTCAGTTCCTTTGCCTATTATTGATTAGGTTATTTTAGGTTATTTTAGTTTGTTTGTTTTGGTGTTAAGTTTTTTGAGTTCTTTATATGTCCTGGAGATTAATGCTCTGAGATGCAGGCGGTAAAGATTTCTCCCATTCTGTAAGCTTTCTTTTAATGTTCTTGATTGTTTCCTTTGCTGAGAAGAAACCTTTTAGTTTGGTACCATCCCATTTATAGATTCTTGATTTTATTTCTTGCATTTGAGGAGTCCTGTTGAGGAATTCATTTCCTAAGGCGATATGATAGAGATTTGGGCCTACTTTTTCTTCTAGTGGGCAAAATGAACTTTCATATAGAGGTAAAATGGACTTTTGTCCCTCCATCCCTAGGTAGATTTATTTGCATATTTATGGATGAAAATTATTTGCATTGTTATCACTTTTCCATAACTTACAGAGTTATAACATGGCCTCGTCAAAACAAGTGCTTATCACTATAGAATCAGTTTCTGAAGCCTCCAGCATTTTGTTGAAATAATATCTAGTATTTTTTTTTAATTTTTATTTTGGAGTCTAAATTTTTCTCTATACTCTTCTGTTTTTTGACTAAAAAAAAAAACTCTCAAAGATAGATTATTCTTTTGGGGGGGGGGGCAGGGTGGCGATCCTGGGAATCAAACCCAAGGCCTTGAGCATACTAGGCAAGTGCTCTCCCACTGAGTTACACCTCCAACCCCAGAAAGATTATTCTGATCACAAAATAAGACTAATTTCCTTAAGTTGGGCTTGAGAATTTATATAGGTGCACGAAGAGCATTAATTTACCATACAGTGCATGTTAGGTTGGTTTTGCTAGAAGTGAAGGAAAGCTCAATCATTGTCCTAATTAATGCCATGTTGTTCCTCTAGCCTGTTCTTCCTGAGTTATTTCTCTTCCCCAAACTTCAGGGAAAAAAAAATGTGCCAATGTGCCTTGCAGGTAGACACCCCATGACTGGAACAGCCTCCCTGCAGCCAACAGGACCCCGTGTGACCAGACGTGTGATAATGATCAACAGACCTCAGCTTGATCAACATATGCTTCTTGGCCTCTGGCCTCATTCTTCTCTTATATGATCTCAGTTATCATCAGCACTCTGCACACAGTGTTTACGTCCTAGACCATTGTCCCTCCAGGTGCTGGCCATAGGGACATAAATTCATGTTTATTGTTTTACCACCACTTGTCTCTTTGGTGATTGAATTCTTATTAGGGAAGTGAGCTGCCAGATATGGCCTGTTGGGACCTCTGGAGCCAGGCCTTCTGGCTTAGGATTCTGATAACAGAAGTTTTCATAAAGAATCCTATCGGACTTTTAAAAGCCTAGCTCCTTTGTTATCCTGAAGCCAGGAAACCAAGCCCAAGAAACTCTTCATTAGATTTCATTTGCAGCCCTTATAAATTTGGGCAAATCCCTCTTCATCTGTAAGGCCAGGATCTTTTAAGCCAAATGTCAGGACTGTTTTCTCGGAAGGGCTTTGTGATCATTGGCTACACAGAGTCAATCTTATTTCCATAAAAGCACTTACAAGACCTGACTCAGTGAGCACCATTCTCAAAATGCCATTCCAGGCCCTGGATGCATAATATATTTTTCCAATAATATCCTGACGAAAGGACATAATTTAAGTGACTCTGAATTAGTTTCCTATCACTACTGTAATACATTACCAAATTAATGTGGCTTAAAATAATACACATTTATTATTTTATGGTCCTGAATTTCAGAAGTCTGAAATGGGTCTTAAGGGCCAAAATTCAGGGGCTGCATTCCTTCTGGAAGTTCTAGGAGAAGATACATTTCTTTGCTTTTCCCGCTTTCTGTAATGGGCCAGGCTTTATGGACAATGACCAAACAAACTCCATTTTACCCTGAGACTGCATGTCATATAAGAAATTCTTCTCCCATGGGAACACCCGGCCTCTGTACCTATCAATAGTTGCTTAGCATAGCATGTTTGGCAACATAAAATGGCAATTCTTATACAATGTGAAATTATTTTCTCTTTGGTTCCCATTTTTCTTGAACAATGTACCCTGTCAGAAGTTGATCATCTAGACATTAGTAACCATTCTCTAACTTGTACTCAACTAGGGTCATTTTGACCCACTTCCCTTCTGCTTGCTTGCTGCTCAGCCAACCTGGAAAGTCCCGTGGGAAATACCAATGTGCCCATTGCTTTGTTTCACTAACTGCTCAGTTTCAGCTTCTGTACCCCTGCTTTCTTGCAGCTATGTCAACCTGGATGTGAGTTTTGCAGTTTTTGCCTTTAAAAGACCCTGAAATGCTCAGGCTCGAGGCTGTTCTTTGCAGAGACAGTTATGGGTTCTGTGGGGAGTAGTTGCCGGCCG
The DNA here is from genome assembly GCF_001458135.2 of Marmota marmota marmota. NCBI lineage: Eukaryota > Metazoa > Chordata > Mammalia > Rodentia > Sciuridae > Marmota > Marmota marmota. The sequence continues at coordinate 38,382,473 of NW_025999853.1, read as the reverse complement.
GCAGGTTAAATAAAGACTCTCCAATTCAGACAAAATGGACTTGGTATGTTTTCTGAGCGTTCTGCCCCATAATACTCTCTAGAGGCACCTTCTCTTCCTTGGCTTATGGCCCATTCTCTTATCTTCAGAACCAGCAGTGTAACATTTTCAAATCAACCTCTTTCCTCTCTGGTTTCTATAATAAAAAATCCATTTACAGATATATCAGATCTTAAACCAAGTTCCCACTCATTGATGCCACCAGTGGGGAAAAACTTACCAGTCAAAAACAGATCAAAAACAAAAACAAAACAGAACTGATTTAAAAATCAAAATTAAAAATACAAGGAGTAGGGCTGGGGCTGCAGCTCAGTGGTAGAGCGCTTGCCTTGCATGCGTGAGACCCTGGATTCGATCCCCAGCACCATATAAAAATAAACAAATAAAGATATTGTGTCCATCTACAACTAAAAAACAACATTTAAAAAAAATACAAGGAATAAATAAATTTCTATTGCCACTTTGGATTCACTCCTAGAAATCAAGAACAGAAGTGCCTGGGTATAAGGTGCTCATGAATTGTACCATTTCTGTTGATGGAGTTTGCTGGACTCTGTCAGTGAATTTGTTGAACATCTCAGTAGAAGACCTCCAAAACTGCTAGAAGATAGTTTTCAAAATGGTAAAATCCCAACTCTTATTCATATATAAAACTGATTATTTGTTAAGCATAACATTTAGCTCATTATTTGTCGAGGGAACCAAGCAGATGTTACAATTAGTTCAAATGAGAATTCAAAGGATAGGCATATGCATAAACTAAGAATATTGAAATAAACTTACAAGTGGATACAAAAATTGACTTTTTCACAGTGAAAGGAACATTGTCCTTTTACCAGATAGAATTTATTGTATGTCTATAGTCAAGAATTGTTTGCATTACTGGTTTACTACAACACACAGAGTTGCAAAATAGCCTCTCCAGGTTCACTGGAGGCACCAGCATTCCATTGAAAGGATATCCAGTCATCTCTTTGGCTTACTACAAAGTCTTAAATTGTTTTGCATTATTAATTCAATTCTTCAAGAGCTATACATTTTTATAAAATAGGAGGCTGATGTAGTGCTGAGTTGCAGATCCCTCGAGCCTTGATCCCTGGACCTGAAGTTGGGATCCACCATTTTTAGCCATGTGGTCTTGGGAGCAAAGCCCAAGAACTAAACCCAATTGCTGTCTGTTTTTTGTAGTTCTTAAGCTATGAATGTTTTTATATTTTCAAAATGACTGGGAAAAAAAGAAAAATGATATTTTGTGACACATAAAAATTATATGAACTTCAAATTTCATTGCCCATTAAAAAAGTTTTCTGGGAACACAACCATGTTCATTTGTTTATATGTTGCCTGTGGATGCTTTCACTGTACAATGACAGGGTTGAGGAGTTGTGACACAGACCATCTGGCCTGCAGATCTTAAAATATTCACTTTTTTTTTTAATATAAAAAGTTTGCCAATCGTTGGTTTCTTGTACTAAGCCTCCTTTTCTCCTTCTCTCTTTTAAAACAAGAATTCAAATGGCCTTTACATTATGGAGTTATGGTAAAACTTAACTGAGATGATGCATAGAAAGCAGCTCCTGTCGTGCCTGAATCTCTAAAATCATTTATATAGATGTCAAGATATAAATGTTACCTCTGATCCACGTCCCACAGCACGTGCCTATATTCTAGCAACTCAGGAGGCTGAGGCAAAAGGACTGCAAGTTCAAGGACAGCTTCAGCCATTTACTGAGGCCCTGTCTCAAAATGAAAAATAAAAAGGAATGGGATGTACTTTAATCCCCAGTACAGAAAAACAAATATTAAAAATAAATTTTTCTTCTTTCTTTCAGGGTTCTCTCTAAGTTAGGATGATCTAAGCCTAGAAGTGCCTGTGTCATCCCTATCTCCCTGCCTTTTCCATAAACACAAACCACACTAATAAAACATATTTATTGAGCACATTTTGTGTGTCAGACATTGTTATGAATTGCTTGTGTGTATTGTCTCATTTAACCTTCCCAAAAACCTTAGAGGACAGGTAGGTATTATTACTATCATTGTCTCCATTTTATAGATGAGAAAACTTAGACTCAAAGAACTTGAGTAATGTATTTTGGGTAGGTGGTGAGGACAGACTGAAGAGCCATCAGCTCATCCTGCCTTCCCCATGGAGAACCCTATCTACATTCGAGAGAATGAGGTCAGCTCACTGAAGGTGGCAGCTCCATGAGATGAAAGAAAGAGAGACAATCCTGCCAAGGCTCCCCTCTGTTGGCCAGTCGTTTTGTCATTTTGTTTAACGGAAACTAATTTGAGTTGGTTCTCTGCCACCGGAGACAGAAAAATGCTGAGGAAAATGAATGGTGGAAAAGATCTGAGCATTGTCCTCCAATAACCCGAAAGGCGGTGCAGGAAGATGGACAAACAGGCGAAGAAACGGAAAGGCAGAGCACTGAGGGCCAGAGGAAGGACACGATTCCCACGCGTGGGAGCGCTGAGGGGGAGGGGCGCACGGGGTCATTTAGGACACACCCTGTGTCCTCCACACCTTAGGTGCTGAGCTCCGTCCCCTTTAGGGTTGAGCACTTTCTATTTCAAGCAGCAGACAATAATTTGCATGCTTCATCTTTGGGGTCTGTTACTTGTTGTGCCTCTTCTGTTTTGGTTCAAGGGTATCCCTGAGGTCTGCACGGGATTACTGTCTCTTCATACGTGTGGCATGTTTTACTTACAGTTAATGATGCTTGTATGAAGCCGGTGACGCTGCAGTGAGGCACACAAACGGGCGACGGAAAGCAGCTGTTAAAATATAAAAATGTAATTATCAAAAAAAAAAAAAAGTCCTGAGTGTCTTTCCACTAATCAAATTATATGCTTGCTTACATTTGAAGCACTAACTTATTAAAAGGGGGTCCAATTATACCTCCCTTTCACAATGCCGGTAGTTCTTTAGCCGTAATTATTTGTTGTTGGAAAATATAGCACACACAAATAATTGCACCCGCAATTGTCTAATTGTAGGCTGAAAATGAAGGCAAGCAGTCAATTATTTCTCAGATGTCTGATGTTGCTTGTCATTAGCTGGTTGTGGCACAAGCGATTGCAAAGGCTGCTCTTTGCCCACGGAAGGTGGGGTGGGGGTGGGGGTGAGTGACACATCCATTGGGTGTGGACCTCAAAGGTCAAACTCCTTCCTACCTCTGCAGGCTGCAGGCAGCAGAGGTTTCTCTAGCTGTGGGAGAGATTCATGAAAAAAAGAAGAGCACGCTTTTCTCCAAAGAGAACTTGTATCTTCCTGTCCACCTTTCACTTGGTACTAGCTGGCCTGCTTTCCATGTCTTGCTTCTTGATCAGTTCTGATTTCTTCAAAAATAATCTTGTCAGCTTTTAGCATGTGTATGAGATTTGTTTGTTTCCTTTATTCCATTTTAAATTATTTTCTTCATTTCTTTCTCCCAATTTTTTTTTTCACAAGGAGTAAGATTGGGAATTTTTTTTTTTTTTTGAGTGGGAATAGTGAATGCAGGATAGAATTTTTTTTTTCCCCAACAGGAACAGTATGTTCAAATTTGGAAAAAGTCAAAAATCTCTAATAATAGAGAAATAAGTCATGGAGGGAAAATAACGAGGGGTCTAAAAACATGAGCGTTCCTGTGGCAGAGTTCATGTAAAGTGTTTTGTTTTGGGATGAGATCACGATTACTCACCGGCATGATGTGTGGGAAAGCAAGCATAAATAACAATAAAGCAAGCATTCTAATTTGAGCACTTTGTTTTTTCAAGAGCATAATCATTGGCTGGAAGAAACAGGAGTGGCTCAGAGTGAAGTAATTTACTCAGCCTGGACATGGGATAACTGAGATTTGAGTTCTGAATGATTACCTCTGGCTCCCCTGCCATCTCCATCAAGAATGTGTTAGCTTCAGGATGAACAGTCACTTACTTCTGGGATAAAGAGCCTTTCTTCTTGTGACATACTCTTAGAATTTCTGCTCTGGGAAGTTTGACTCCTGGGGCTTAATTTTTTTTTTTTTTAACCTATCCTCAAGTGTCTCTCCCTTGTGCCGTTGCAGCAAAATCAAGTCTCTTGGGAGTAGAATTCCTACATCTAAATGTGCCACTGAAGTTCTGGTTTCTCACTCAGTCTTACCTTTTTGTGTCTATTCTTTGATCACCTTCATCATATTCCCCTTGAGATGAGTAAATTCTGCTAAACCGGTTTCATAGATATTGAAAGTTTATGGGCAATAACCACTGGTAGAAAAGTTACAATTAGAATTTAGAGTTTCTTGCTGGGGATATAGCTCAGTTGGTAGAGCGCTTGCCTCGCATGCCCAAGGCCCTGGGTTCAATCCCCAGCACCACACACACACACAAAATTTAGAGTTTCTCAGAAAACATTACCTTTTGAGGAAGTATTGCCAAATAAAATATGACTGTCTTAACTGAATGTATCAGTCAGGGTTGTTGGTAGAAGACAACAGAGGCTATTCTGGCTCCTGAGCAGGAAGAAATTTATAAAAGGAGTATCAGCTCATATCTAATACACATAAACTTGCATCAATGAGTTTGTACAGCAACTCACATAGACTCTGGCTTATAAAATCAAGACAGTCAAAAAGGTAACTGACTGAATGGGGAAAATATTTACAAATCAAGCGTCTAGTAAGAGATTAATATCTAGAATATATGAAGAACTCCTAAAACACAATAACAATAACAATGACAAAACAACCTGGTTAAAAATTGGCTAAAGGATTTAAACAGATATTTCTCTAAAGAATATATACAGATGGACAATAAGCACAAGAAAAATTACTCAATATCACTAACCATTGGAAAAATGCAAATCAAAACCACAGAGTGAATACTGCCTCATACCCATTAGAATGGCTACTAATGAGTGGCTGTTCTAACTTTTAGAAACCAGAAAATAACAAGAGGATATGGAGTACTTGGACTGCTTGTACATTGGTGGGAAAGTAAAATGATATTCTTACTCTAGAAAACAGTGTCGTGATTCCCAAAAAGACTAAAAATGGGGTCACCATGTTATCTGGTCAATTCTACTTCTGGGTATAGATATTTGTATACCCATGTTCATAACAACATTACTGTCAATAGCCAAATGGTGGAAGCAAACTAAGTTTCCATCCACAGATGATTAGATATGCAAAATGTGGTAGACAAATAATACAGTATTTGTAGCCATAAAAAGCAATAAAATTCTAATATATGCTACAACATGGAAAAAAACCTTAAAAACTTTGTGCTAAGTGAATAAGGCAGACACACAAAAAACACAAACATCACATCATTTCAGTAATATGAGGTATCAAGGATATGCAAATGCATAGACAGAGAAAATAGAGGTTTCCAGACCAGGACAAGGGAGGAGGTGGAGAGTTATTGGTTAAAGCGTAGAGTTTCTGTACCCTTTATATGCTCTACTGCATATAAAGTCAACCTAGGAATGAGCCAGCCAATTTAAGATTATCTGCCACAATAGATAAAATAATATGCTCCATACCCGTCAGCTATGTTTGCTTGCTTTTCCAGAAATTCAAGTTCTCCTAAAAGAACTTTCAGAACTTCAACTTATCATCCCACAAATTTCTCCATATCCTGATCTCTGATCCTGTTTCCTTTCACCTCAGACATGGTAAGACTGACCCCATGTCTTTTTCTCATGATTCCATCTCCTCCCATCCTTCTAAATTCTTGCTCTATTAATCATCCCTTCCTCCCCACTGGTTTCTATCTCTTAGCAACAAGTCTGCCCACATTTCCTCTAACAAGAAAGAACTTTCAACTTTGCATCCCCTCCAGCTGCTATTTTATCTCCATCATTTCCTACACCATCTCATTTTTAAATAGTGATTTCCACTAGAGTTATAAAGCTAAGCTAAAAAAGAAAAGTGTCTATCCACTCAATCTCTAATTGAATGCAATCTGTTTTCCTGTACATTGAAATATCTTTTAAAGGTGTTTCCTGCCTATGAATCCAATAGGCTCTCATAAGGACTCCCCTTATTTGACCTTTTTTGCTATGTTTGGTGTGTTAAGTGCTCCTCGTTTTTCTTTCCAAGATCCTTCTCAAATCCACATTTACTGAGCACTTACCACCTGCCGGAATGCTAGGGGGCATTCTCTTTGCCTTCCCTGAATCTCCAGACTTGCTTTCTGAGATTCCCCTAAGTATACTCTGTTTTTGTATTGTGGTCTTTTCCCAGGAATTTAGCACTGCCTTGGTACTGAGAGTTCACGCTATGCTAGGCCTGCTGTAAGTGCTTCACATGGATGAACTCATTTGATCCTGAAAATGGGAGCTGAGAATGTAGCTCAGTGGCAGAGTGCTTGCCTAGCATTCACGAGACCCTGGGTTCAATCCCCAGTCACACATACACAAAAGCGTTAAATGATCCTCAAAAAAAAAAAAAAATCCCATGAGGTAGACAATATTAACATTTCCATTTTACAGATGAGATCACAAGATACAGAAAGAAGTAGCCCAAAGTTCCAGTTAGTAGGTGACTGCTTTGGGATTTGATCTAAGCAGTCTGCATGTAGGACTTGCTTCTTTATATACTCCTGCCTCTCCCTCAGCTCCAGATATCCCCTCCACTTACGGCCCAATCTGTGGCTTTAGTTTGGACTAATGTTTGTGGGGTCTGGACTAAAGAACAAACAAAAGCCTATGTCCTAATGTTTAAAACTTTTAAAGGTACGAATAAAGTTGTCAGAAAATACCTAAAGAAATGCTATATATAGAAGAAATTTTAAAAAACAGAACTTACAAATAGAAAAATCTCATTTGAAGAGTAGCTAAGCAAATGAGAAACAGGAACAAATTAAACATTAAAAATAAATCAAAATGGTAAAAATTGATAAACATCTCTCTATAATAATGGCGAATGTAAATGGTCTCAACTCTCCAATTAAAACACACAGGCAGACAGAATGAATTGAAAAATAAGATCCAATTATATGTTGTTTGCTGAAGACTTAACTTACCAGGGAAAGACAGCTACAGGTTGGAAGGGAAAGAATGGAAATTAATCTGCCTTGAAAAATGAAGCCCACAAACAATCAGAATAGCTACCCTCATATCCAACAAAGCAGACTTCAAGCCAAAATTAAACAGAAGAGACAAAGAAAGTCACCTCATACTGGTAAAGCAAATAGTCCAACAAGAAGATTAAGGATAGTAAATATCTGTGCCTCAAACATTAGCACATCTAATTACATAAAACAAGTGCCAGACATGGTGGTGCATACCTGTAAACCCTGTGACCTGGGAGGCTGAGGCAGGAGAATCACAAGTACAAAGCCAACCTTAGCAACTTAACCAGGCTCTAAGCAATTTAGTGAGACCCTGTCTCAAAATAAATTAAAACAGCTGAGGATGTGGCTGACTCAGTGGTTAAGCACCACCCCCCCCCCCAGTTCAGTTCCAGTATGAAATAATAAAATAATAGACGTTACTCAAAGATGCAGAATGTTATTAGTTGGATGTAAGGTATCCTCCAAAAGCTCACCTGTGAGACAATGCAAGAAGGTCCAGAGGAGAAATGATTGGGATGTGTGAGTCTTTAACCTAATTAGTGAATTAATCCCCTGAGAGGGATTAACTGAATAGTAACAGAAGTGATAGGGTGTGGCTGGAGGAGGTGGGGATTGGATAGCTGTGGATTTGGAGTATATATTTGTATCGGGCAAGTAAAGACCTCTCTCTTTGCTTTCTGATCATCATGTGAGCCACTTCCCTCTGTCACACTCCTCCACCATGATGTTCAGCCTCACCTAGGGCCCCTGATGAATGGAGCTGGCTGTATATGGACTGAGACCTCTGAAACCATGAGCCCTTAATTAAACTTTTCCTCTTCTACAGTTGTTCTGTCTTTTAGACACAGTAGTGAAAAAGCTGACTAAAACACAGGCAGACCTCAGTAGAATAATACTGGGTAATTTCAACACACCTCTGTCACTAATAGATAGATCATCAAGATATAAACTCAGTAAAGACTTTTCAGACCTAAAAGATATTATAAATCAAGTGGATTTAACAGATAGCTACAGAATACTTCAGCCAACAATAGCTGAGTTTACTTTCTTTGCAGCTGTTCTTGGAACCTTCTCCAAAATAGATCATATTTTAGGCCACAAAGCAGCTCTTAGAAAATAAAAAAAAAATTGATGTAATTCCTTGAATCTTATCTGATCATAATGGAATGACATTAGAAATCAACACCAAATTAAAAAAAAAACTACAAAAACTATATGAATACATGGAGATTTAACCATGGAGAAGACCCAAACTCATAAAATTAGGGATACAAAAGGGGAAATCACCTCAGATATCACAAGAATTCAGAGGATCATAAGGGACTAACTTAACAATGTTCGTGCCAGTAAATTAAAAAACTAAAAAATGTGGATATATTTCTAGACATTTTTGGATGATAAATGGATGATAGAAGGATATTTAGATTGAAATGGGAATAGTGATACAACATACCAGAAACAATACAAAGGAGCAATGAAATAAAGAGTTGGTTTGTCACCCTAAGATACCATCTCACTCCAGTTAGATTGGCAGCCATTATGAAGTCAAACAACAATAAGTGCTGGCGAGGATGTGGGGAAAAGGGTACACTTGTACATTGCTGGTGGGACTGCAAATTGGTGCAGCCAATTTGGAAAGCAGTATGGAGATTTCTTGGAAAGCTGGGAATGGAGCCACCATTTAACCCAGCTATTCCCCTTCTCGGTCTATTCCCTAAAGACCTAAAAAGAGCATGCTACAGGGACACTGCTACATCGATGTTCATAGCAGCACAATTCACAATAGCAAGACTGTGGAACCAACCTAGATGCCCTTCAATAGACGAATGGATAAAAAAAATGTGGCATTTATACACAATGGAGTATTACTCTGCATTAAAAAATGACAAAATCATAGAATTTACAGGGAAATGGATGGCATTAGAGCAGATTATGCTAAGTGAAGCTAGCCAATCCCTAAAAAACAAATGCCAAATGTCTTCTTTGATATAAGGAGAGTAACTAAGAACAGAGTAGGGACGAAGAGCATGAGAAGAAGATTAACATTAAACAGGGATGAGAGGTGGGAGGGAAAGGGAGAGAGAAGGGAAATTGCATGGAAATGGAAGGAGACCCTCAGGGTTATACAAAAGTACATACAAGAGGAAGTGAGGGGAAAGGGAAAAATAATACAAGGGGGACAAATGAATGACAGTAGAGGGGGCAGAGAGAGAAGAGGGGAGGGGAGGGGAGGGGGGGGGGGATAGTAGAGGATAGGAAAGGCAGCAGAACACAACAGACACTAGTATGGCAATATGTAAATCAATGGATGTGTAACTGATATGATTCTGCAATCTGTATATGGGGTAAAAATGGGAGCTCATAACCCACTTGAATCAAAGTGTGAAATATGATATATCAAGAACTATGTAATGTTTTGAACAGCCAACAATAAAAAAAAAGAATTGGTTTGAAAAGATAAAACAGATGACAAATACTTAGACAAACTAAACAAAAGAAAAAGAGAGAAGACTCAAATTAATAAAATTAGAGATGAAAAAGGAGAACTCACCACATACATCACAGAAATCCAGAGACTCAATATGGAATATTTTGAGAATGTGTACTCCAATTAATTAGAAAACTAAAAGAAATGGATACATTTCTAGATACATATGAATTGCCAAAATTGAATCAAGAGGCTATAAATAGATGAATAACTATCAATAAGATAGAAGTTACAATAAAAATCCTTACAACTGAATTCTACCAGACCCATAAAGAAATAATGCCAATGCTCCTCAAATTATTCCATGAAATACAGAGGGATGGTACACTTCCAAATTCATTCTATGAAATCAGTATCACCTTCAAAACAAGAGCAGGCAAGGACACATCAAGGAAAGAAAATTACAGACCAACATCCCTGATGAATTTAGATGCAAAAATATTAGCAAATTATATTCAACAACATATTAATAAGATTGTACATGATGACCAAGTTGGTTTTATCCCAGGGTAGCAACAATGGCTTAATATACACAAATCAATAAATGTAATCCACCACAATTAAGAACAAGAATCACATGATAATCTAAGTAAACGCAGTGAAAGCCTATGACACAACTCAGCACCTATTCATGATAAAAAACATGGAAGAAATTAGGGATAGAGGGAACGTACCTCAACATCATAAAGGGGATAAATGACAAACCGACATGCCAACATCATACTGAATGGAGGAAAGCTAGAAGCATTTTCTTTAAAATCTAGAAAAAAGACAAGGATGTCTGCTGCCACCACTCCTATTCAAGATAGCACTAGAAATTCTAGCCAGATCAATCAGGCAAGAGAAGGAAATAAAAGGGATAATAATAGGAAAAAAAGGATCAAATTATCACTGTTTGCGATGACATGATCCTATACTTAAAAGATCCAAAAAGCCCCACCAGAAGACTGCTAGAGCTAATAAACAAATTCAACAACATAGCAGATTACAAAATCAGTATACAAAAATCAATAGCTTTCCTATACAACAACAGTGATCTTTGGAGAAAGAAGTCAGGAAAACATTCCTGTTCACAATAGGCTAAAAAAATAAAATAAAGTAACCCCAGAATAAATCTAACCAAGGAGGTGAAAGACTTCTATAATAGACACTATAGAACACTGAAGAAATATATTAAAGAAGACAGAGAATATGGAAAGACGTCCCATGTTCTATTAAACTGACCATACTACCCAAAGAAGTAAACAGATGCAATGCACTCCCTATCTAAATACCAATGACATTCTTCACAGAACTTGAAAAAGCAGTCCTGAAATTCATTTGGAAAAACAAAAGACTTAGAATAGTAAAAGGAATTCTAAGCTAAGAAATCAATGCCAGAGGCATCACAATGCTTGACTTCAAATTATACTACAGAGCTATAGTAACTATAGTATAGCTATAGTAAAATTGCATGGTAATAGCATAAAAACAGACACATAACCAAAGGTACAAAATGGAAAACACAGAGATAGACCCACCCAGATACAGTCATCTTCTCCTTGACAAAGGTGCCAGAAATATACATTGGAGGAAAGACAGCCTTTTAAATAAATGGTGCTGGGAAAATTTGTTATTTGTATGTAGAAGAATGAAGCTAAATTTTTATCTCTCACCCTCCACAAAGGTCAACTCAAACTAGATCAAAGATGTAGGAACTCCTAGAAGAAAACGTAGGATCAACATTCTAACATATAGGCATTGGCAACAACTTTCTCAATAGGACTCCTAAAGCTCAGGAAATAATACCAAGAATTCATAAATGAGATGGCATCAAATTAAAAACTTTCTCACAACACAAGAAATGAGGATATGAAGAGAGAACCTACAGAATGGGAGAAAATCTTTGCTAGTTACTCTTCTGACAGAGGATTAATATCCAGAATACATAAAGGATCCAAATACTTAACACCAAAAAATAACACTAACCCAATTAATTAACAGGAAAACGAACTTGTTTTAGTTAGGTTTTTCACCACTATGACTAAAAGATCTCACCAGAACAATTTTAGGGCAAGACAAGTTTATTTAAGGGATTATGGTTTCAGATTTATTTCATGGTTTATTTAAGGGCTCATGGACTGCAGACTCCATTCCTCAAGGCTCAAAGTGAGGTAGGACATCATGGTGGAAGAGTGTGGTGGAAGAGAAGTGGCTCACATGATGATCAAGAAACAGAGAGAGAGAGGTCTCCATTTGACAGATACAAGTATATACCCCAAGCCACACCCCTAAATGCCCCACTTCCTCCATCCACACCCCATCTGCCTCCAGTTTCCACTCAATACAATCATGGATTAATTCACTGATTAGTTTAATACTGTCTTCCCCTCTGAACCCATTACATTGTCTCACATGTGAGCTTTTGGGGGACACCACATCTAAACCATAACAGAACTAAACAGACACTTCTCAAAAGGAGAAATATAAATGACCAAAAAAAAAAAATTCAACATCTTAGCCATCAGGGAAACACAAATCAAAACTACACTGAGATTCCATCTCACTCCAGTTAGAATGGAAGCCATCAAGAATACAAGCAATAATGGGAATCAACCTAACAAGGTGAAAGACTTATACAATGAAAACTACAGAATCCTAAAGAGAGAAATAGAAGAAGATCTTAGAAGATGGAAAAATATACCCTGTTCATGGATAGGCAGAACTAACATCATCAAAATGGCGATATTACCAAAAGTTCTCTATAGGTTTAATGCAATGCCAATCAAAATCCCAACGGCATTTCTTGTAGAAATAGAGAAAGCAATCATGAAATTCATATGGAAAAATAAAAGACCCAGAATAGCAAAAACAATGCTAAGCAGGAAGTGTGAATCAGGCGGTATAGCGATACCAGACTTCAAACTATACTACAGAGCAATAGTAACAAAAACAGCATGGTACTGGTACCAAAACAGGCGGGTGGACCAATGGTACAGAATAGAGGACACAGAAACCAATCCACAAAACTACAACTATCTTATATTTGATAAAGGGGCTAAAAGCATGCAATGGAGGAAGGATAGCATCTTCAACAAATGGTGCTGGGAAAACTGGAAATCCATATGCAACAAAATGAAACTGAATCCCTTTCTCTCGCCATGCACAAAAGTTAATTCAAAATGGATCAAGGAGCTTGATATCAAATCAGAGACACGCCGTCTGATAGAAGAAAAAGTTGGCTACGATCTACATACTGTGGGGTCGGGCTCCAAATTCCTCAATAGGACACCCATAGCACAAAAGTTAATAACTAGAATCAACAAATGGGACTTACTCAAACTAAAAAGTTTTTTCTCAGCAAAAGAAACAATAAGAGAGGTAAATAGGGAGCCTACATCCTGGGAACAAATCTTTACTCCTCACACTTCAGATAGAGCCCTAATATCCAGAGTATACAAAGAACTCAAAAAATTAGACAATAAGAGAACAAACAACCCAATCAACAAATGGGCCAAGGACCTGAACAGACACTTCTCAGAGGAGGACATACAATCAATCAACAAGTACATGAAAAAATGCTCACCATCTCTAGCAGTCAGAGAAATGCAAATCAAAACCACCCTAAGATACCATCTCACTCCAGTAAGATTGGCAGCCATTATGAAGTCAAACAACAACAAGTGCTGGCGAGGATGTGGGGAAAAGGGTACACTTGTACATTGCTGGTGGGACTGCAAATTGGTGCAGCCAATTTGGAAAGCAGTATGGAGATTTCTTGGAAAGCTGGGAATGGAGCCACCATTTGACCCAGCTATTCCCCTTCTCGGTCTATTCCCTAAAGACCTAAAAAGAGCATGCTACAGGGACACTGCTACATCGATGTTCATAGCAGCACAATTCACAATAGCAAGACTGTGGAACCAACCTAGATGCCCTTCAATAGACGAATGGATAAAAAAAATGTGGCATTTATACACAATGGAGTATTACTCTGCATTAAAAAATGACAAAATCATAGAATTTACAGGGAAATGGATGGCATTAGAGCAGATTATGCTAAGTGAAGCTAGCCAATCCCTAAAAAACAAATGCCAAATGTCTTCTTTGATATAAGGAGAGTAACTAAGAACAGAGTAGGGACGAAGAGCATGAGAAGAAGATTAACATTAAACAGGGATGAGAGGTGGGAGGGAAAGGGAGAGAGAAGGGAAATTGCATGGAAATGGAAGGAGACCCTCAGGGTTATACAAAATTACATACAAGAGGAAGTGAGGGGAAAGGGAAAAATAATACAAGGGGGAGAAATGAATGACAGTAGAGGGGGTAGAGAGAGAAGAGGGGAGGGGAGGGGAGGGGGGATAGTAGAGGATAGGAAAGGCAGCAGAATACAACAGACACTAGTATGGCAACATGTAAATCAATGGATGTGTAACTGATATGATTCTGCAATCTGTATACGGGGTAAAAATGGGAGTTCATAACCCACTTGAATAGTTCATAACCCACTTGAAAGTGTGAAATATGATATATCAAGAACTATGTAATGTTTTGAACAACCAACAATAAAAAAATTTAAAAAATAAATAAATAAATAAATTTAAGACCAAAAAAAAAAAAAAAGAAAAAGAATACAAGCAATAAAAAATGCTAGAGAGGATGTGGAGAAAAAAGGAAAACTTTTATATCGGTAGTAGGATTGTAAATTAGTACAACCACTATGGAAATCAGTATGGAGGTTCCTCAAAAGACCAGACATGGAATCACCATGTAACCTAGTTACATTACTCCTTGGTATTTATCCTAAAGAATTAAAGTCATCATACTGTAGTGATATATGCATAACCATGTATATAGCAGCATAATTCACAATAGCCAAACTATGGAACCAGCCTAAATGTCCGTCCATCAATGGATGAATGGATTTTTTTTAAAAAGTGGTATATACACACCTGGGAGTTTTATTCAACTATAAATAAGGATGAAAGTGAGCCATTTGTAGGAAAATGGATAGAATTTGAAATATTAAGTTAAATAAAATAAACCAAACTCGGTGTGAAAGGTCCTCTGTTTTCTCTTATATGTAGAAGCTACGGAATAAAAAAGAAAAAGAAAGGTCATTGGTGTGGGGAATCTCAAGAAAATTGAAGAGAAATTTGTAGAGTAGAGGAAAGAAACCAGGGAAACACTGGGGAATGATATTGGCCAAATAATATTGTTACATTGTGTGCGTATACCAATATATAACAATGAATCCCACAACTATGTGCAATTGTAATGCACCAATAAAAATATGGAAAAAAACAAAATTGTCAATTGTTAAATATATTCTGTCATCCTGTCTTGACAAATATATATTCTCCACAGCTTTATTCAGATTTTGGATTCTTGGAGTTCGTGCTAGAACATGGTGGCATTGAACAACCTAGTTCTTAGCACCTGGATTGCTCCCTTGTTCCTACCTCACATGGAGGGCCTTGTACACATACAGCCTATACCTCGGCGTTCTACCCATTGCCTCCCACAACCAAGCTAGGCTTAGGGCTTCAGGCACTTGTGGCATGGCAGTATCTACTCTCAACGTATGTTCTTAGGGAAGAAATTTGCCTGGACCCTTCTTAATCTGTTATGAAGGATCTTTCCCCTTTTGTTCATTTCTAATCTGTTACAGATCACACTTCTTCATTTTATTTTATTTTATTTGGTACTAGGGATTGAACCCAGGGGTGCTTAACTACTGAGCCACATCCCAGCCCTTTTTTTTTTTTAAAAAAAAATATATTCTATTTAGAGTCAGGGTCTCACTGAGTTACTTAACTCCTCACTGTTGCTGAGGCTGGCTTTGAACGCATGATCCTCCTGCCTCAGCCTCCCAAGCTGCTGGGATTATAAGTATGTGCCACTGTGCCTGGCTTAACACTTCTTTTACCAAAATAAAATTAATTACTAGAAAAATGAAATGAAAATAAAAGACATACAAAGTACATATTTTTTATTGTTAGATTCCTTTATTGTTGGGTTGTTAGAGAATTACATTTAAATAATATAATTAAATCATTAAAAAAGGAATGATTCAAGATGTTCTTGAAAGTAGGTGTACAGATGATTAACACAGGCAATCACTACTATCATCATACGTTTTGATTGCTCCATGAGAATAACAAAAATTTATAAATTGAATGGGGGTCCCCATAAATAGATGCTTGTATGCATACCATTCATATCAAAATTTAAAGATTTTAACATGAAAAATGAACTTACCTGTTAATTCTTGTCCTGATGGGGTTGATGAAAACATACCATGTATAGGAAGCAATGTACATCCAAACTGCTTCCATGCTTTCTAGGGAAATCAGTGTCACAGGGGTATTTTGACCTAATGGGAGATATTTCAGAATAATTTCTGCAAGCTCAGGTTATTCATTTTAAATTTTTAGACAAAATGTGGAGCAAAATCCTTCTCCAATCTTTTATCAGTAGCCAAATCCAACAACTTGCCCTTTAAAATTATAATGAAATTTAAATGATATTTCTGTGAAAGAAAGGAATTTCAGATCTGCACACTTCCTATGTTCGGCTGTCTTCTTTCTTGATAAAGGAAGCGGTCTGTTGATTTACATTCTGGCACAAATTTCTTACACTTGGTAACTAATCCAGAATGCTTTCCAGTCTTTGCAGCTGTGCATCAGACTATAATCCTACAAAAAACCCTAAACTCCAGATGCATTTATGGACAATATAATCCTTAATAGTTTTATACAGTTCACAGATGTGTTTATTGGCTGTAAAGCTAAGAAAATAACAGAGCTATATTTTTTCTGATACTCATCATATTTAAATAATAGAATAAAAGGTCAGCTATAACATCTGTGCATTCATCGAGTTGCAATAAGAAATACTTTACTAGTTTTATTTTTTCTGTAATTTAACCTTCCATATCATTAGCCAATCTTCAAATATGTTAAGCTACAGTTTCATGGAAAGAGAGCATGTGAACTGAGCTACCTCTTTTACTAGTGTCTCCCAACATTTTTAAGTCACCATCTTTTTTGCAGTCTTGCATTCATGTCTGGGTCATTGTGTATATGCTTACTCTTAGCAACTCCAAACACTACTGTACAAGAAGGCTGCAAAGCTACTCTTTGTGAAATAGTTAACACCTGCTATTGGGTTTTAAATTCAATACTCTTTTCTTTTTCAAAGGATTCTTTTGATTTTGTATTTATTTCTTACATTTGGTAGGCGAACACCACTTAAGTTTTGACACTTGCACTTGACTGTAGTGTACTATCTTTAGAAATGAGCTAGTGATTTACTCATCTTTAATTTTTATACAAAATATAGAACAAAATCCATGAGAGTTGGTCAGTACATTTCTACTGATAATACACTACAGTCTTAGCACTTCATCAATAATTATGGCTCCAAATTTAACTCAGTACCTGAAGAATTTGACTTCTGAATAACACTAGTATAAACTCTTTTTTGTTCTCATGTCTTCAGAATCAACTCCATTGTCATCATTTAGTTTAATATTATGCCACATTTTGAAATCTGTGTCAATTCTTGAAAAAGAAGTTCTTTAAAGCTTGTTTCCCAATCAACAAATTGGGGTTTAAAAAAATGATATAAAGTATATTTCCTTACTTTAGCTATGGGGTCGAATTAATTTTTTAAAAAATCCATTGGCTTGATTAATATAAAAAAGATAAAAATAATAAGAAATAAAAATAAAGAAATGTTTTAATTAAATATATACATTTTGTTTGTCAATTAAAAATACATAAAATATTTTAAAAAGAACTGCTTTAATTTATTTATGTTTTACTCATTTTTAGGTTCTAAGTGACTGATATTAAAATATCACCTGTTAAAAAATGGTTCTATTGTCACTGATAGCATGCAATCTGCACCGCAGATGACTCATTACTCCATTTTGGCCATACCCTAACTGGTCTATACCCTGTTTAATAAGATGATGCACCAATGTCAAAATGGCTTGGAAGTTCCTAAAGGCTTACTCTCAATTTCTGTGCTTATCCCATGTGATCCAGTAACAAGCCATGTGGATTGACTGGTCCCTAAACTTTGTCATGAATGATATCCCTCCCCAGGCCCAGGGAGGGGCCCTCTCATGTGGGTCTCAAGGCAGCACAGTACCTGAGTTACAAAGTTTGATTATCAGCTGCCTGCTAGATATATTTACACGGATAATGATAGTTGTAAACTATTATAAAACTACCTAATAAGGGGGACTTGGCATGTATCAGGGATGTGACAGAGTAGGAAAGACATTTCTAGCCTCACAAACCTTAAATGCTAGAAAGGGAAGGAATCATTTTATTCTCATGACATCTCTTTGAGACAGATTTTATTATCACCATTTTACAGATAAAGAAATTGAAGCTTATAGAGGTTAACTAAAATGTTCAAGGTATCAAGGCTAGCTGTTAGTACAGCAGAACTCAAAACCAAGTCTTTCTGATCCAAACTCTTTAGTGACACTTCAAAATCAACATTTTCTTTTTTTCTTTCTTTTTGGTTTTGAGGAATGAACCCAGGGGCACTTTACCACTGAGCTGCATCCCCAGTCCTTTTAACTTTTTATTTTGAGAGAGGGTCTAAGTTGCTCAGGATCTTGCTAAATTGCTGATGTTGGTCTCGAACCTCTGACACTCCTGGCCTCAGCTTTCCAAGTTCCTGGGACTCCAGGCATGTACCACAGCTCAAAGTCAACATGTCTTAATACAAAAACTTATCCCTTTGACCCAGTTCTCTTCCATAGCTCCCATCTCAATTGACAGTGTTGTCTTCCCCGTGTCTTGTGACAGAAATCTTACAACGGCTCCCTTTTCCATCTCAGAGTTCCATCTCTGTCAACTGCCCTCATGCTTCCTCTTCCCATTTTCTGGCCTGATGAACACCTGCAGTGTCTCTTGCCTGGACCCCCGCAGTAGCTTTCACGTCTCCCATCTCTCACTCACTCGTCTATTCTTCACACTCAGTGTCTTGGACCTAAAACACAAGCCATGACACATTATTTCCCTTCATAGTAAATTCATGCTTCGTAAAATAGAAACATTATATAAAGATGAGCTCTTATCAGCTAGTCACTGTAACCTGAAAACAAAAACCAGGTCACTTTGACAAGTCTCTATTTCAATTTTATAGACAGTCTCAACTTGTAAAAAGTTGTGAAAATGCAGTGAACCAGAAGTTAAGTGATACAGGAATAAATCATCCTTACCTTATACCACATTTTGAAATCTGTGTCAATTCTTGAAAAAGAAATTCTATGAAGCTTGTTTCCCAATCAACAAACTGGGGTTTAAAAAAATGATATAAAGTATATTTCCTTACTTTAGCTATAGGGTTGAATTAATTTTTAAAAAATCCACACATGATAAAATTATACCAGCTTTTCTTCAATGACATCAATTTGTATTTTGATCATAATTTTTGTCAATTTAATTATTACTGGGCACATCACCAAATATTAATTTATAGCTATGATATAATGTGGTAGAGACTGATGAGGTGTTCACCATGCTCTTTCTATCTTCCTCCTGATCTAGTAGACATTGTCAGGGAGGTGAGGCCATGTGACTTAGTTTTGGCCAATAGGATGAAGGGGGAAGTCAGGCCAACCCAAAGGGTGTAGCCCATGAAACCTCTCCCAGGGTTCTCCATGTTGTCTTTTTACCCCCATCTGCTGGCAGGAACTCAGAAAATTCCATCCAGGACACTGCCTGTAAGAAACCTGGGTCCTCAAATAACATCATGGGGGAGTCCATATCCTTCCCAACTGTCCTCAGACTATTCTATGACATTATTGTGAATTAAACTAAGAGTGTTGTGTTAAGCCACTGACCGGGGAAAGAACAGTAAATAATTACATAAATGAGTTGATGAATAAAATTATGGACACATTAGATACATAAAATATGTGGTTTCTAATGAAATCAGCCTATGGCAAAAAGACACAGAATGTTCTATAATTTTGCCTGTGGCAAAAAGACACAGAATGTTCTGTACCCTAAATAGTGACCTGGATTTTCTAATAACAACCCAGAGGACTTTCCTGTTTGGATTTATCAGGCTCAGGTGACAGAGCTATAAATTTATGTGGTTAAATATTTAGCAGTGTTAACAAAAACGAGTTTCTGGTAACTGAGGGTATGTTCAGAATTTAACTTTGTTTTTCCTCTTATTCTTTAGTTTTATGTTTAAGGTCCCACTACACTGTATACCCTCACTTATCTGTCTTAAATAATGCTGGGTTAGCTAACTTTTTGTAATTTCCTTCATTTGTGATTGTGTTATATCCCTATAATGTGCTTGGGCTCAGGGCATCTCTATAAAATTGCATTTAATCCTACAGTTTCACTGAAATGATTTTCCATTTCATTACCATCAGTCCTTTAAAAATAAAACTTTATTTTTTTGTTATCAGCATGATTTTATTTGTGACTAATTAGACCAAGCCTTAAGACAAGCAGAATTAGCCAGGCACAGTGATGCAGGCCTGTAATCCCAGAGACTCAGGAGGCCAAGGCAGAAGGATTACAAATTCAAGGCCAATCTCAGCACTTTATCGAGGCCCTAAGCAATTTAGCATGACCCTGTCTGAAAATAAAAAATTAAAAAAGGACTGGGGATGTGCTCAGTGGTAGAGTAGCCCTGTATTCAACCCCAGTTAAAAAAAATAAGCAGAATTAAATAAAATGTCATCTATAACATAGGAGAGCCAAAACAATGCAAGAGTTATTTATAATTTTAATGGAGTCGCAGATTTCCAGTGACAAAGGGGAGAATTAGGTAATAATATGATATAGATTCAGGGACATGGTCTATGACAACCACCATTTTTAAAATTATGGGACATTATATGATCACTATTACTAGGACTTGGGCTTCAAGGAACCTATTGGGATTAAGTGAAAGGATCAAATTCCCCAGCCTGGAAAGGAGTTTCTCTCTATAAGAGGAAAAAACATCATTCTGGTTTGGGTTGCCAAACCACTTGCTTTCTCATTAAAAAGGTTTATAACTAAATATAGAAATACTGAAATAGATAAGCCCCCAAATATTTATACTTTTATTTTAAGTTTAGAATAATCTGTGTTTGGAGTATTTTAAGTACTTGCCATATTTAAGAATTTGACTTTTTAAAATAGCTAGCAAGTTGTGATTCTAATTTCAAAAGACTTAATTGATTTAGATCTTGGAGGAATAAAATAATTTTACTTGGATTTTAAGCAATAATGAGATAATTGAAAGAACTTAAATTTAACCATTTTAGTAAGTTTAATTAATAGATGTATAAGAATCATATGTTTGTGATAAAGTTTGTTTGATAACCAGACAATTAAAGCACAAAAATAAAATGTACTAAAATTATAAATTCAATTTTAATAAAGATCCCCAAAGCCATTAATGAGATCTTTTAGCTTTGTAAATGCAACAAAATATGTAAATTAAAATTTTAAGAAAGAAGAAAGCTTTTGAAGTTTTTACTTAAATTGTAAAGGAAAGGGCTGGGAATATCGCTTAGATCCTCCACCATGTAGGAATCCTGGGTTCGATCCCCTATACACAAAAAAATAAAATACAGTGTGAAGAAAAGCCAAAAAGACCTGTACCATCCTTTTAGCCTGTGCAAGCCACCTCCCAGGACACTGAAACTCCCCCATGAACATTTTTCTTCTCCTCATCCCCGACCATTGTTCTATAGCTGCCCTTGGCATCAATATCCTTTTTTCTTCTCCAAGTACCAAAATACTATACATTTTAAAATTAAGATATAAAGGGCATAGTCTTTAATAATTTGTAAAGTGTTTAGTAAATTGAAAATGAGATATTTGCTTTCTCTAAATCTTTCACACCATCTTTTCCTGGCCTTATTGGCTTTTGCCTGCACTTGTGCAGAAGGCCTCTCACTACTCCACTGAGGTCACACTGAAACTGCACAGAATTCACCCTTCTATGTGATTCTAGTAGCAGGATAAATATCTTGGGAGTGTGCTTGGTCCTCAAGGCTTTCAAAACCCCTTATAAACTTCTTTTGTAAATGACAGATGATAATCTTCCCTAATCCAAGGGTCCTTGACAGTGAAATGTCCCATATGAGGTTTCCAACAAGTCCCTCTCGGGATGGTGCAGCTCAGAAGATGCTCACAAACCTCATGCTTCCTTTGAGACTGCCAGGGACAGGCAGAGCCTCCCTCCCTTCCTACCTGAGCGCTCTGCCTCCACCTCTTCTACCTCTTCTATCTCGTGAGCTTCTGGTCAAATTTCACTCAGATTGCAGCTTGCTGCACACCAGGCTTCAGTGTGCTTTTTCCAAAAGCAGGGTCAGCGTTGTCATCCTGAAGATGGCACCAGATGACAGAAAGGTGAGGGTCCATTGGCCTTATTTTTTTAAGACATGTAAACAACTTCACAAATGTTGGGGGGTGGAGGCAGTTACTAGCCCTTTCACTAAACTAGGGTGACCATCTTGCTTACAGTATTTGGAAATGGAATAGTTCTCCTTCGCTTGGATAGTTTGACACTCTTCATGATTATATTCAGAACGCTCTTTTATTTGGCACTGAAGATGCAGCCTATCCAAGGGAGCCTGTAGCTTTTTCAGTGTTGTTTTAGCAGAGCAAGACTTTTTATGCCTTCTTGCCCAGAACTCAACAACAAAGTAATAAAGGGGTGTTTAAAAACGTAGCTCAAAACTGGGAAGGAGAGAGAGACGCTTAGCTCAATAAGACACTAGCAAAACGCTAATGGTTTTTGTTTGTTTGTTACAGTGCAAAAGTTCTGATTGATTTTTAAAAGTTCTGTGGCCCTGCGGTCAGACTGCCACAGCTGTCTCTGATACTATCCTGCTCCACCTGCAAAGGTGTTTAGGACTTTCAACTCTATTCCTCCTCAACCCATATCCACAGAGATTGAAATGGCTGAAAATAACTAACAACTCAAGGATATTGGAGGCAAGACAGTGGAAAAGAAAGAGTCAAAGATGACTAAAGGAATGTATCTGGGGAGAAGATGTGAGGGAGAGGGTCACAGGGTAGCAGGTGGTGATTTGATCATGTGATGCACAAGGCCTCTAGGGCTGGCACCCTGTTCTTATTCATGAGACTCTCCAGACTCTTCTCTGCTCTAGTTGGAATGTACAGTTTGAACCTGCAGTTAATCCAAGTGTGGATTAGTCAGGATTAGTCAGATAGTCAGGATTCTATGTGTGCTTGACTTACTGATGAACAATAAAATGGAATTTGGAGGAGATTTAAACCACTATCTTTCTCCCCCACATTTTTGTTGGTGTTTTATGGCTGTACATAATGTTGGGACTTGTTGTTACATATTTGTACATGCACACAGTGTAACATATAATTTGGCCAATATTATTCCCCAGTAATTCCCCCTTTTCTCTCCTCCTCCTTCCCCTGGTCACTTTCCTCTACTGATCTCACAAAATGCAGACGTGAGTTCCCTATATGGCCTTGTTCATCCTTTGTTTTTTTTCCCCTCCTATCACAATGACATGGGAATTCAAGGACACCTTAGACTTCAGTTGAAAGGATTTTATAGTCTCTTATTTTCTCCATGAAATTCAAGGCTAGGCAATATTCAGATCTTACCCCTACCACTTATAGCCCTGGCCTAAAAACAGGACTTTTCACTGTCTGAAGGGTCTGGGCTTTGAACTGATACTATGCTTTGGACAGCAGAGTCCAATAGAACATTTTAAGATGGGGGTACATTGCACATTTGCATTAATTTGGCATCCAGTAGACTTGTGCGACTACTGAGTACAAGAAATGCACCTGGTGCAGCTAAGGAATTGATTTTTTAATTTAGTTTAATCAATTTAAATTTAAATAGTCTCATGTGGCTAGTAGCTAATGTCTAGTTTATTAGGGGATAGAAAATGTAGTATTCATGCATTACTCATGAGCCCAGTGGGCCAGGTGGACTACATTTTCTCAGGGGGAGGTCTTTAGACCCATTTTATTATTTTATTTCAGAGAATAAATTGTAAGTGTATGGTGACAGTCACTCATAATTTTCCTATTTCATTTGGGACACTGAAGGGCAAGTTCAAACATATTTCTAATAGAAATGTAAAACAGCAAGCAAGCATCATCTCCAAGAAAACTTTGGATAATATAGAGCCCTTCTCCAGGAAGGGGCAACCAGAGAACACAGTGCTATTGCTTGAGAAGCGAAACCAGTAGTCCAGTCTTTCAATTCTACCTGCTTTCTCTCAAAACAAAAACTCAACTGGTGACGTCAGATGTCCCAGATTTGGTGCAGGGTAAGTTCTTGTAGTCCTCTGTCGAAATCCCTCCTCTCTGTAATAAGAAGGGGCCTGATGTTGCAAAATATGAGAACTCCCTGTGGCCAGCAATGCTCTCTATTCAAATCCAGTCATTTGTACTTATAACTGTGATTTTGAGTGCTTATTTACTGGGCACCTCTTATGTGCCAGGTATAAGAATTATCTCTTCTAATCCTTATAACAATAAAATAAATACTACTACTATCCAATTATATAATCAAAGAAACCAAGGCTTAGAAAGGTTAAATAAGCTTTTTAAGGTTAAATGAGCCCAAGGTCATGGTGAGTGGCAGAGCAGGCAGTTAAACCTGTGTGCTCTGATGGAGACTTAATCTCCAATGCAATTGTGTTAAGAAGTGGGACCTTTCATAAGGCTTTAAAGCCCTTATGAAATGGACTAATGTTGTCACTTCCAGAGTGTTTATTATAAAAGCAAACTTTCTCTCATACTCTGTTGCCTTTCTGCCTTCTACCATGGTATGACAGCAAGAAAGTCCTCACCAAACATTATCACCTTAATATTGGACTTCCCTGCTTCCAGAATTCTGAGAGATAAATTTATTTTCACTATAAATTACCTAGTCTGTGGCATACTGCTATAGCAGCACAAAACAGATGAAGACACTATCCATGTCTGAGTCCACAGCTCATGTTCCAGTCACTTGGTAACAATCTGTCTCCCTGGTATACCTATAATTGGAAAGCCTATGCTTTCTAACTCACTGTTGCATTATTTCTTACCCCAATCTGTTCAGTCACCACTATTTCCCTCCTCTTTTCCTGAGTAAGTGCCATGGAAATGGAGCAAAAA
Source organism: Marmota marmota marmota (assembly GCF_001458135.2). Lineage (NCBI taxonomy): Eukaryota > Metazoa > Chordata > Mammalia > Rodentia > Sciuridae > Marmota > Marmota marmota. The sequence goes on along the minus strand of NW_025999853.1, from coordinate 38,357,771 downwards.
GCACCTGAAAAACCAAGAAAAGCAACACTCAGGATTCATTTCTGGAATATCAGCCCCTCCAGACCCAGGCTTCCCCGGGTTGGCATACTTGCTCAGCTTGCAGGACTGTGTGTCATCTGTGATCCCAGATCCTAAAGAAAGCTTCCATTCACCCAGCAAGCACCTGCACTGAGTCAACAGTGGGTAACTGTCATCTGCACCAAAATTTATTGCTCAATATTATTCTCCTTGGCATTCCAAACGGCTCCTCACTTCTGTCAAACCCACACAGTCTTACAGTATGTCTGGGTGTCTTGATAGTAAACATATTTTTGAAAATAAAAACATGAGCCTCATTTTGTTTACTTTCATTAACTGTCTCACATTACAGTCATAGAAGGTTGCATAATGGTTGTGTCTAGTACAAAAATAATGCTATTGTCTCTTCTCTTTGAGGCTATTATCTATTAACCTCAAATATGACCAAGGAAAACAAAGACCTTCAGGTAAGAAAGACCTGACTTGGAATTCCAACTTTTCATTCATTAATGTAAAAATACAGCTGGGCACCATGGCTTGCACCTTTAATCCCAGTGACTCAGGAGGCTAAGACAGGAGGATTGCAAATTCAAGGCCAGGCTTGACAACTTAGTGAGATCCTGTCTCGAGAACAAAAACAAAACAAAAAAGGCTGGTAGAGTGGTAGAGTGTCCCTAGGTTCAATCCCCAATACCACCAAAAATTTTAAATTAAAATAAAAAATATGCCTTAAGCATTTAATTACTATGTGCCAGGAATAATTTTAAGTGCAGGAATTTTTCAGTTAATAAAACAGAGGTTCCTGTCCTCATGGAGCTCACATTCAAGTGGATTGAGACAGACATTAAACAAGATAAGTGAAACGATTGTATAATATGTTAGATGGTGACAAATGCTACAGACAGAAGAAAACCAGGGAAGTGGAATGGGGAACATTTAAATTGGGGTTTCCAGGAAAGGCCAAACTGAGAAAGTGTCATTTGAGTCAAGACTTGAAGGAGGGGAGGCAATAGGTATGCATGCTCCTCATTGTGTGGTATGGAGTGAAATTTACCCAAATTTCCTCACACTTGATTTACTCGATATTAAAATAGGAAAATAAATGTTGATTTATTCTAGGATTTAAGCTCAATTGTGAAGAGTATCTGGCCCAGGAATTGAACAGGAATATGACAATATCTATTATTATTATTCTATTAATAATCATCAGTAGCAGCAACAGCACCATTATTTATAACTACTTGCTGGGACTGAAGATGGGTTATTTATACATTTATTATCCCCAAATGACCCTGATGGGGACATGCAGGTAGTACAATTCCAAAAATTGAAGGAAGTGTGCTAGCACTAGAAAAGGGACATATGGTTTCGATATTTCTATCAGTCAGTCTTGGCAGGGAACAGTCCCCTTAAATTGGACTATTTGAGCAGAGTTTAATAGGAGGGATACTTACAAGATGGGCAGAGTGTTGGGAGACCACAAGGGGCCATGCAGTGCCCCAGAATTGGTAACAGTGGAGCAAGGCTCCCACCCTGCCTGTTCTGAAGGGACAAGGGGAGAGGGTGTGCTTACCAGAAGCCAGACACACAGGGGAGCACTTGACATGGGCCATGGTCTTCAGTGGAGGGAAGCAGCCAGCCTTCAGTCACTCAAGTAGGAGGGAGCTGGGAGGTGAGTATTGCACAGTCACTTTCCATATGCACAGCAGAGCTCCTCACTGGCTGAACCCAGCTGGAGGTCAGAGGGCAAGACAGCCTGTGGAACATCTCAGCAGGCCAGTTCCAGGGCACCCAGCAGGTGGAGAAAGTTAGGGGCAATGGGAGACCCAGGGTAATGATGAAGGGCAAATCAAGCATAATTTCTCAGGTCACCAGGAAGCTTGCTGTCACTATTTCCTGTATTCCAGGAAAGCAACCCTGGTTCTTTCCTTCCTCGTGCTGCTTTCCTCTGTGTCTTCCTCTTCTTCTTGTCTCTTATAAAGTCTCAGATTTGATTAGGTGTTTTGAGAAACGACCAGATTAATAAAATAAATAAATAAATAAGCTCTGTTGTGCAAAAAGCCAGGATGATATTGCAACTGCAGCCCTCTCTACCCAGGACACAGCACTGGTGACAATGACAGGGTATTCCGTTTGCCATTCACTAACATGAAAAGGCAAGGCCAGAGGTGGTCCTGACCAAAAGTGCACACCAGTATTACCATTTTATCTATTTTAAAGGGAGATTCAAGCTATGGCCTTAAGTAAAAAAGATATGAAACCATGTAAACAACAAAGCATAAATCATGAAAAAATATGTAGGTACATAGAAATAAGAGGAAAGAACCTATTCATGTTGATTATTATGGACTGTAGACTAGGGTGATTTTTTTCATTAATCCCTTGCCCATACTTTTTCAAATTTTTATCAATGAAGATATTCCTTTTAAAATAAAAAATAAATTAATAAAAGTTTGCATTTTTTTAAATAAAGGGAGCATTACTTGTTTACATCTCTATTTAAAGTTATAGACAAGCATGGTGACACGGGCCTGTAATCCCAGCTACTTGGGAGACTAAGACAGTAGAATCACTAGTTCAATGCCAGCCTAGGCAACTTAGCAAGATCCTGTCTCAAAATTAAATTTTAAAAAGAGTTGGGGTAGGGCTGCAGTTGTGGTTCAATGGTAGAGCACTTATCTAGCACTTATGAGACACTGGGTTCGATCCTCAGTACCACATAAAAAATAAATAAATAAAATAAAGGTATTGAGACCATCTACAATAAAAACAACAAAAAGAGTTGGGGATATAGCTCAGTGGTAGAACTCTTGTCTAGCATGAATGAGTCCTGGTTTCATCCCCCAGTACTACTAAATAAATAAATAGAACGATTGATTAATTAATTAATTAATTAATTATTGTTCTTGTTTCTTAGAATCTGCAGGCAATTGTTTCCAGGACCCCTTGGATGTCAAAATCTACAGATGCTCAAGTCACTTTTATGAAATAGTGCAGTATTTGCATAAAACCTAAACACATCCCCCTGTATAATTTAAAGTTTTTTTTCCCCAGTGCTGAGGATTGAACCCAGGGCTTCATGCATGCTAAGTAAGTGTTCTACCATTGAGCTACAGCTTTAGCCCCTTCTGTGTACTTTAAACCATCTCTAGATTACTTATAATATCTAATGCCATGTGGATGTTATGTAAATGGTAACTATACTGTATTGTTTTGGAAATAATGACATTTAAAAAAGTAAGTACATATTCAGTATGGAGACAATTTGAAAAAAATTTTTTTAGTTGTAGATGAACACAATCTATTTATTTGTTTATTTTTTTCTATGTGGTGCTGAGGATCAAACCCAGGGCCTCACACCTGCAAGGCAAGAGCTCCCAGCTCTATGGAGGCAAATTTTAAAAAACATTTTTTGATCTGTGGTTTGTGAGCCTAAGAATATGGAGGATTGGGCTGGAGTTGTGGCTCAGGGGTAGAGTGCTTGCCTTGCATTCATGAAGACCTGGGTTTGATCCTCAGCACCACACAAAAAATAAAAATAAAAATAAAGATATTGTGTCCATCTATAACTAAAAAAATTTAAAAAAAAGAATATGGAAGGTCAACTATATGAAAATATTTTAGAAAACTGTATTCCAGGATCATTAAAATAAAACAAAAACACTGAGATGATTATTTTTCTGTTCGTAAACAAAATAATTTTTATGAATAACTTCTAAAAAGAGAACACTAAGAAATTTCAATAATATTTTCTTAATACTGGTTTAATTTTGATTCATGTTTACATATATAATACTAAAAGTATGTTTTGGGAGATTCAGTCAATCCATGGGTGTCAAATTTATTCTTGCAAGCTACTAAAATTCTTAGATTGGAATTATATAATTGTAAAACATGAAATGTAATCTAATAAATAATCACTTTCTTATGTTGGATTACCCACAAACTAGATCCAACGAGACTGCTCTTTCAATACAATGCAATTTTTTTTCCCTCTATGCTAAGACCAACACTGTTCAGCTCAATAAACCTTTTTTGAGTACATGGCAGGCATACTTGGCACTGAATTAGGCATTGGAAAGACAGAGCAGAATGAGACAAACTTCCTGCCCTTAAGGAGACACAGCAGCAGAGACAGATGTGTAAGGAAATTATTTCCATCCAGTATGGTAACTACAAATTAAGCTCACTGCAGGGATCTATGAATGCCCAGACAAAGGCTGAAAGGAAAAGTCACTAAGTAAAACAAAAACAGAACAAAACAAAAATACCCCACCAAACCTACTTGCTTCTGAGCTCGCTGACTCTTTGGATATTGGAACTCTTTGGTTTTAAATTTTTATTCAAAACTGGCTGGTCAGGACAGGGGCCAGTAAGACCAGGATCACATGGTGAGGCATCTCAACAGGCTTGATCCTGCTCAACTGCCCTCACCCTGCAAGGCCATATTAAAGGTGGGGACAGTTACATCCATCAGGACATAAGACCAATGGCTCCCAGAAGCCAGTTGCCTCCTCCAAGACAACATCTCTTAATTCAAGGCAATATTTGGCTTGTGTAGGAAGACCACCTTTTTGCAGTTTGCCAAAAAGTTGCAAAGCTGTCTTTGGTAGTGGGATGGATATGATAAAACAGCAAAGAGTAAAACAATGCTAGGGATGGGTGCCATGGTGCACGCCTGTAATTCCAGGGGCTTGGGAGGCTGAGGCAGGAGGTTCATGAGTTCAAAGCCAGCCTCAGCAACAATGAGGAGCTAAGCAATTCAGTAAGACCCTGTCTCTAAATAAAACACAAAATAAGACTGGGGATGTGGCTCAGTGGTTGAGAGTCCCTGAGTTCAGTCCTCGGTACCAAAAAAAAAAAAAAAGAATTTGAGTTTTATTTTTGGAAAACGTGGAAGGCTCTGAATGGTGAGCCATTTTGCTGTAGGTCAAGGATGCATGGCAGGTGATGAGCAAAGAGCTGTTGCCCAGGATGTAGGCAGAGCTGGTGTTCTGGTGGGAAGCTTTGGTTCCAATGAACGGCATATCATTATGGAATCTGCTCTGCATGATTGGTGCTTGTGCTCTATCAATTATTAAACACTGTGACTATCTTTCCTATGGGGAATATATATATATATATATATATATATATATGCATATACATATATATATATATATATATATGTATGTATGTCAAGGGACAGATACCTTTTTTTATTATTATTATTATTATTCTCTTAAGACTGTTTTTGTTTAAGCCCCTGAGGTATGAATTCTTATCATAATGGAATAATTATGTCATAGTTTCTATTTCAAGTATGCCTCACTTTGGGACTTCAACTTGACTCAGTTCAGATTTGGGATGTTGGACTATATTAGAACATTATTCATTGTACAGATCTTTTTTAAAAATAGTTTGCCTGGAAAATTTTGGTGAATTTCATCTGAGTCTTGTAACCAAATCTTCACCTTTCCAATACAATTAAATCATTCTCTCTGGGCTGGGGTTGTGGCGCAGTGGTAGAGCTCTTGCCTAACATGAGTGAGGCACTGGGTTCAATCCTCAGCACCACATTAAAAAATATAAATAAATAAAATAAAGGTATTGTGCTCATCTATGACTAAAATCATTTAAAAATCATTCTCTCTAGACTTGTGAATGCTCTAAAAACTTTGATCTTTTATAATTGTATGAAGCTTGTCTCTTTAAGAGGCTCTTCATTATTTGTTGTAATTAGAGCCCTTTAAATATTTTAAGTTTTTTTTTTTTCTTTTTTGTCTGGTAAAATGGAAAGTCAGGATTCAAAAGCTATTCAAACTTCTCTAGGCTGGCCAGCTGTCCTGGCCACTCTCTTAGCTGAAATCCTAAAAGCTGTCTGCGATCTGGAGATCTGGAACAACTGCGACTCAAAGTGCCATGGAAATCTGTGGATTGGCTACACTTTACTTTGGCTACACTCTGTCACAATTACTCTAAACTGTCTATTTCAACCCAAGGCTGAAAAGTCTCTGTTGCCTGTCCACAGACACAAACCCCAGTAATGAATTTTTCTGCCAATTCTCCATCCCGAGTTAATAAGTGAGAAATTTTAGGGCCGCATGGGCCGTGTTCTTTGTTTGGGAGTGAAAATGACTATGTGCCACCTCTGCTTGCCTTTTTATCTTTCCTCATTCTTCTCTTGCTGGAACAAAGATTTAGACCACCATGATTGTAGTACTAATTTGCTGCTGATAAGAAATTTAATTAGCAGAAGAAAAATGTGATAATAGAAAAAAAGTGGAAGGAGTGCAAAGAATCTGAAATGTAATAGCTGATATTTGTAAAACTACCTGCAGTTAATTAGAGAAATGCGAATCAAAACTACTCTAAGATTCCATCTCACTCCAGTCAGAATGGCAGCTATTATGAATACAAACAACAATAAGTTTTGGCGAGGATGTGGGGAAAATGCATACTCATACATTGCTGGTGGGACTGCAAATTGGTGCAGCCAATATGGAAAACAGTATGGAGATTCTTCAGAAAACTTGGAATGGAACCACCAATTGACCCAGCTATTCCACTCCTTGGTTTATACCCAAAGAACTTAAAAACAGCATACAACAGAGACACAACCATATCAATGTTTATAGCAGCACAATTCACAATAGCTAAATTATGGAACCAACCCAGATGCCCTTAGTAGATGAATGGATAGGGAAACTTTGGTATATATACGCAGTGGAACATACTTTTAATACTTGGCATTAAAAGAGAATAAAATAATGGCATTTGCAGATAAATGGATGGAGTTGGAGAATATAATGCTAAGTGAAGCAAGCCAATCCCAAAAAACCAAAGGCCAAATGTTTTCTTTGATATGAGGATGCAGATCCATAATGGCAATGGGGGGGCATGGGAGAAATGGAGGAACTTTAGATAGGGCAAAGAGGAGAGAGAGGAAAGGAGGGGGCAAAGGGGTAGGAATGATGGTGGAATGAGTTAGACATCATACCCTAAGTACATGTATGAAGATAAAAATGGTGTGAAAATACTTTATGTACAATCAGTGACCTGAAAAATTGTGCTCTATATGTATAATATAAAATAAATTGCATTCTGCCATCATGTATAACAAATTAGAATAAATAAATAATTTTAAAAACCCTACCTGCAGTTTACTCACCTGTTGTGAATGCATAACTTATTTAATTCTGTCAGGTTGTGGCTATTCTTCTCTTTACAGGTAAGGAATGGAAACCGAGCAGTTAAATGCCTAGAACCACATACATATCCAGTATTGGTAGTCATTACCTTTCAAAGTGAGGTGGCTTGGCTCTGCTTATGGCTTGTCTTAGTCTGTGGGCTGCTATAACAAACTGCCATAGACAGGGTGGCTTATAAACAAAAGAAATTTCTTACAGTTCCAGAGGCTGGGAAGTCCAAGATCAAGTCACAGCAGACTTTGGTATAGGGTCTTCTTCCTATAGATAGTTATCATCTCATTATAGCCTCACATGGTAGAAGAGGGCAAGGGATCTCTCCACAGTCTCTTTTATAAGGGCACAAGTCCCATTCATGGAATCTCCACAGTCAGGACGTAATCACCTCCCAACTCTACCTTCAAATACCATCACATTAAAGATTAGGGTTCAACATATGAACTTTGAGTAAGACCCATTCAGTCCATAGCTTGGCTCAACCTAGGTTTTCTCAGGCTTAGCATTTAAAGAACAGTCTTCCAGTGAACAAGAGGAGGCTGCATGTGTTTTTATAATCTAGCCCCAAAAGTATATGGCATCACTTCTGCCATAGTCTGTTGGTCGAAGTGGTAACATGCCAACTCAGATTCAAGAATTGGAGGCTTAGATGCAACTTCTAGATAAAAATACGAGAAAGTTTGTAGCAATGATTTAGAACCATCACAACCGCCCCCAAACACTACTCCACCACACATCCATGTCCTTATTCTGTAGCTGCATGCAAATCTTCCATTGTAAAGCAAGCTACACCCAGCATGGTTTAGACACTTGAAGAATCCCACCTTCACTCCAAGGCCAGAAGTAATACAGGTTTAAGTAAGTACTCCTAACATGTGCTCAACAGAGAGTTGAGAGAGAATCTTTTAACTAGCTTCTTGGTGTCTTATAATTTCCATTGTATTGCAAAAAGAAGAATCAAGGTACAGTCTTTCCCAGAGAGGGAGGGACCTCACTTTTCAGTAGTCCTTGGGATAGCATGTTATCAGAATATAAACTTGGATACAAGAGTGGATCTAGTGATGAGTTAAAAGTATGGTCCTAGGATCAAGGTCAAAGCCCAGGTTCTACAGCTAAGGCATAAATTCAGAGCAAACTGAGCATCAAAATCATTATATTCTATGTCATCTGCGTGGGAATATCCTCCAAGATAACATGTATTAAGTCTCAGAACCCACCCAAGCAAAATTTTTGAGTCAGTACATTGTTGATCCTTAACAACTAGCACCAATGGACATACAGTTGTTGGGTAGGTGCTATGTGCCAGACCTTGTTCAACTCAAGGCAGCTATACACAAAGAAGTATCACTTTTGTCCAGAGGAGCTCAGGTCTAATAAAGGAGATAGAAGAGTACAATTTAAGTGCTAAATGTTACAGGAGCACAGAGTGGGGAGTGACCAGCTTTTAAAACCCTTCTTCAAAGGTAGGCTGTGTTTTGTTTGTTAGGTTGAGAAGGTGAGAAAAGACTCTTGAGTAGAGAAATCTCCCATGATCCTGAGGTATGATGGGCTGTGTTATAATCAGGGAACAGGGTCTTAGGGAGGACTGAGGTAAGAGAGAGCCCAAAGTGGATTTAGACTGGATTTTCAAGGTCTTTGTATTTCAGGATGAAGAGTTTGGAGTTTTACCCATAGAAAATAGCAAAGGATGCAAAAGGGTAGGAAATGGGGCAAGGCACACGCGCCACAATAGCTGTTTTTAATAAGGGAAGCCAAGAATGTCCCGAGACTCAGAGCTTTTCATCTTTGATATTTTGCAAACCTTTATTGCCGCCAAGCTCCAGCTGGAAATTTCAGACTTTTTCCTATGTTTCTGACCTTGGGTATTTCAAAAAGTTTAAAATTTCACGTTGCTGCCATGTTCCATCCAGTGAAGACAAGATTACCTGCCAAAAATAATCTGAAAGGCAAATAGCGTAGTTTAACCAGTCTTTTCTGTCACATCTTTCCTTACCAAGTAAAGAATAAGTCAATAAACAACAAAATCATCTCTGTTCCCGGACACGAGAATGAAATGGTTAGCTGCATGTGTACCTACGGATCTTTTTTTCTATGTATGGTACAAACCATCCCCCAGAGGCAAATTATTTAAGTCACCTTTTGAAACACACAGCCAGCAATGGGAGGTGTGGGTGGCCATAGATTCCAGGTGACTCAGTATGTCTGGCATCTGGGCCAGGAATTTCTCTGAATTGATGGCAGAGGTGTTGCCAGCGTAGAAGGCACTGCATATAAACTGCCTTCACATCGTTGCACATGGCCAGTGCATGTGAGGCAACTGAAGCCTGTTTTGAGGCGAGACCAACCCTTAAGATCATGCAGTTTCTTTAATTTTTTTCCCCCAGGTCATTCATCATGAAGTATCTTGAGGATATGTTCCCCTGCTAGCCTCCTGGGTGTCTACCTCCTAGTTAGTGTGGTAAGTCTAGCTTAGAGTTTAGTTCTTCCCTATAGAGACATGAAATTAAAGTTCTCCCACTCACGATGTCCGTGGCTCATGTCAATATTGGGAAGATGTAAACTCGAGGGTTATCTAGGTTACAACCTCAAAATAGGCTCTAGTTGCCTCATAGAGCACATGCCATGTGCAATGATGTGGTGGGAACAGCAAGAGGCATTGATTATAATAAAAAAAACTATGATTCCAAAACCAGACAAAGACACTTCAAAGAAAGAAAATTTCAGACCAATATCTCTAATAAATATAGATGCAAAAATCCTCGCATAAAATTCTGGCAAATCGGATACAGAAACATATCAAAAAGATCGTACACCATGATCAAGTGGGTTTCATCCCCGGGATGCAAGGCTGGTTCAACATACGGAAATCAATAAATGTAATTCACCACATCAATAGACCATATGATCATCTCGATAGATGCAGAAAAAAACATTCAACAAAATACAGCATCCCTTTATGTTTAAAACACTAGAAAAACTGGGGATTACAGGAACTTACCTCAACATTGTAAAAGCTACCTAAGCTAAGCCTCAAGCCAGCATCATTCTGAATGGAGAAAAATTGAAGGCATTCCCTCTAAAGTCTGGAACAAGACAGGGATGCCCTCTCTCACCACTTCTGTTCAACATAGTTCTTGAAACACTAGTCAGAGCAATTAGACAGATGAAAGAAATTAAAGGCATAAATATAGGAAAAGAAGAACTTAAACTAGCACTATTTGCCGATGATATGATCCTACACCTAGCAAATCCAAAAAGTTCTACCAAGAAACTTCTAGGACTAGTTAATGAATTCAGCAAAGTGGCAGGATATAAAATCAACACCCATAAATCAAAGGCATTCCTGTATATCAGTGACAAATCCTCTGAAATGGAAATGAGGAAAACTACCCCATTTGCAATATCCTCAAAAAAAAAAAATACTTGGGAATCAACTTAACAAAGAGGTGAAAGATATATACAATGAAAACTATAGAACTCTAAAGAGAGAAATAGAAGAAGACCTTAGAAGATGGAAAGATATATGTTGCTCATGGATAGGCAGAATTAATATTATTAAAATGGCCATATTACCAAAAGCACTCTACAGATTCAACACGATTCTGATCAAAATCCCAATGGCATTCCACACAGAAACAGAAAAAGCAATTATGAAATTCATCTGGAAAAATAAGAGACCTAGAATAGCTAAAGCAATCCTTAGCAGGAAGAATGAAGCAGGTGACATCACTATCAGACCTTAAACTATACTACAGAGCAATAGTAACAAAAACAGCACGGTACTGGCACCAAAACAGGCTGGTAGACCAATGGTACAGAATAGAGGACACAGACCAACCCACAAAATTACAACTACCTTATATTAGACAAAGGTGCTAAAAGCATGCAATGGAGGAAGGATAGCATCTTCAACAAATGATGCTGGGAGAACTGGAAATCCACATGTAACAAAATGAAATTGAATCCCTTTCTCTCACCATGCACAAAAGTTAACTCAAAATGGATCAAGGATCTAGGAATCAAACGAGAGACTCTGTGTCTAATAGAAGAAAAAGTAGGCCCTAATCTCCATCACGTGGGGTTAGGCCCCAAGTTCCTTAATAAGACACCTATAGCACAAGAATTAAAACCAAGAATCAACAAATGGGACGAATTCAAACTAAAAAGTTTTTTCTCAGCAAGAGAAATAATATGTGAAGTGAATAGGGAGCCTACATCCTGGGAACAAATTTTTACCCCTCACACATCAGATAGAGCTCTAATCTCTAGGATATACAAAGAATTCAAAAAGTTAAACAACAAAAAAACCAAATAACCCGATCAACAAATGGGCCAAGGACCTGAACAGACACTTCTCAGAAGAGAATATACAATCAATCAACAAACACATGAAAAAAATGCTCACCATCGTTAGCAATCAGAGAAATGCAAATTAAAACTACTCCAAGATATCATCTCACTCCAGTAAGAGTGGAAGCCATTATGAAGTCAAACAACAAGTGCTGGCGAGGATATGGGGAAAAAGACACACTCAGACATTGCTGGTGGGACTGCAAATTGGTGCAGCCAATTTGAAAAGCAGTGTGGAGATTCCTTGGAAACCTGGGAATGGAACCACCATTTGACCCAGCTATTCCTCTTCTTGGACTATACTCAAAAGACCTAACAACGGCACACTACAGGGACACAGCCACATCAATGTTTATAGCAGCACAATTCACAATAGCTAGACTGTGGAGCCAACCTAGATGCCCTTCAATGGATGAATGGATTTAAAAAAATGTGGCATTTATACACAATGGAATATTACTCAGCACTAAAAAATAACAAGATCATGGCATTTGCAGGGAAATGGATGGCATTAGAGCAGATTATGCTAAATAAAGTTAGCCATTCCCCAAAAAAACAATTGCCCAATGTCTTCTCTGATATAAGAGAGGTGACTCAAAATGGGGTAGGGAGGAAGAGCATGAGAAGAAAATTACCTTTAGATAGGGAAGAGAGGTGGGAGGGAAAGGGAGGGAGAATGGGAATTGCATGGAAGAGGGAAGGAGACCCCCTTCGTTATACAGAATACAGATATGAAGATGTGAGGGAAAAAAAAGAAGTGTGTCACATTACATTGGGTAGAGAGATGTGATGGTAGGGGAGGGAAGGGGAAGGGGGGAAGGGAAGGACAGCAGAATAAAGTAGACATTATTATTGCTGTGTATATATATGTGACTGCATGACCAATGTAATTCTACAACCTGTACACTCAGAAAAATGAGAAATTATATCCCCCCCCAAAAAATTAGAAAACAATAAAAAATTAAAAAATAAAAAAGATAATAAAAACTAACAAACTAAAAAACAAATCATGAGAAATATTCAAATGAAGGGGTGTTATTATTGGAGCAAAGATTATGAAACTCCATGTTTCTGAGGGAGGGACTTGAGTAAGGGGCAAATGAATCCTAAGAAGTGGAGTAGTTCAAATTCATGCACTTGTACTGATGGTCCTCTTCTCCAAGGACTGTATTTTTTTTTTAATCTGTCATTCTTCCCCTCTTAGCCTAATTAGTAGATTTTCATCCCTGGTTGGCCAAGAAGAGTGAGACAGCATTTAATGGAAAGTAGTAAAAGAATAAGTACTAGGGTCATCATTTCATATATAGGCATCAATTTTATAAAGATCAAAGGTGCTAAGAGGATCTCAAATATTTTTTGAAATATTATATACAACTGAGATGCTCAAATCTCCACCTTTTTCTTCATAAATAGATGAAAGTATTTTCAATGATGATAATAATAATAACAACAATAAAAACAGCATTTATTCAACATTCACTATGTGCCCAGCACTAAAGACTGTCTTTAGCTTTTTGACTTAGTCTTCATCATTCCATATTAGTCTCTACCATTTTTGTGTCAATTTGTAGACTTTATTTGTTTTAGAAGTGAGGCTCTTATGCATAAACTGGTATATTTTGCCAAGAATGCACCACAGAACTTGCCATAAAAGTGCTACCAGAAATAAGAATGGCCAGAAATCTGAAGATTAGAAAAAATAATCTTTCAGAAAGATCTAAGTGTGAGTCCCACAGCTCTTCTCTGCCCCTTTGGGGAGGGGTCAGAGTACATTTTTGTCACCTGAAGGCTAGAGGGAGGGGCTTCAAGGAGAGGTTAATGTTTTGGATATATAACAGACCAGGTTCTGATTCATGCCTGATGAGTCTAAAGAGCAAAAGGCTCACCTAGGTAGCCCTTGGAAGTACAGTAGGGGACATGGTGTAAGCAGAGACTGTACTCCCACCAATAGAGGGTTCTAGCAGACCAAGAAGGAGAGCTAAAAACTGTTATCTTAAATTATACCTACTAAGGCCACAGGGAGTGCTGAGAAGACCTTAGTAGAGTGAGGGTCCCATGTGACCAGCTGGAAAGTACTACTCCTATCCAAAAAATATTGGTGAGAGATACCTGGTGATGGGGGTTTGGAGGTGGGTCTCTGAAGGACTCATTCAAGTGCCCACTGGAGAATTAGTTCTAGAGACCTTCTAAGGCTGAAGAAAACCATCAGCCTATCAGTGCCAGTTAAGAAAAACTTTCTGGCCAGGTGCATTGGCTCACGTCTGTAATTCCAGCAACTCAAGAGACTAAGATGGTAGGATTGCAAGTTCAAGGCCAGTCTGGGCAACTTAGTGAGACCCTGTCTCAAAATTAAAAATAAATGACAAGGAAGAACGAAAGAGAAAGAGAATGAATGGGAGAAAGGAAAAAAAGGAAGGAAGGAAATTAAATTACCAAAGAGACCATTTTTGATGGAAGTCAGGGAAGACCTCTATTATCTAAGAATCACCAGAAAGGTTGAGTCTTGTCCTAGGATTTATCCAAGGAGTAGGGAAAATCTAACCCACAGAGCAAGTTTTCAGAGACAGCAAGATAATTTTAAAAGTTGATCTATTAGAAAGGACAAGTTTCCTTTTCGTGAGTCCAAACATAAAATATGTATTTTAACTAAAATCTGTACGTCTGTTTCTCTCAGGTTGTGCTAGAAGATATACTGAAATACCCTATGTGATGTGGACTTACTGTAGAACCCATGAAGTTAAGGAAGCCTTAATCCAGACCTTTAAAATACATATGTTTGAGTGCAGCAGACTCAGGGGAGGAAGAAACAGTGACTTCTAATAATTTGAATAGCTCTAGTTGTCCTAGGATCAGTCTGTGGGTATCATCACCACTCAATATGGAGCACTCCATTAGGCAGAGTTTCACTCCATACAATTTCCTAGGCACTTGACCTTACATCCCATTGCTTAAGAGCCAATCCCTGGTCCAATCATTTGGGACTAGAGTAGATGATTCTATGATACAAGCATGGCACACATATGAAGAAAGACTGCTTGTAGTCATTTTATGAAATGGGTCTATTGGCATAGCAGATTTCATAGACTGTCTGATGGAATTTTCCATCAAACCTCCTCCCCTGCAACAGATTTACACAAACAGCAGAATGACAAATTATTCTTTTGGCCACTTTCTTGTTTTTTAAGCTATAGTGGGTTCTAGCATTTCTGTGCACCAACATTTATTAGTAAATATTTATTGAACATAAACTATGTACAAGTTATTATTATACTAAAATATCTTCCCATGAAATTCTGTTCTTCTTTCCTTTTTCCTTTTTATAAGGGCCTGTAAACAAAATTATAACAAAAGCTGCCTTCAATTTTCCAGACCATATAGTACCCAAATCTTGCTCTGATGCATTCAAGGGCAAGGGTGCCTCAAGTGTTGTAGGAGTTTTTTGTTTTTGTTTTTCACAATATTACCTGGATCTTTTCTGCTCCAGGATACTTTATGAGCCTTTATCTTTGACTTGCTATGTAAAGTTCTTTAAAGGGGAGCTATCTTTTGCTCTAACCTCATTAGGCGTCATGAGAATCCAGTCTTATATCTCATTGCTTGATGGTTGAATTCTTTTGAATTACCGAAATATCTCTTTTCATTTTTAGCTGTTTCCTTTTACACTGCCATCTATAGATTCAGAACAGTTGCTGGTTTTCCTTATTGAAAAAAATTCTTCAGGACAACAATTTATATGATTCTAATTTATATGTAAGGAAATTAGTTATCTAGTTCTTTCCAATAAACATGTACAAAGAGCCTCACATGTGTCAGGAATTCTAGTATGTCCCAGAACAAAACGATTATGATCATGTAGTTTCTGTTCCCAAAAACTTTCAGTGATGACCCAAATCTAAAAAAGTGTAATTCAAGTATCCCATTTAAGATTTAAAAAAAAAAAATCTGGCCCCAAACTTCTTTTACAAATTTATTTCCCAAATGACCCCTGGATGAATCTGGACAAGTTGGATGACCTGGTCTGGCCCTTTCTCCTTGCCTTGACTCAGTCAGGAATGTTCTCTTGTTTCTACTCACTGATGCCCTGCTCATTCTGTGACATCTAACTCACAAGTCACTTCCTTCTGAACATCTCTCCTAAACCCCTCCTACCAAGATTTCATTTTCTGATTTCCTCTTGCACATCCCTGATCTTTATTTATTACAATTAGGTACTGGTGCCTCATCCATTACTTAGCCTGTATACTGGAAGGCAGATTGTCCTTTTTTAAAAATAAACCTTTATTTTATTTATTTATTTTTATGTGGTGCTGAGGATCGAACTTAGTGCCTTGTGCATGCAAAGTAAATACTCTACCAAGGATTGCCCTTCAGTTAGGACAGACTGAGACATAATTCCTACTCCTGAGCTGCTCTTCTAAAGGATCAGGCAGAAGCTGGGACTTTACCTTAAGATGTACCTTTACTTAGATCCTTCCCTCACTCCCTTGTCCTACTTCTCTTACTCCCTTCCCTGGCCTTGGAGAGGCCCTTTCTCAGTACATCACCTGCGCATGAATCTTCATCTCAGGCCCTGCTCCTGAGTACTGTTGTGTAGAAGATGGTAGAAGATTAAGCAAGAGGTCATCATTGCTCACAAAGACTAGAATCGAGTGGAAAGTCTCATCTAGGGACAGTTTCATTTTCTAGGCAACTCTTTTGGGCTTGCAATCAGAAGCATTCAGGGTTCAAACTGCATAGTCCAGAAAATAGTATATCTGAGGACCAAGACCTTTGTAAGTGTGACACTAACACAGTTTCACACTTGGCCTCTTCTCCTAGCCTTTTGACTGTGCACATCTTCAGATAGGAAAAGTGTTTGAGAATGCTTGCCAGCATGGAGAGCTTTTGTCACTAATTTGATGACATTTGATTCTGTTTGCTTTCCTAAAGTGGAAAAGGCTGTTACTGCAACAAAGCCAGGGTTTAATGTACATGGAAAACATTGGAGATAATTGACCATCATTTCCAATTTGCTAATTTTCTACGCTCACAGACTATGTCCAATCACAAAGCCACCTTCTCTGAAAGAAGCAGAGAAGGAATGGGGTGGGCCACAATCAAAGGTGCGACTCTCTTCCCAGGTGCTTCCTCTTGTGTGATCCCAAGGCACTTAGTGCTTACACAATTGCTGCTGAAAGTCTCTGCCTCTCTTAGAACATGAGATCTCTGAGGGAAAAATGTACAAGTTTTGCTCATGGTTGTTGTCCCAGAGTCCGTCACAATGCCTAGAACTAAAAACAGGCACTCAACAGACCTGTCCTGACTATACATGAGAACACTGTGACTATAAGGCTAGATCCCTAGAGTCTGATCACATTAGGTTTGTCTTCCCAGGACCAATACAGAATAAAGGAATCTGGAGTTCAGGCTGTCCTTGCTACAGGACACATGTTCATATACCAGAGAAACTGGCTGCTTCAGTTCACCATGCACTATTTTCATCTGTTCCACCTGCTTAGGAAGAAGCCTCATGAAGAACTCACAGAGACACAATTTCCTCAGACCTAGGAAGTCTTGGGGAAGCCTCATGATTCAGCCTTAGAGTTTCCTAGCTTAAAAAAGAAACAAATTTGGCAGGGTCTGAATTCAGTGTTCTGAAAACTACAGTACTTTGAATAGCAGGACAGTTTTGCATTCTTATTTCAATAGAAACAAATCCCTGGTCCAGAAGAATGAAGTCCAGACCCTGGAAGGAAAGAAGAGTTCTGGGAGGTTGTCTCTGCCTTGGATTCATCTTTTTATTCCAACTACCTGTAAATTAATTGTACCAAATGTCACTTGCATTAAGTGCCTCTGAGAACCAGACTGTCTTCTCTCCATCTTTCCATCATGCCCAGGTATGAGATTCAGCTACCTACCTGTGGGGTAGACCAGTAGACTGGTTTCTTTCTCCAGTAGGCATGGAGGAATCAGAGTCTTTACGGAGGTTGTCAACAGAATAACAATTTTTTCATCAAGATCAAGCATTTAGAAAATGATGCCAAAGGCAAAAGAAGAAAACTAGAGCTGTCTGTTTTCATTTATCTTTCATGCAACAGATCTGTGAGGGGTTTGTGAAAGCTGCTATTTTTAATGTTCTCCCTTGTTCTATCTCATACCTTTAAAGTTTAAACAATCTTTGGTTTCCAAGAGTAATTAAAAGCAGCTTGCTTCCTCTCCTGCCCAGTTTCCAGATGTTGGGAGAGTGGAATATTGGCTGAAGGGAAGATTATGCAATACTTTATATTTTAATTTATTGCTGAAGAATTGATACTCTGTTTAACAGGTTCTATAAGTGAACTTTATTCCCTGGTTTACTATCCAAATGCCTTGAAAGAAAGATGCCACTAGATTGAAATCAGTTTGTTTTTTTTAAAACTGCCGCCCACATTAAACTTCACACCTTGTTTAATATTCATGTCTTTTGCCCAATAACATAGACAAACACCCACATTCTGGAGTCAAAGTTTGGAGACTTATTTTTTTGTTTTTTTAGTTTATTTATAGTTGGAACAAAAACATACAAAATTTACATGAGCTAGTGCTAAAAAAAAAAAAAAAAAAAGGAAAAATCTGCCATGAAGCTTGTCACTAGAAACTGGCATCCAAATTCGCCAAGGGGAAAGAGTCCAAACATAG
>NW_025999853.1:38215586-38338934 GCF_001458135.2 Marmota marmota marmota | reverse complement strand
GTGGTCTCCCCTCCCATCTGCCCCCTCCGCCCCCCCCCCCGCTGTGCTATGGACCTAAACCCAGGGCCTCTCACATGCTAACCAAGTTCTCCACTAGTGAGCTACACCCCAGCCCATATTGACTCTTGGTTTATCTTCCTCTACGTACTAATTTAGAGTCTGTGGTGAAAGAAATAAATGAACTTCTATTTCTAACTACTTATTAATCACCCAAATATGCTTTGATGCCTTCTCATTCAGAAATATTGAGTTAACTCAATTTTCGTTTTCAGTTTGTTTTTTTAGAAGCACTGACAAAACCACTTAAATGGTAATAAAGTAAGAATTTATATTGAACATGTGTCCTTTGTTGACTAAAATTGAGATGTTAAAGCACTGTTTTGGATGCCGGATTTAATAAAAGTAAATTAGATGCCGATTCTGCCTTCTAGAAGCTTGCAGTCCAGTGGAGCTGACAAACTCAGACAAGTACAATATGATATGATAAATTGGTTTGTGCATTGGAGAGAGATTACCTCTGCCTGGGAATTATAGGAGGAAGGGCGGGTCAGGGAAGTAGATACGCAGGAGCTGACTTCTGCATTTGAGCTGATCTCCGGGAAGCTGAGTAAGTATTAGTCAGAAGGATTAGGTGAGAGAGGAGGTGATGATGTGATTATCTAAAGGTAAAAACTCCTATCACAAGAGAAGTAATGAACATAATGAATAGGTTAAAAACTGTCCACACTAGAATTTTTATATCTAGAAAAATATCTTAATTCAAGTAATGATAAAAATAGAATCTACTGTATTTTATACAACACTTATTTTAAAATGGTTAGAAAAAAATCATCTACAAAGCTGGGCGTAGTGATGCACACCTGTAATCCCAGCCGCTCTAGTGGCTGAGGCAGGAGGATCTCGAGTGCAAAGCCAGCCTCAGCAACTTAACAAGGTGCTAAGCAACTCGGTGAGACCCTGTCTCTAAAATAAAATACAAAAAAGGGCTGGGGATGTGGTTCATTGGCTAAGCACCTCATGTTCAATCTCAGGTACAAAAAAAAGATTATCTACAAAACAGGTAACTCTCACTAAAATGTGTGTATGCTTTGATCCAGAATTCCAGTCCTAGGAGTCTGGCCTAATTAATATCAAAAGTGGATAAAACAAAATAAAATAAAAACATAACAAAACAAAAATCTAAAAATGGCTGGGGATATAGCTCAGTGGTAGAGAGAACTTTTATCTAGCTCTGCATTGCCAAAAAAAAAAAAAAATGCCTAAGACTAAATATGAAGATTCTTATCACTGCATTGGTCTTGGCAACAAAAATCTAGAAATAACGTGAATGTCCAGGTTATAGTCTTGTCACTCCACAGAATATAATGAAGCTGAACTGGAAAAACTGAATTGGAGCTATCCCAGTTGACTTAAAGGGATGTTCACAAGGAATGCCAGGTAAGGAAAGCATTATACAGAAGTACATATAAAATGATCTCATCTTTGTAAGAAAAAAATGACATGCACCTCTATAATATATATATTATAAACATATTTATGTGTGTATGTATTCATTTACACAGGATCATGTAAGCATTGGTAAAACTGTGGAGGACACATGGAGTCATGGAAATAGCATTGTTTCCTTTGCAGGGGAGACAGTGAGGGTAAGAAAAGAGGGAAGGACTGTGGATGTTGCTCATTGGTAGAGTGCTTGTCTAGCATGCACAAGGCCCCAGGTTTAATCCCCATCAATGAAAAAAAAAAAAAAAAGACATGATTATATTTATGCATGTGTATATGTGTGTGCATACATATGTATGATATGTTGTGTATAGTGTGTATGTGTATGTACATATGTATACATAGAGCTAGAAGGAGAGAGAGAATGTTTTATAAGAAGAAGTACAAACCAAGGGACATTCCAGTCGGACAGGGTACCTTGTGTGAAATCAGCAGCACATTTGGAGGATTACAAAGAACCACAGCATGGGCCATAGATAAGACCTGTCTTTTATGTCTTGGTATCCAGTATTGCTATCAGATATAACTGAAAAATGTAGGTGAAAGAGATGACTTTCATTTTCAAGTGAATTGATATTTCTTTCCTGAAGGAATTTCTGACCAATATTCTGGCACCAGCACTGTCAAGGCAGAAGACTCCCTTCCACAGGAAGAGATTAGTCCCTGGGTCTGGACTGTCCAGACAGCACAGGCCCCTGCCTGGCAGCTAACCAGCGGTGAGCAGCGTCAGTTACACACCTGGCCCTGCCTCATGGCAACCCCAGTTGAATCTGCTCCCTTGACTTCTCATCTCAATGTCCCATTTGCAAAAGAGAGCAGCACATCTGTGGGCCTTGGAGGAAAGGCGAACAACAAGTGAGAAGTTCTCCTGAAGAGACTCGGCATGTGGCACCCACATGCCAACGACATGATAAGTGTCCTGTCCCCTGCCTCCCTGAGGCTTCCAAGTAAAAGTCTTTCTGTTATCTACTGGAGTAATGAAAATACCTTTCATGGGTATGAAATGCACTTACCAAGTTGATTTTGTGTATTGTCTCCTGGATGACACCCTGTTGCTATCACAATCATAATTAACTCTAGCTGCAACTAAAATAGAGAGTGACCTTTGTCAGCCTGAATACTGGGCTGAGAGTCAAGGAGAGGGACTGAGCCACTCTGAACCACAGTGATGTCATGGTTTTTTAACCACAGGCCAGAGGGCCAAAAACCACATCCAGACAAGGGCAGAAGAGATGAAATCAGATAAAATTAGATAAACAAAAAAAGAGAATGGAGGGAGGGAAGAAAGATCTGGCCAAAATCTGAAGATCCAGGGTCAGTGAGATAACCAAGGATGACCCTGTCCACAGAAGTCTGTCTCTTTGCTATTATTAAGCAAAAGAGGCAGGGGTTTGATGGGAGATCCCAGGCAGGATTGGAGAGAGAGGCAAGAGCCCCGCTTTTGGACGTGGTCTCCCGAGCCAGTCTCAGCAGTGTACTAGTCATTAATTATTCACATTCTCTGTGACTCAGTTCCTTTCTCTGTATAATGAAGATAATAACATATACAACAGCAGGCTGTTACAAAGATAAAGTAAACAAAATGGTACAAAATATTTAACTATACTGCTTGTACATAGTAGGTGCTCTACAAGTGTTACTATTTTTTATTCCTTTTTTTTTTTTTTTTTTGAGTACTGGGGATTAAATGACACAGGGGCACTTTGCCACTGAGCTACATCCCCAGTCCTTTTTATTTTTATTTATGTATTTTATTTATATTTTTGGAGATGG
Organism: Marmota marmota marmota; assembly: GCF_001458135.2. Lineage (NCBI taxonomy): Eukaryota > Metazoa > Chordata > Mammalia > Rodentia > Sciuridae > Marmota > Marmota marmota. Next base: position 38,335,658 of record NW_025999853.1, on the reverse strand, counting down.
GGTTTCGCTAAGTTGCCAAGGGTTTTGCTAAATAGCTGAGGCTGACCTCAAACTTGTGATCCTCCTACCTCAGCCTCCCAAGTTTCTGGGATTACAGGTATGTGTTCATCATGGCTGGCATTATTTTCTTTCTTTAAGGAGAAACAAGTAAGCAGATTACAGTAGGATATGTGAACGTTTTTCCCTGAAGGTAGATAAAACCTTTAAATATTTAGAACAAAGGGATTAAAAAAAAAAAAACATGTAATGCTTGCAAAATTCCAGTGAGAAGTCCCTTCTGATTCAGAAAGTTTGCTTGAAGGATGTTTAATGTTTTTATTAGAGAAGAGTGTCTCAAAGTAGGAAAAGATTTGAGCCTGTGAAAGAGGAAAGGGGCTGATTGGCTACTTTTCTGGCTTTACCATGTCTGACCATTGGAAGTTACCCAAGGGCTCAGAAGCTATCAGCCCACTGAACCTGTCTCTGTGATTTGTGGACAAAACTATTTTTCTCTTTGCCCAAGTGAAAGGGGTCAGCTCAGGAATATAGATTTCTCAGAACATCAAAGTAATGCAACAGAGCATAGGAGATGTTTGAATGTTGCTGAGCTCCATCTTGAGTAGGAAACACAAGAAAAACCCCATGAATAGGTTCTGCCTCTTCCTTTCAGAAACTTCCCTCTCCTGGTATCAGAATCCTGTAGCTCCTTGTGATTGAAGTAATTTAATGAGGCCTAGATAAGAGGAGGGGCTGAGGTCTGAATTTCCGTGAGCTTAAAAAAGAGCCCAACTCTGATAAGTAGAACTGAACACTAAAACAACTTTTCTGGAGTTGACCAGGCAATGCATGTCAAATGCCTTTAAAATATTTATTCTTTTTCACCCAGCAATTCTAAGAATTTGTCCAAAAGAAACAGGAGGAGATGTATGCAAATATTCAAGGATTATTCAAGGGTGTTTATTACAGTTTTTTTTTTAATAGTAAAAAAAATTGGAAACATCATACATTTCCAAAAATAGGAGATTCATTAAATAAATAATGATGCATGCATTTTGTGGACTCTTTCAAAGAGACTAAAAATATAGTTTTAGGGAAATATTTATTGATGTGGGAAAATGTTCACAATTTATTGGCAAGTAAATTTTGCAGAAAGTCTCAGTTGGTAGCAAGAGGAATCAAATCATGAGAGTGGGGCCCTCAAGCATTAGCACACTTCTATGAAGAGGACCAGAGATCTTTCTCTCCAAAACAAAAGGTGAGAGAGGATGCGGCATGAAGGCAGCCATCTGCAGCTGGGAAGAGAGCCCTCACCAGAACCCAACCTTGCTGGCATCCTGATCTCAGACTTCCAGCCCTGGAACCTGTTACCCAGGACCAATGTCACTTCTGCATGTTTAAATATTTGCTACATAGCAGCACCCCATTTCTTTGTTCTAAAATCAACTAGTCAGCTTGGGTTGCCACAACAAAATTCCATAGAGTAGATGGCCAAAGCAACAGAAGCTTTTCTTTCACAGTTCTGGAGACTGATATACCTAAGATGGAGATGACCAGTGATGGACATGATGTAAGTCCTCTCTCATAACTATCCTGAGTGTGATATGCCAAGGTTGTTCATGTACCGCAGTAACCCCACTCTTGGTCAGAACTCATTGTCCCTCACCCTCTGCACACTTGCTACCCTATAATCCTGTCCCCCTGAAGGAGTGCCTAAAGGATCAGAAATACACACGTTATCACCGCTTATCTCTGAGTGGTGGAATTGTGAATAATTTTTAGATTCTTCTTTAAACATTTTTATATTGTTATATTTCATTTAGCAAGTACACATTATTTTTATAATAGGAATGAGAGGCCCTATTGATTTAAGTTTATAGACTGAATTGGCAGATCTCAGAAAAGGACAAGTTCCCAAAGAAAAGAAAGTGTCCTGATTTTACTGCTAAAATGTCATGTGACCTAAGGCAAGTCACTTCACCTTCTGAATTCCAATTTTCTCATGTAAAAAGAGCCAGTTGACCACATGCCTCATCAGCTTCCTCCTAACTTTAATAGTCTAGGGTTGAACAAGCTTGCTTTCCAAGGGGGAAGGACAGGAGGGAGGTTCCAGAAGATCAGAAACTCTAGGTATGCTGGAGAAAAAAAGCTTTAAAGCCCATCAAGTGGAAAGGTAGTTGCAGTGTCTGAAATTTCATCTATTTTTTTTTTTCCTTTAGATTAGGGCACAAGTGACATTTACAGGAAGAATCCTGTCCTTTATTTGGGAGATGGAGATGACATAATTATTAGTTCTCTACCTAATAGGCACTTGTGAATGCTCATTCAAAAACCCCTGCAAAGGTGGTGGTTAAGCTACAGTAGATTCCAGAATCATCCAAACACTTCAGGAAATGACTCATTCATTCAATCGGTAAATCTCGAGGAAACCTCTACCTCTGATTTATTTCTAAATAAGTGCTCTGAAGTACAAAAGTACCCACACTGTTCTCTGTCCTCAGGATCACCACAATCTTGCCCCATATTATTTGACCGGAATCCCTTTTTAAAAGAACCTTGACAAATTCTTAAACACACCATCTCAATATAAAGATCCCAGAGCTTTTGGTTGATGACATAGTATGTTTATATTGCCCAAAAACAATATTTAAGAGCTTTACAGAAATGTAAAAATACCTGTGCCAAGTGAAAGATAAGATATATTACCAGTCTGAAAATGGAAAGGAAAGTGACCACGACACTCGGAGTGACCAAGAGATCTTATTGTGGTGGTGACTGATCGACGGGAGAAAGAGAGGAGAGAAAGAGCCCTGCAGGAGAAAGTTTTTATAGCCAAAATCTAATAGGGTCTCTGGGTCTGCAAGCTGCCCAATTGGCGGACAGTGACTGTCACTTAGTAGTTGCTAAGGGCGTCATTTTCTGCCTTCAGGCAGGCCAAGCAGGGACCAGGTGTGGGTTTTGACATAGAAAGAGGAAATAGGGTTAAGGAAGGGTGGGATTGGGTGTTCAGCCTCTGAGATAAACAAATGTAAAGCAAGGGCTAAGGAAGGGTGGAGGTTGGGTATTTATTCATATTTACCTAGTAGCTAACACTTATTCAGCCTGTCCTGCAGCTAACAAAAATTATGAATTATGACAATAGGGAACTTAATTACCTATGAAATTCTCTCTCTCTCTCTCTCTCTCTCTCTCTCTCTGTCCTGGGGATGAAATCCAGGGCCCTGTACATGCCGAGGCAAGTGCTCTACCTCTGAGCTATTGCCCCAGCCCTTATTTTAGAATTTCTAAATGTACTCCAGATGGTGATATTCTTTAATTCACTATTCCACACAATTATTTGTCTTCATTTTTCTGTATTACTTTCCAGGCTCTCTGTAGGGTATGTAGTCTTTATGTAGTTGCGTTCCATAGTTGACACATGTTTTGGGGCTCCTGCACTTCACCTCCACATTATATCTAGGAGTTGAGCCTAACGTTGCCTCATTGTCTTTGTAAATGATCATTTAATGACGGCTGCATAATATTCCACCAAATAGATGCATACATGTGAGTTTAAAAAGCACAACGTACTTTACAAAGCTGTCCCAGGACACCAAACCCTTTATTCACTTGACTTGGTTATATACAGGCTCCAGGAGGAACCCAGACCTTCCTCTGCTGCTGAAATTCCCCCCACCCCCCATAGCATTTGGATCCTTTGGGCAAAGCCTTCCTGGCCTTTACTTTGGGATGGAGATAGTCTAGGGAAAGTCAATATTTTCAGTCTGTAACATCTATAATGTGATTAGTTTTTATTCATCTCCCCATCTCCCACACCCCCACAGAAAGATTAGGAAAGAGGGAATGGTGGGGGAGGGGGGAAGTAGAAAAGCAAGAGCTGGACAGATAACTAAAGCACCAAAGACAAATTTGGCCTGCTTGAAAATGTTTCCTATCATTGTCTGCATTTTCAGATGGAAAAGTAAAAGTCCCTGAGGTCAAACGTCTGGCCAAAGGTACAAATGGTGTAGAGGCAGTCTGAGAATTCTGTCGGTTGGCTCGTTGCTCTGAAGTGATGTCTCTCAGCAGAGCCTTGGTAGCATTCACGCAGCGCAGCTTCCACTCCCACGGGTTGTTTGCCCTCCCAGGGGTCAGACCACTGGCAGTCTCCAGGACAACGCTTGCTGCTGCTCCCAATCACAGCCCCTCCCATCAAACCAGAAAACGTGGCTACTCCAAAAGTCACAGGGCGTCTATCCACTTTTAGGAGACACACTCATCCTTTCCCTATGCCCATCTCCAAGCCCTGCCAATAGAAAAGAATGGAGTAGTTCGTGATTTGAAGGGACCCCTCGAGGTAGGAAAATGTGCTTGGCAAGGGTACAGCGTGAAGCATGGGCAATCTGGAATCGCTCAACAGGTTTGACTCCAAGTTCTATTCTGGGGGCTGCCAATGTCACTTCTGGGTGGGTAAGTGGAACACCAGCTGGATGTCAGTCTGTTTCTTCCCCTGCCTGGGCACCTTTGTGGACAGCAAAGGACTTACACAACTGTCCATGGGTGCTCTATCCATCCTTCACTATTGGGTGACTTGATCAAGTTGCTTAATCTTTCCGAGCCTAGGTTTCCCCATCTGTCCAATAGGCAAAATAATAATACCTAGGTCCAGGGTTGTTAGGAAGTTAAATGAGATACAGCGTGTAAGATGCCTAGGCTAGTGCCTATCAGTAGCAAGCAGATGTTCAGGAAAATGATGCCTGTTATTATTAGCTGCTAAAGTTTTGGCTTGGCTTCATAAAACAAGAAGAGTCTATAATTTCTCATACTCTCTTAAGAAATTTGATTTGCCTAGAAATGTAGTTTGCAAATGGAGGACAATTATAAAAAAAAGGAGATGAGTTTCATGATAGATATTTGTTATCATTTTCATGTAAATGTTATTATTCTTTCTTGGTTGCCCCATCTGAAGTAGGCATATCTGATATGGGATTTCTAATTACCTGTTTAGTTCAAGAGAGAATCTTTTGTAAGTCTACACCCTGACACACCCATGCTTCTGGAGAAAAACTTCCAGTCTCGTTGGATGTCTTGGGTACTGGGACAGAGAACCTCATTCAAATTTTTATTTGGTGAATTCTTGTTCTATTCCTGTAGAGCAGAGTGAGTGATACCAGTGAGTAATTCAGAAGCAAACACTGAGGAATGTCTGATTTGCATAGACCCATAAATGAGCCTCCTACATTGGCTTGATTTTTAAAAAAAGAAAAATGCCATCTTATAGTCCTTAGGCCAGGCAAGGTCCTAGCATGCTCAGCTGGCAGCTCTGCTGTCCCCTACCCCAGAACCAGATACGCCATCTTTCAATATTTAATCATCTTGGTTGGAAAAAGACATTTATAATTTAGCCCCAGGAGCTTAAAAAAAGGAGAAAAAAAAATTCCTGACAATTCATGAATAGAATAGCATTTTGTGTGTTCTTAAAGTCACCGGAGGGCAGAAATGAACTTGAACTGTCAGCTTACCTAAAGGAGGAACACTTGTCTTTTTCTAGATGAATTTGCATTGTCTTCCAGGGAGTGCATTTTTCATAATTAAGCTTAACTGCTTTGCAAGGAAGTCTGTAATCCTTAAATGACTCTTTGGTTCTCCTGCCTGGAGTCTTCCTTTTAGCTTTTTTTTTTTTTTTCATCATGAAATATTTTATAATCAAATAATTAGGTTGATTTTAAAACAAGTACCCATAAATATATCACCCAAGAACTCACTTAAGATTTTGAGGGGAGCCCGTTTCACTTGCAAATCTAAACAGAGCAATAATAACAGCAAAAATCACCACAACAAAACGTTAACAGAGAGTAAAGTTTACATTTCAAAGTTTACACTTAAAAATTCAGTGACTCAATGTTAAAGTGATGGAAAAATCAGGTTGTTTCCAATTAAGGCTCTTCATTTCCTGTTCCTCCAAAATAAATGAGATGGAAACAAGTCAGGAGGTGGGAAGGATAAGCCTGTTAATCTCTGTCTCATGGTGCCCCACCTGAGCCTAGACCCTCTTCAGGGTGGAGTTGTTGGCATGCTGACGACTCCTTCAGTTACCTATTTGCAAAAGTGAATGCTCTAGAATAATCGTTTTTTTGAGCAGAATTTTGTGTCTGGTTTGAAGAGAGATAGGGAGGGTGGTGCTGGATAAGGAAAATATTCTATCCTCCTATCCTCTACCTCTTTTGGCCACCTTCTTTCCTCTCAACGCTTACATGGGTTCATGCTGGCCGGAAGTCCTGGGCTAGAGACCAAACCAACATGTCTGTTTTCCAAGCATGGAACTTTAGGAATTTAGGTTACAAGCTTCACTTTGCTTCAAAACACCTCTTCGTTTTTATATTTAAGTTAGCAGAGCCTGAAGGGCTTCCTTCTCAGGTGGGACATCATTGTAATTTAGCATGAATGTCAATGTGAGCTTGTTGGCACTCACAGGTTGAGTCTAGTGAGGTCTGGGCCACATTGCTTTAGGCATAACTATCCACAGATGACTTTAATACACATTCAGTCTTCCCAACGATGCCTAGAAACAGTGACTCATTGGTCATAAGTCTGAGACAGAGTTGAGTTGGGCTGAGCTGGGAGAGGGACTCACATCCTCCAGGAGTCCTGTACTCTACAGGTGACCAGGGCATACTGCAGCCACCTGAGGAGAACCTTCCATGCCACAAAAATATATTATATTGAATGTTTTGCATATTTGTTGGATTTCTATGAATTGTCAGTGGGCACACTATGGTGCTACACGTTGGTGTTTATTAACAATATTAACCGTTGGTGTTGGATGTCACTACATAGGCTCCTAAAGAACCTCATCAGGTCACATAGTTAATCTAAAGCTTTGCTTCCAAAATAGGTCTTGTTTTCCTTTACTTTTGCTTGTTTTCTTATTCTCTATTTTAACCTTTGGAGCATAGAGAATCTATATAAAAATAAGGAATTGAACACTGAAAACCAATAAAGTAAAATGCTGAATTCAAAAATGATAAATTTTGCTTTAACATTTAATTCAAAAGTGATAATTGTTTAGTAAGTGATGCACTAACTGCACATGTGACAGAACATGAGGGATCCCTTTATTTTCCCTTTCTTTCTTCTTTCTTTTTTCTTTCTTCTTCCTTCCTTCCTTCTTTCCTTTATTTCTTCATTTATTTTTCTTTTCCAGTACTGGGTATTGAACTCAAGATCTTGCACATGCTAGACAAGTGCTCTATTATGAGCTACATCCCCAGCTCAGAATCCTTTCATTTCATATACCAGAGTGGGAATCCCTGGAAATCAGAACGTAGACTATCTTACTAAAACAGTTTGGTTATTAATCTCTGCTCGTGTATCAGAATCACCTCGGAAACATTTTCAAATCATAGAGGCCCATGCTTGACCCTAGACCTACTGAATGGAATCTTTGGAGGTGGATGTACCAGAGACGGGCTGGATTCAATCAGAGCATGAGCTCACAATTTCAGGAAAACCCAAGGAAACAGGAGCCTATGCAGAAAGCAGGAAATGCCCTCTAGTGGCTGGAAGGAGCCATTATTCCATCTCCATGCGGTTGGGCCCTGAGATACAAGACATGGTTAAAGTTAGTGGAAGGAATGTCCCTCCTGTAAAACACATTGTAGTTCACTAATTTCATCAATAAGCCCCTGAAACTTATAGTTTAATACCAACGGGTTCAGGAGAACCTTGTTCATTATGGGTTCACTCATGAGGGTACCCTGCATGGTACCTGGTTCATTGTGGTGTGAATCCTAAAATTAAGTGTCAGTGTTATGCATTACCTTGACATCTGATAAAATTAGGAGGGCCTTGCTTGGCCTAGCTGCAAGCGCCTCTCCTCATCCTGCTCCCATGCTCCACGAATGAGGTTCCCCAGTGAAGCAACCTTCCTTATCAAATGCGGCAGGCTTGGTTCCTGCTTATCCTGATTTGTTGGGATACCCCCCCACACACACACACACCAGCCCATGGAATTATTCAAACATAGCAACCATATCTTCCCACGAAAAGGAAGGGTCACCTCCATACTGAAAATCTTTCCTCCACAGCATTTGGGGGGTTCACTCTGTTCCCACATGCAACCCCTGTGTGGCATGTCATGGCTATGCAGTCTCATCTGTCCAATGTCAGGTGTTGTGTGTTCTGTCATCCCCATAATCTGTAGGCGAGAATTGCTCTCTCACCAATGGGTAAAGGGAAGCCAAACACTCGTAAAAGTCAGGTACAGTGGTGCACCCTGTAATCCTAGCAATTCAGGAGGCTGAGGCAGGAGGATCACAAGTTCAAGGCAACTTAGCAATTTTGAGACCCTATCTCAAAAGAGGGGTGGGTGTTGAAGATGTGGTTCAACAGGGTACCCAAGTTCAATCCCTGATATCCTTTCTCTCTCTCTCTCTCTCTCTCTCTCTCTCTCTCTCTCTCTCTCATACACACACACACACACACACACACAATCCATAAAGAGTACTTAGTAAATATTTGTTAAATGAATGAATAAATGAGATCAAAGGACTTTGAATGAGTTTAGATATCATTTTATTGGGTTGTTGTACATTTGAATAAACTCTCAAAGTGATTATAGGCACAAATGAACAATTCAATGAATATTTTCATAGAATGTTAGGACTGCAAGAGATCTTAAAAATCTTCAAAATTAACCTTCTCATTTTATTTCTAATAGAACTATTGCCAGACAAGACCATGAATTTCTCAAGGAAAAGGACTGTGTTTTATTTATTTTTAGATCCCCTTAGCATAGAACTGGTATACAGGACATGTCTGATAAATGAATATACAGAGATGAAGTGAATTTCCCTGGAGTACACACTAGTTCGTGGCATCACAAGCACTCAATTCCAGAATTTACATTCAACAGGCATTTCCCAGTTTTTCATAAGACACAGCATCTTGGGGCTGGGGATGTGTTGTAGAGTTCTTGCTGAGCATGCACAAGGCCCTGAGTCTAATCCCCATCACACACAAAACAAACAACAACAATAACAAAGAAAATAAAAACAGTGTCTTTATACATATTCTTTTTTATCTTACTTTTTTTAATATTTATTTTTTAGTTTTAGGTGGAAACAATATCTTTATTTTATTTTTATGTGGTGCTGAGAACCGAACCCAGTGCCTCATGCATGCTAGGTGAGTGCGTTAGCACTTGAGCCACATCCCCAGCCCTTTCTTGGTACATATTCTGAGGATAAAAGTGGGACTTGAGGTCTGGGCTATAAAAATGAGACATACTCCCTGTCCTTACAGAGCTAATATTCTACAATGCACTAACATGCAGCTATTTAAGTTAAGTTTAAAATTTTCATTTTTCAGCCACATTTCAAGTGTTTAATAGCTACATGGTGACTAAAGGCCACTGTATTGGATGAAACAGAAGCAGAGTCCTTTGTTCGCTGTGGAAAGTCCTATTGGGTAGCACTGCTGTAGAAGGAAAGATGGCATGACCCCCAATACTGTAATATAAGGCAAAAGGTGATGAGTACGTACAGATTACTTGCCATGGGGTCAGGGAGGATGTGCTTTAGGAAGAGCCATCAGTAGATTCCAAGTCATCTGAGGACAGGAACTCTTTGCACTTAGCATACTGCCTAACTCATAGAAGATGCTCTGAAGGAGGACACAGTTATTAACCTAACTGACTCCATTTTTTCTCTCTCTGACCTGTCCCTTTTCAAGTTGTTCTTTCTCTTCAGTTTGTCTTAAATTTCATATTCACCAATCTGATAAATAAATATCCTGTGAAATAAACTTTGGATCACAGGCCCATAGATACACATCCTAGGAAGCAAATGGAGATTACCCCTTAAGCAGTGACATCAAACTGAGATTCTGCCTAACAACTTCTCACCACTGATGAGACAGTGTGCTACGCAAATTCCTAGCTTTTGCCTTTGTTCTCCCCCTGTGATCCCAAGACAGCTACTGGCACCCCAAAGACAGCCCTTAGGTCTGCCTTCCTTGAGTGACACTCTGAAATTAAAGTTCCATTTTCTGTTTTTGCCATCTGCTTCTCTGACTGCTTTATTCTTTTGTGAGGAGTGGCCAGTCCTGATTTGTTGGGACACCCCCCCACACACACACACACAAGGCATTGGCCAAGGATGTTGGAAACAGCTCCACCATGATTATCGAATGAAAAACCATCCACAGTAGTAGTGATTTTTTCTCTGACATTTCTAAAATAAGAAAGTATAGAGAATAATATGACCATTGTCAATGTGTCCAACAACTCAACTTTGTGAAAATTTTAACATTCTGTTATATTAGTTTCAGATCTTGTATTTGTTTTAGAAAATAAATTTCAGATGTATTTGAAGCTCCTGTATTTTCTGTCCAATTTATCTGTAAATCCTATCAAAACCCTTATATACCCTGAATTGGGTGTTTGCCAGTTCCATTTTTGTTTATATATACTTTCTATATGAGATCATATCTGTAAACAACACAGATGATCGTTTTGCATGATTTTAAATATAACCTAAATAGTATTATACTGTACACATCTTTCTGCAATTAGCTTTTTAAATTTTTTCCTTAATGTTGTATTTTAGAGATGTAACCATGTTGAAAAATGCAGAGCTCATGAATTCATTATAATTTCTACAGAATATTCTATTGTAGTAAATACACCACAATTTATCTATTCTATCATTGATGGAAATCTGGCCAATTTCCAATGTAAAGAACATTCTTATAAATGTTTGCTTATGAAAACATGCGGAGTTTATTCCTAGAAATAGTATTGCTAGGCCTGCAGTTATGCAGATCTTCAACTATTCTAAATATTGACAAGTTGATTTCCAAGGGGATGTGCCAAGTTATATTCCCATGAGCATTATAGGAATGTTCTCATTTTCTACATTTTTGTCAATTCTGTGTTGTCAGGATTTTGTTCTATGTCAATCTGATAAAGTGAAATGATGCAGTATAGTCTTCCCCAAGACTTACACACATAAGAACAAGGCAAAAATACGCCTGCCTATTATAATCCTGACACTGGGGCGTGAGGAGAATAACAAGACTTACTAACTTTTTGCATCATGATGAGAAAATTGGCACCAGAATAAAAGAGGAGAACTGATTTTCAAAGTAAGTGAAACTGTGCAGGAAGAGTAGAAGACAATTTTACCATCTTTTTTTTTTTTAAAATATTTATTTATTTATTTAAGTTCTCGGCAGACACAACATCTTTGTTTGTATGTGGTGCTGAGGATCGAACCCGGGCCGCACGCATGCCAGGCGAGCGTGCTACCACTTGAGCCACATCCCCAGCCCCAATTTTACCATCTTATACCTTCTTGCCACTTTCTAGTCAAAAGGCCAGGAAACTTTTAAATAGGACTTGAAAATCAGAACCCGCTCAGTATGTTTGCAGTGTTATTTATTTCTCCTAACATAAACAGGATTGATCTCTTCACGTATCCCATTTAATGTTTTCCAGGCTCCTAGCTCTCCACTTCATGGTGAACCGATTTCTGGTAGAAGGAATTACTGGAAAGGGAGGAGTTGTGTAAATTAGATATCTAGTGGTGGGAAATCTTAGCAATCTGAAGGACTGTCAGCTTGAGGCAAGGTAATCAGTGTAGCCATATCTTGAAATATTTACTCACAGCTAATTTGTGTAGTTACTTTAAATGCTTGAAGCACAGAAAATAATCCCATAATTTAGGAACATATTACTATTTGATCTTGTAGAGATTTTCCAGGATGATTCTAGCTAATACCCAAAGGACTAAAAGGAACTTGTTTAGAAGGGCTTTGGAGCCTAGGGCAGTGGGAAACACCCATGGCTCCATCTTTCCAAAGTGGTTCTTTGATGGAAATGAAATATTTCTTAGCAACCTTTCATTATGGCTGGCAAGCTCATGGGAAATTTGAGATAATGCTGATTCTACCTCTGTGAAATCCCTCCCAGAGTAATAACTTGAATTTTTTTTTAAGTGATAAAAGATCTGAGAATGTTTTTCTTGCTTCTTCATGTGAACTAGAGCTTTGACAAAGAGAGTGGATCAGTTAGATTCTGTGCAGCCAACTGAGATCAGTAGGAATATTTGAGATGAAAGCTCAGATGAACCAATTGTGTTCCATTTACTAATCTGAACCCAACCCTTGGTTTTCTTTTTCAAAAAGGAAGATTTATGTCACTTAAGTGTTCTTCGTGGAAGATGACATTTAGGAAAATTATATATTCTTAAAATAATCACTCATGCTCACTCAAAAAAGCTGTCAATTTCCTCCATGACTTGTAGGAGTCTCCATAAAAAGACTGCTTTCATGGTGAGACAGGTGATTATGAAAAGCTAAGAAGGACATTCTTCTTAGGAGATGAAGGAGATTTTTTTATTTATAGTTTCTTTGGAGAAGCATGCAATCTAGGTGTTACATCTACAAATTAAAGATTAAAATGTGGTATTTAAGTTGAGTTTTGACAGTAAACTATTTAGGCTCAAATCTTTTTTTTCTCCCTGCCATTGAGCAATTTGTTTAATTGTATCTTCATGTCCTGTATCTTCTCTCTGTATCTTCATGTCCTGTATCTTCTCTCTGTATCTTCATGTCCTCATCTGCATAATGAGGAAAAATTGTTGTGAGGATTATATGAGATTTACTAATTCAACAAACATTTGTTAAATACCTTCTGCATGCCAGCATTTACTCCAGATACTAAAGGTATATACTAAAGGTAGAAAGGTGAATAAAACAATTTCACTGGCCCTATTCTCTCTGGCTTTCATTCTAGCATTCTAGGGAAATGGCCCACAGTAACAAATGAATGAACAAGGTGATTAGAATTGCTTCTAACATGCAGTACTTCAGCTGAGCCAGGTGCCATGGTATATGCCTGCAATCCCAGTTCCTTAGGAGGCAGAGACAGGAGGATGGCAAGTTTGAGGCCAGCCTGGGCAACTTACTGAGACCCTCTATCAAAATAAAAATCAAAAAGGGCTGCAGATGTAGCTCAGTGGTAAAACACTCCTGGGTTCAATCCCAGGTGGTGGTGGTGGTAGTAGTTGTAGTAGTAGTAGTAGAAGTAGAAGCAGAAGTCGTAGTAGTAATAATGATGTTGGGAAAGAACTCATGGGGAAGGTGACATCTGAGCTGAGGTGTGAGAGATGAGAAGGAGCCAGCTCTATGAAGGAGAGGTGGAGGGGGATGGAGGGGGAGGGTTCCAGGCAGAGGAAAGAGCAAGAGGAAGGCCTGAGGCTGGATCCAACTTGGCATGCTCAAAGACTAGGAAGAAGGCCAGGATGGCTGGAGGGACTTAAGATGAAATCTGAGAGGCAATCTAGATCACAGTGAGGAGTTTGGGTTTATTCTACATGCAATGGGAAGCCATTGGAGCATTTATGTTGTTGTTTATTTTATGACAAACATTTAAAGTGTACAACACGATGCTTTGATATACATATGCATAGTGAAATGATTACACCTCCATCACCTTCGATAGCTGCCTTCGTGTGTGTGTGTGTGTGTGTGTGTGTGTGTGTGTGTATGTGTTAAGATACATAAAATGTAGTCTTTTGGCAAATTTTCACTGCAGAATACAGTATTAGTAACAACAGTCATCATGCTCTACACCAGGTTTCTGCACATTTTCATCCTTCCTAGCTGCAAATTGGTTCACTTTTGACTATTTCCCCTCCCTACCCCTGGTAGTCACTGTTCTACTTTGTCTCTTTATTAAACTTTTTTTTTTTAAGATTTGACATATAAGTGAGATCATCAGGTAAATGCAAGTCAAAACCACCATGTGCTATTACTTCATACTTGCTAGAATGGCTGTCATCAACAAGTCAAGAGATAACAAGTGTTGGCAAGAGTTTGAATAGAAGATAATCCTTATACACTGTTGGTGGGAATGTAAACTGGTGCAGACATTATGGAAAACAATATGGAGGTTCCTCAAAATTTATTAAAAATAGAACTACCACATGATCTAGCAATTCCTCTGCAGGGAACATACCCAAAGAAAATGCAATCAGATACCTCATCAGGTATCCTGTGTTCATTGAAGCATTATTCCCAATAGCTGCGATATGGAAACTATCCAAGTGTCCACCAACAGATGAATGGATAAAGAATTTTCAATGTGTATATAGGTATATGTATACACACACACAATGGAACATTACTGAGCCTTAAAAAAAGAAATAATTTCCTGGTGTTGGGGGTTAGGGTGCACTATTTCGGAGGCTGAGGCATGAGGATCACCAATTTGAGGACAGTGTGGGCAACTTAGTAAACCCATGTCCCAAAATAAAATAAAAAGGGTTGAGGATGCAACTCAGTGTTAGAGTCCCCCCACCCCCCATACACACACCAGTTCAGTCCCCAGTACTGCAAAAGAAAGAAAGGAAGGAGGAGGGGAAGGAAAACTGCAATTTGTCACAACATTATGAAACTGGAAGACATGATGTTAAATGAAATAAGCCAGACACAGGAATATAAACACTGTATGATCTTATTTATAATGTCAACCCTTTTTTTAAAAAAAAAGTATTCATGCTTTTGAAAGAACATTCAGGTTACTGTGAGTAGAATACATTTCGGGAGACAAGGAGTCAGGAATAGAAGGTAGGAGAGACCACTGTAATCATCTGCCAGGGAAGAGGGTGTGTGGGCTGGGCGGCAGTGAGGACCGAGAGACGTGGGCAAACTGAGAATGGATTTTGGAGGTAGAGCTTTTAGGATGTGGCGAAGGATTCAATATGAGGAATGAGAAGAGGAAACAACTCTCCTTTTAGGCTATTGGCTTGATCAACCAGGCAGATGGCTCTGACAGTTATTAAGTTATTTATTGCTTCAGCTCCAAATTCACCCTTTCATATTCCATTTTATAATGTCAGGGCTGGGAATCCACACATCGCTTTCTGCTTTGCTGGCTGTCTCCCTATAAGGTCCTGCCAATTTCGAGTGCTAGAGGGGAGGTGGAAGGCCTGAGGTGGAAAAAGAGACTGGCTGCTCCCCATCTGCTTCCTGTTTCTGAGCACTTCGTCCTAGCAACGCTTCCTCCACCTGCCGGCAGCTGTTCCCCAAGGCAGGGGGATCAGCTGAATGCAGTATTTCTTCTGACACTCACAGGACTAACTGTATCAAGCCCTCCTTGGAGAGACAGTAGCACCAGCCAAGCAGAGAGCCCTTCTCCAGGCTTCAGCTCTGCAAGGACCTCTCCTTTGCATTTAAATCTTAGTCACTCCAACCTCTTCCTTTTGTTCTCTTGGTCCTAAGAGTGACAGTTGCTTCCTGCAATATCTCAGAGTCCTCTTATCTTTTCCGTTAGCAATTTTATACTTAGTTTCTAGATGACAACTTTATTCTTAATTAATTCACTGTTCAAACAACTGATGTGGCTTCTGTCTTCCAACAGGACTTAGACTTGTGATTTTGGATTTCCATTTACTGAGCCTAGGAGGACTGGAGAAGGACAAGCTGGGAGAGTGAGAATGGAAAACCCAGAGTTCTACTTTGATCAAAACTCTTTGAGATGCCGTGAAATGTCCCAGTAAAGATGCAGACATGGCCAGCTGTTAGACAGCTTAAAGGTGTAGAAGAATGTCACTTCTGGAGATATACATTTGAGAGGCATCAGCCAATAGATGGTTTTTAAAGTTGCCTGGTAGGTAGACAAGGGAAGAGGTCCTAGGCCCTGGAAGGATGCACATTTAAAGATGAAACTATAAAGGAGTAGCCAGAGAACAAAAGAAACATCAGAAGGGTATGTGATCTTCAAAGCCAAAAGAGGTGATTCAGGAAAAAGTAGACTTCCACATTCTGTGGAGAAATCAAGGAGAATGGGAACAGAACAGTGACCACCAGAGTTGGCAATGTGGAATTTGACCCTGGTGAACACTGCATCATGGTGGGGCTGGAAGCAGACTGGAATGAGTCAACCTGTTCGTGGGAGCTGAGGATTAGATAAAGTACTCCAGCTCTTATTGGTTTGCTGTGAAGAGAAATGGACAACTGGCTGGAGAGCAGTATGGGAGAGGAAAGGGAGCTGTTAGTCACATGTATGCCCATTTGAGTGCTACAGAGGGATCTAGAAAGGAAGAGAGAAGGGTGTAAATAGAGGAGAGTTGGAAGAGAGGGGAAGACTGGTCTTCACAGGAGCACTCCAACAGTAAGTGGAGGCCAGGCAGAGGGAATGTTTAGACACAGGTGGGTTTGTAGGTATAATACTAGAGAGTGTGGGAGAGAACAGGGCATGGCGGCACAGACCTGTAATCCTGAAGACTAGGGAGGCTGAGTCACAAGTTTGAGGACCACCTCAGCAATTTAGCAAGATCTTGTCTCAAAATAAATAATAAAGGGACGGCGGTTAGCTCAGTGGTAGAGAACCTCTGCATTCAATTCAACCCCCAGGACCACAGAAAAGAAGAAGAAAGAAAGATGGACATGGAACTCTGTGGCTGGAAGAAGGGGGGCATGAGAGGACAGATGATAAGGACTTAAAGACTGGAGGTTTGGACAAGTCTGGAAAGTTGTAGGGTTTGGGGTGCTGAAGTACTCTGGAGGTTGGAGAGTGGTAGACATCGAAGTAAATAAGGACTTGGGAAGCAGGAAAGCCATGAGCCATGTACAAAGTATTGTTGGCACATGCTTGGCAAATGGTAGGTATTTATAAGATACTAGGCACCATAACTGTTTAAAAGTGATTTACTTCTTAATATGCAAAAGAGTCATGTAAATTAAAATTTTTTAAGTACAAAAAATAAGTGGAAAAAAAATCTCCTTTTTACTTTTGTTCCACCTGTCCTATATTCAGCACACTGTTCTGCCCCCTTCCTTTTCCTCTTAGCAATCTCTTTTATAAAGAACTTCCTCTTTCTTTTCATGCTTTAAAAAAAAATGGATACATAGTTATCCATTGAGTAGATGACTATATTTATTTAGCCAGTTCATACCGATGAATAGTTAGGCAGCTTCCAAATCTCTTACTATTATTTTTCAAATGCTGCAATAAGTATCCTTTACAGGCATGATTGTTCATGAGTAAATCGTTATTATTATCTAAAGGAGAGACACAAATTAATGCAGATATAACAATGCTCAACTTCATAAAAGGCACTACTGTTCTCCATCAAATTGTCAAAGATATCTTCAAAAACATGATGCTAAGTGTTGATTAGATCGTGGGGGAAATGGGTACTCTTAGTGGAGTGTAAATTCATTTTTTAAAAGAAGAAAAACTTTTATAAAAAAAGAAAAAAAAAAGTCCCTATCTTTTGGCTCAGTGACTTTATCTCCTCAGAAAATATTCAGAATTTTTTCCTGAGAAAATATTTTGGGTCCTAAGATAATTTAGGTACATGGATATTTACCATAGTTATTTTAAAAGTAAAAAACAAAAACTCAAATACTCAACTATGAGGGATGGATTAAATAAATTGAGACACATTCCTGTGATGTGAATACAGTCACATGGTTTTTTTCTCTATTTTTTGCTTGGCCAAGTTCTAGTCATACTTTTCATCTTGGCTTAAATGTTACTTTCCTGACATAACCTACCCATACCCACCAAACAGTTTAAAACACACATCCCTCATTTTTCTTTTCCTTAAAAAATAGAAGAAAAAAACAATAATAAGGATTGAATCTAGGATATCACAAATGGAAGGAAAACACTCTACCACTGAGCTACATCCCAGCCCCTTTTTATTTTTATTTTGAGATGGGGCCTTGCTACCTTGCTTAGGGCCTTGCTAAGTTGCTGAGGGCTGGCCTCAAATTTGAGATCTTCCTGCCTCAGCCTCCTAAATTGCTGGGATTACAGGCTGTGTCACTGTACATGGTTACATTATCCATTTTTCACTGGCTCTTTTTGATTCCTCTATAGCACCTAGCATCATTGTAATTAAATATTCACCTGTGCAACTTTTTGTTTGACATCTTCACTCTCTGTTTGAAACTCCATGCAGACCGGTACCGCTGTTTTGTGTGTCTGTACTATCATCTTCCTAGGCTCAGCCTAGCACATGGCACCATATAGGTAGGTACTCCTCATTACCTGAATCTACTTAGAACCCACATTTGAATAGTGAAGCACACTGTGTTAATGAGTTGATTTCTGGGTTTTGAATAATGAATAGTGAGAGTTAAGAGATTCAGATATTTATCAAATGTTTTATTCTATTTTGTTCCCAAGTTTCAGTTATCAGATGAAGAGCAGGATAGTGAAGGATTCATTCCAAAAATCTATTTGCCTCAATTAGAATTCCTAAGATAGTGACAGGGTGCCAACTATTTTGAATATTGAGTGAATGAATAATGCAGTGATTTTGAACTACCTTTTAGAAGGAAAGTTTTAAATGTCCACAATCTGTTGTTAAATAGGAAAGTAGATGACAAAGCAGAATTGAAAAACACCGGTGTACCATGGATAGATGCTGTGAGTGATGTTTCAACATCCATCCACCCCTGTGTTTGGGCTGAGCCAAGCTTGGTTATCTCAATCACATCAGTTCTTCAAGGATAGATGGGATTCAGGCAATTTGAAAAAAAAAATGAGGTGAGAGAAGAGCTTACTTGGGGTCTTTTGGAAAGAAACTGGTTAATTCATCTTTCTTACTCTGGCTCCATGTAAACAAAGAAGCTTGCAGCTTGATGGCCGCTGCAGCCACTGGCAAGGGAGAAGCCACTCCCAGAATGAAGCCAACACGGGGTCAAGGAGCAGATAGATATGGGAGGACCTGGCTCCTCCACATCACCAAGATCTAGAGGCAGTTTACATGAGCAAATAGATGTTTTTATTGCTTTGGTCATTTCATGTCAGATGTCTGTCATTTACACACTTATGCACAGTAGTGGTAGATACAGAGCAATTGCTCAGTAGACATTAGCTATTATGATTTAGTAAAGACTTACAAATAATCTTAATTTTAGTAAGAACAGTTCTGATACTTTGTGAGCTTATTAAAAAGCAAAGTCCATAATCATTATAAAAACCAGTAGGGAGACCGGGCACCATGGCCCATGCCTATAATCCCAGCAGCTCAGGAGGCTGAGGCAGGAGGATCAAGAGTTGAAAGCCAGCCTCAGCAACAGCAAGGCGCTAAGCAATTCAGTGAGACCTTGTCTCTAGATAAAATACAAAAAAGGGATGGAGATGTGGCTCCGTGGTCCAGTGCCCCTGAGTTCAATCCCCAGCATCACCTTCGAAAAAAAAAAACAAAAACAAAAAAACAGTAGGAAGGGTCAAAACAATTAAAAATAGAACTATCATATGATTCAGTAAAAGTACCCCTGGTTGTATATGCATTGGAAATAAATTCATGATCTCAAAGAGATATCTACACTTTCATGTTTATTGCAGCATTAGTTGAAATAGTCAAGATAAGAGGCTGGGGTTGTGGCTCAGCAGTGGAGTCCTCACCTAGCGCGTTCCAGGAACTGGGTTCGATCCTCAGCACCACATAAAAATAAAGATATAAAAAATATTTTTTTAAAAAAAGATAAGAAAACAGCCTATGTTGGATAAGGAAATTTGGTGTATGTACAGTCATGTGCTTCATAATGATGTTTTAGTCAGTGATGGACCACATGAATGACGATGGTAATCCTGTAAGATTACATGGCCTAGTGATATAGTAGCTGTCTTAGTTAATGCAAGAACACACAATAATGTTTGTACAAGGACAAAATTACTGATGATTCATTTCTCAAAATGCATTCTTCTTGTTAAGTGACCTATGACTATATATATAATATACCATAGAATATTATATAGCCATAAAAAAGAAGAAAATCCTACCATTTATAACAATATGGATGAAAATGGAGGATATTGTGCTAAATGAAATAAGTCAGGTGCAGAAAGACAATTTTTAAAATTTGAATTCATAGAAACAAAGAGTAACAGAGTGGTTATCGGGGACTGAGTAGCGGGTAGGGAATAGAAGAAATGAGGAGATGTTAGTCAAAGGATACAAACTAAATATAAGATGAATAGGTTCTGGAGACCTAAGGCATAGCCTGGTGACTAGACTTAATAACAATGTATTTTATACTTGATATTGAGACTAAACCTAAAAAGTTAGTTGTGTGAGAAATGGACAGGTTAATTAGCTTGACTGTGATACATAGGTGTGTATATGTATCACATTGCACACCTTAAATATATCCAATTTTTATGTGACAATCATACCTCAATAAAGCAGGGAATGATGAGAGGGCAAACTCTACATGTCCATACATAAAAATCTAGAGAGCTATGTAAAAATATTACCATGGTTACCTTTGATACTCTGGGTTGTGAGGATTGGGGAGGATGTTTGAGACAGGAGAAGGCAGGTATACAGTCATTTCAAAGAGAACAAAGAGGCTAAGTGTAATAAGATTGTCAAACAGAACTGAGGGCCCCCTTGAGATTCAAACTTATGGAATTCTCTGTGGTTCCTTCTAGATTTAAAATGATTACAGAAACAAGCCCTGAAGGAGTTTGATCTAGAATGTTTGGGTAAAGTTACTTCTAAACTAAGAGCTAAACAACAGAAAACCTCTGATTTTTAGGCATTAAATGCCAAAGGAATCAAATGCCCAAGAATATGCAGGAAAGTGAGGGAAATGACCTAATTTACAGTTCTCTTCTAACATGTAGATAACTGTGAAGTTCAATACCAAACTGAGAAGTGTCTGCAATAGCACGGGTATTCGATTTTTAGAGCAGTGTTTGTCAAACTTATTTTTTAACTGCAACCTTCATCAGGAATTTTACTTTATATTATTGTACGGTACTACCAGTGTTATACTTAAGCCAGCTTATGTGGGCTCATGAGAGCAGACTCTTACACTCTGATAACTTTTGTGTGTTAGTTATTAAAGGTAGCC
This sequence comes from Marmota marmota marmota, assembly GCF_001458135.2. Lineage (NCBI taxonomy): Eukaryota > Metazoa > Chordata > Mammalia > Rodentia > Sciuridae > Marmota > Marmota marmota. The sequence goes on along the minus strand of NW_025999853.1, from coordinate 38,314,820 downwards.
ATTATTAAAAGTGAAATTATATAAGCTTATAATTAAATAAGATATTAAAAACAAAGAAAATAACTTCTCAAAACTCATCACCTCCTAATTATTGTACTACATTTTACTCTCAGCTCTGATCTTGAGGCTATGTCTCCTGTATTTATTTGGTAAAAATACCAGATGATGATGAAATCTCTTTCCAGTTCTGGGGTGTCACAGTGAGAACTTGAAATGATGGGAATACTTACACCACAGAAATTGGCAAATGCTATAAACCAGAGCTTGATTTATTGTTTTGTTGATATTCTACTCATAAAAGCAATGGCGAAAACATTAATGATACAGATTAAATTTAAAGTATCTATAGCTGTTACACTGTGAATAGCACAAAAATAATTGAAGACATATCCTGCCAGCCCAGTATTTGGAAATCATTATCTGATTCAACAAAGATTCATGGGTGTCATTGATGATCGAGCAAGGTTCCAATGTGTCTTTATTGTTTCACTTTCATCTTATTTGTTAACATGCATGGAAATATCAGCTAATATTATGTCTGAATACATTCACTTATCAATGATGTGAAGGGCTTCTTTGCTGAGCTAAATAGAAATCAAGTGCTTATTCATAGTTTGATTTTTGTCACATAGAGTTGAATTGCAACCATGGGTTGGCTATGGATACAGATGTTTGGCAAAGATCAATGAAAACATTTATGAAAAATCAATTGACTGTGAAATTTACAATAAAGAGTTTTGAATATTTTTTACTAGTTATAAATTGTGAGCTCTGCACCCTTTACACAAGTAACATTTGTAATAAATTTGTGTACGCATATACCATATACCTCTTCTCCCAGAGAGCCAGGTTGGTAATATTTTCCAGCACACAACTGTCAAAACACACATACTCATAAGTAACCTAAACAAATATTTAGAAAATAATACTTACACTTACCATATACGATGCCTTCTGGTATCCTATATTGTTTCATTTTTAAAAACAAACCCAGGGACTAAGGTTGGAGCTTAGTGGTAGAGTGCTTGCTTAGCATGTGGGGGGCACTGGGTTTGATCCACAGCACCACATAAAAGTAAATAAACAAAATAAAGGTGTTGTGTCCATCTACAACTAAAAAAATTTTTAAAAAATCCATGCCGCAGTGCTCTAAATTGATATTATAACCCACTGAAGGTTTATGAACTGCAGTTTGGAAGAAACCTGTTTAGAGAGGCCTTCAACCACAGATTCTGAAGTTACTTTTGGAAGAGATACTCAGAGGGTTGGTGATCAAATGTCCTTTTTATACTCAGAGCTTAACAACAACAGAAACTTAAGAAATATGAAGCAGAAAATTGAAAGGAAAAAAAAACCCATATCAAGGCAGAATTGGAAATCTGAAAGCAAGGCTTTATACTACATAATCTTAAGACAAGTTATGCAACTTTGTAATGGTACTAATAAAATTGGCCTATATTTCAGCTTTTCCAATGAAAGCCTTCTTCTTTAACGAGGAGCCTCTCATTCCTAGTGATTTTTTTGTATCCATTATTCACATCCATGGAGACAAACATAAATGTGGATGATTTTTCAATGTTATTCATCTGCCCAGTAGATCAGGGACATTGCTGGCACACTCAGTTTGTTCTGTATTTGGTAAAAGAGAATCAACGTTTACAGAAAAATGACGTTGATTTCAGTTCACCTGAGCATATTGCTAAAAATACCCGAATGTGTTTAATTTCCATGGATCGTGAAGGTATGCAGTGAACCAACCTTTTGAAGTTCATCTGTATTAAGTAGAATCTGTCACTAAATTCGAGTGCAGTGTCTATAAAAGAGGGCTTGCCGCTTTGAGAGTTTTTGTGACGAAGTTAACAAGAAGGCCCTTTTAGAATCCCTGTCCCTGCAAAAATCAACGACACAAATGGGTTCAAACACACATGGCCAGCCTGTCAAGCTGCCAAGGATCCTTGGCCAACAAAGAGGGAGCGGCGAAGATCTGTACTGAGGGCTGAGAAGGTTGAAGTTTTCCCTAAACCTGTCTAGATAGCTTGAAGGTGAAGAACAACGAAACTTAAGCCTTCTGGGGGATGCAATCATTTGAAAATCTAATGAAAAATGTGGCTTTTCCAGAAAATGTCCTTGCCCAGTAAATTTTGCCTGTGATGGAAGATCCACACACCCTCTTGATGTCTGTCTCCAGGTTAAAAACCCCTGTATTTGGTGAGGATCTTCCTGGCAGAGACTCTTCAAAGATAGACAACAAAATAGACCCTCTGATAAGTTCAAAGGTATCTAATCAAAGAAAATACAACTTGTAAGCACTGTGTAGTCCTGAATCAGCTCTGTCAGTTACGCCTACACACACAGATTAGAATTTACTGTCAAGAGCATCATTTTTTAAAAAGCTAGACTACCAGGTACCCTGGGCTGTCTCCATTTATCGAAAGTATATGGGATATAAATATATTGATAAAAATGGTCTCTGTATGGATTCATTTCACAGGCAAAGTATGTAAAACTTCTGTGGGAGAATAAACTGGGAGACAGTTTGCTCTAGAGACCCAGGGAGAGAGAAGCAACCATAGAGGTCTCCACAGTCATGGACACTGGGCAGTAGAAGCGCCTTGAGCCCCCATCATCTATCAGTATTCCCATTCCTTGATATGGATGGTTAATATTTTCTATACTTCACGTAAAGGGCTATGCAAAAGCAGTTTTGAGGCAAATCCTTAGAGTACCACCTGAGGTAACCCCCTCACAGAAACACTGAGAGCTGCCATTGTGATGAATCCGAGCTGAACCCTCAAACCTCCACAACCGGCCCAAGCCGTAGTGTGAACATGGACTGTGCTCTACTACCCCCACCCTCACAGTCAGAGCTGAAATAGGAGGCCAACTAAAGGCCAACTTCCCAGCTTCCAGCTCACAAATTCATTTCGAGAGTTGATGCGTGCAGAAGAAAACAGTTTTCTAGCAAAAATCATTGAGACTTCTCTGTCTGTCTTCAAAATTCCGAGGAATCTAAGTTGAACAAGGTTTTCATCCTGGCACTCCAGACCTGCTTAATAAGCAGTTCAGCTCAACTGGAAAAGAAAGCACAGAGCAGCTTAGGAGCCAGAACACACCCAACAGAAAAGCTATCATCATTATCTTTGGTTCTGACCTACTGATGCATGGTACCTTCCATTGTCTCTGGATTGTTTGAACATTATAACATCAAATAACCCTCTGGCACTGGGTAAGTTTGACATTTTAAACACAAAGATATTTTAGACTCCTAAATAAGTTGCCCTACAGGTTGTAAACCACAGAGTAGAATGCGTGATGGCCATCTTTCCTCTCTCTTATTATTTGAAGTGTCATGTTTTGGTTCCAACCTATTTACCATAGGAACCTTGTGTAAATGGATATATCTGGGAAACATTAAGAATAAATGCTCGTTGAAAAAAAATACATGCCTTTTATCATGAATTCCTGTTTCTGAGGCTCTGGAATCATATAAAACACAATGGAATTTTATTGCATTATAAATACACTGACTCTATACATTTCCAAACAAGCTTACCAATAAAAATGGACAGTTCAATGAAAATTTTTAAATGCTTTTCTTATACTTTCTTTCTTTGTATTTCTTTTTTAATATTTTTTTAGTTGCAGATGGACACAATATCTTTATTTATTTATTTTTATGTGGTGCTGAGGATCCAACCCAGTGCCTCTCACGTGCGAGGCAAGTGCCCTACCACTGAGCCCCAGCCCCAGCCCTCTTTGTATTTCTTTATGCATTTTAAAGTTCAGAGAACAGACTGAAATATGGACAATGAAATGAAATGGTATCCAGAATTGCTCTAAACCATTGAAAAATGAAATAAGCTGTGTGAGTTAAGTGATAAGTACATGTGAGTTCATCTTACTTTTACGTTTGTTTGAAATCAAATGTGTTTCCAAATTGTTTAAGAAGTCAGATGTGGCCAATTTAAAAAAAATGTGGAACGAGTTAAAAAACAAACAAACAAACAAAAGCAAGAAGTCTGACCTGGAAATTTTCCAGTGATCAAGAATGAACATTTTTAAAAACTCCTTTAAAAAGACTGGAAGTCAAACAAAGATCATCTAATCAATCTTCCTGATGTGATTTGGTAAAATGAAAAATAGATTGTGTATTTCTAACAAAATGTGTCTTGATTTAACTAGATGGTGTTATTTTTGTTGTTGTTGTTGTTGTTGTTATTGTTGTTTACAGGGTCTGACAGATTTATTTATTTTATTGTCTGATTTAAAAGCCCGTTATTCCTCCTAACAAGTTTATGAACCCCTTATTAACTTGGAGAGAAATCAGTCTGGAAATATTTTTTAAAAATTAGATGTGCAAATATGTGCTTGACAGTTCAGCATTTACCACTCCTGGCTATGAACCCCAAGTGGCATTTACTCCTAAGTCCATGAGGACATGTGGAGAGAATGTTCATTGCAGCATCCTGTGATAGAGGGCTTGGAAGCAACCTAGGTGTCCATCCCTCGGGGAATAGAAAAGTAAACTATTAAAGAGAAGCAAACCATGGAATTCTGGGACCAGCCAGAAGCAATGAACTGAGGGTACACATAACATATGGACAGATCTTGAAAACATGATGTTGAATGATGAAACTTTAAAATTAGAGGGAGATCTAGAATAGTGCTACTCAATATGCTTCAGGGACCTCCTTCAGTGAGCCTCCTCGGGTCCCCAGCATCCCAGGGCACCTGCTACAAATATAGGAGCTCAGGCCCCATAACGACCTGTTGAATCTGTCCCAGTGGCCGTATTGATGTAAATGACTCTCAAAACTCTACATATTTTTTTAGTCAAATTGTAGAGTGGAGTCCAGTTAGAGGAGGAGGGGAACAGGAGAGGTGCAGAGTGCGGGATGATCTGTCCTACTACTTCTATAGGAGAAAAGAAAAGGGAGCCAGAGCAAAGGACTTGGGGGGCTACAACTCATGGGACAGAATAATTAGTGGCATGCAGTGAGACAATAGTAAGAAGACTCTCAGAGAAAAGACGCAAGGGAAGTGACCAGGAAAAGACTCAGGGAAGAACCCAGGGAATGGCGAAAACAAACACAGAGCGGAGAAAACCTTCCATTCCTCTCCAGGAGATTTCACACAGGCTTCTGCCGACCCCACAATGTGCTGCTCCGGTTTCAGAAATTGAAACGATCCCTACAAGATGGTGACATCCACCCTGGGAACGGGCCACTGCACCTTGTCAGCTCATATAAGGAAGATGGCATGGAGCTGAGGCGAATCCCTCAGAAAGCAGTTCACTCTCTCATTCCCATGGGGCTTAGACAGAGGGGCTCAAGAAGCTTAGTCATTTAACCCGTGTGGAGAAACAGGATCCAGATGCTTTGGAGATTAATTAAAAGGGTCCACCCTGAGACACACAAAGAAAGGCTATGTCTTGCCAGGGCCTGGAAACTCATTAAGTGCCTGTCCGGGACAGGACACAGTGGCGAGGTTGGCCCTGGCACAAATGGAAGGTGAGGGGCCATCACGAGCCCCTCAGTGTGTTCAGCAATTGTGGCACAAAGGAGCCATGACCTTATCTCCTTAGAGGAAGGCACAGAAGATGAGCAAGACACTTAAAATCATAAAAGAAAGGAAAGATGGCCATCATGCCTTGTACCCACTGGCCACTGCCACTTTGCACAAAGTATTCTTTTGTCAAATACCAGGGAAAGAAAAATGTAAGGGATGCCAGTATTTCTAGCCACAACAGGCTCTGAGCTAACTAACATGCCTGTGGAAATCTGTTTTTCTGTCTATGTATCGTCCCCCAGGCACGGAGTGGCATTGTGCCAAGTGTGCTATACCCTTATCTCCCCCACCATCTGCACCCCATGTTGCCAAACACAAAATGTGACTCCGTGGCTGGTTCATCCCCTCCAGACAAAGCAGAAGGAAGTCCCTCTATTATTTATTCACATGGTTTTATCAAATCAAAACATTTGGAAACAATGTCTAGAAGCAAATCATGGCATCAGATCAGTATGGTTGAGTAACACTGAGAAAGGACAGAGGGACAATGACGGCATTCTCCATAGCCTGGAGAAGTTCTACCGAGCTCCTTCTGTGTGAAGAGAGCAAATGGTTGGGTTTTGTTTTGTTTTTAACTTAAGTATAACTTACATACAGTAAAAAGTATACATTTTCTTAAGTGTGCAACTTGATTAAATTTTACGTAAGTCTATACCTGTGCAACAACCACTCAGAGAGCTCAATATGTGGAATATCACCCCGGGATCTCTGCCAGTCAATAACCCTTCAAAAGTAACTATTAGTCTGACTTTCCCCTCCATGTTGGTGTTGAGGATTGAACACAGCAGTGCTTTACCACTGAGCTGCATCCCCAACACTTTTTAATTTTTATTTTGAGATAGGTTCTCACTAAGTTGCTTAGGGTCCCACTAAATTGCCCAGGCTGGCCTTAAGTTTGCAATCCTCCTTCCCCAGCCTCCCGAATCACTGGGATTATAGATGTGTAATCCTAGCCACAAAGAGCCTCTAGTATCTATATTCACAGATCTGCTTTTATTTTTGGTGCAGGGGTGGGGGGTGAGGGCTGAGGGGGATGGAGGGGTAGGAGAGTACTGGGGATTGAACTCAGGGGCACTCAACCACCGAGCCACATCCCTAGCCCTGTTTTGTATTTTATTTAGAGTCAGGGTCTCACTGAGTTGCTTAGTGCCTTGCTGTTGCTGAGGCTGGCTTTGAACTTACGATCCTCCTGCTGCACCCAGCCATAGACCTGCTTTTGAGAATTCTTGAGCTTCATATAAATGGAATCATGCAGTACGTACGTTTAGTGTATACTCTTGTTTTGGGGTCCAATGCTGTTGCATGGAGCAGTAGCTATTCTTTTATCACAGTGTAGTATTCCATTATATAAACATTCTGCAGTTTATTTATCCATTCTAATTGAACAGTTGGGTTGCTTACAGCTTTAGGTTATTAAGAATAAAATTTCTATAAACATTCTTATACATGTTCTTAGTGGATATGAGTACTCATTTTTTTTTTCTCCTGAAAATATACTCAGGAGTGAAATTACTGGATCATATGGTAGGTTTATATTTAACAAAACAGTTTTTCCAATTTGTACAATCTACACTCCCATCCGCAATGTATGACAGTTCCAGTTCTTCCTCATTCTCACCCTCATTTAGAATTTCCTGTTCTTTCCATTTTAGTCACTTTCCTGGGTGTGAAATGCTATGCAGTACAGCTTTCATGAGCATTTACCTAAAGTCTAAGGATGTGGAGAATGGGTCCAGCTGTGTATGAATACAGTGGTCACTTTGGAATCATTTCCCAATGCAATTGACAATCATTTATAAAGACCATGGAAAGAAAATGAATACAAAATTGAATACTTTCATCTATGCTTATCACCTTCTGCTCTTCCTCTCCTGCATTGCCACCTCTTTATTTTGCTCAACAAATACTTGTGAATGTCTGACTACTTCGTGTCAGAAGTTTCAATGAACAAAACAAGTCTTTCTTGTCTCTGTTTTTCCCTCGATGCCTCTCCATAGAACTCTAACAGATAAATGGAAACTAAGGCTTTGGAACATGTTGAATAGTTTTGGGGGATTCTGCCTCACCAAATCCCTTTTCTCTGAGAACAATTACACACACATGCAGATGTGGATCCCTAAAGTCATGTTTGTATTGTGTGACCCTGCCTGCTTCTTCCATTGACTTTAACTGTTTGGAGAAGAGGGGTCACCTGATCCCGAGGGAGGCCATTCATTGACAGGCATGAGTCTACAAGCTTTTCTATCCTGAGCATTTGGTAGTTGGGTACTGAGAGGCTAGTCAGTTTGAAGCCAGAATTAGATAGTCAGTATAGATAGGTAAATCGAGTCAGGTGGGATCAAGGAGGCCAATTTGAGTGAGTCCCAGAAATTGGAGAGGAGTTGAAATATTAATGCCTTCAAAGCCCTTCCTCCACCTTTATCAAGATAACCTGTCCCTGCTCCAGCCTGTTGCTAAGGTAACCTGTCCCAAGGATTATCCCTCCCTACAGGGAATATTTGCCCAGATCAGAGGAACTTGGCCCCTCTGGCCCATCTGCTTCTCACCTTTTGGCCATCCCACTGAGCATCTTCTGGGCCTGGTCATGTAGGCAGGAAGGAAGAGAGCAGGAGAACAAAGGAAGCCTAAGACATATAAAAAAGGCAAAACCCCTCACTTCTAGGGATACCAGCTATGGCCCCTTTCTCCCTCCTATGTTGAAGTCTATGTTACACCCCCCCTTTTTTTTTAAAGAGAGAGAGAGAATTTTTTAATATTTATTTATTTTTTTTAGTTTTTGGTGGACACACATCTTTATTTTATTTGTATTTGGTGCTGAGGATTGAACCCAAAACTCCGCGCAAGCCAGGTGAGCGCGCTACAGCTTGAGCCACATCCCCAGCCCCAATGTTGCCCCTTTTTAAATAAACCCTGATATATTCTTGGCTCAGCATGCTTCTCTAACGTTTTTCTTCAACATGTGAAGGAGCAAGACTCGTCACCGGTAACCCTCAGCATCGAGTTTTCCACGGGCCCTGGGAAAGTATCTCAATGCACAAAAGAGGCAGAAAAATCTAGACCATAGGCAGACAGCAAGATGAAGGATGAATAAAAAAGAGATGTGTAGAGATGGGGTTGGGGTGGGGAGGATTTACAGAGAGACTGCAGCTAGAGAAACTCCCAGGGTCCTCCTTACTTTCCGGTTCCACCCTTATGGACCCTCAGCCACCTTCCTGGTCCTGTGAGATATCTCAATATTGATTCAAGTGACTTTCCCATTTTTAGTGAAGCTAGTTTTAAAACATTTTTGTTACTTGCCCACAGTCATGGAGTAAAAGAATTCTTGCCAATCCCTTTTGGATGATGGATTGGGGAAAGGAGGCTAAACTCTGTGAGTTCTGTACTTTCCAATCAAACAACCCTCCTTCCATGCAAACACTGCAAATGTTTTATACTAAATCCAACAAATAATGAGAATAGAATTAAAACCAGAAAGCACTAAAAATAAGAGACCATGGGATGTGCTAATTTGGGCCTTGGTTACCTTTTTCTGTTTCCTGCTTTTTTTCTCTGGTCATGACCACTTTTATCTTCTCTCTCCTTTGCAGCCTACCTCCCTTTATTCCTGTACTTCGACCTCTTGTCCTTGGAAAACAAGGACAGTCATAAAACAAAAGCATTTTGGTGAGAGGATGATGCTCTTCAACCCCTGAGGATGCTGTATTTTTGTTTTCCTTATGTATCCCTATGAGACTTTGGGGGTGGGGTGGGCAGATTGACTAAAGAAAAGCAGAGCCTGAGATGAGAGCCCATAAACTGTGGAGATCAAGGAGCTAAACAGGCCTCAGCCCAGTTTTCAGAGTTGTGTGAATTCCAACTTGCTAGAGATTTCACAGACTTGCAAACTCGGAAGGACAGGGGGAACAAATCTCTTTGCTAAATGAAAGGAAGAATTTGGTAATTAAAACAGCAGGAAATGATTTCCAATGTTAAAAACAGTGCCCTTTCAAACTTTTAAACTACTTTCATAATCTAGCTGTGACCCAAATGTTTATTGAGAAGTTCTCCACAACTCTGGATTATATGAAGTAATTAATGTTTCATATAATTGTACTTCCTGATGTTATAAAATGTAAAACACCAGTTATGAAATTGCCCCGAGAGAGAACCTGAAAGGTGAGAGAAGAGTCAGCTTCCCAAAGGTTTGTGATGTGCTCAAGGATAGATGAGAAAAAAAAAAAAGATTTTTTTTTAAAAAAAGGCAAGATAAAAATACAGATGACAAACAGAAGCAGCATGGTCTATTTTTCTCAGATGTATTATATTTGGTTCCCTAATTCATTTTTAATTTCTGCATGTACATACTGTTTTATGTTTAGAACATTCTTTTCTGCAAGGTGTTAAAGGGGGAGAGGGAGGGGGAAAAAAAACTTGGTGGGCGTAGCCTGGCAAGCTGGCCTGAGGAACGCTTTGGAAAGTTTTAGTATCTACAAGAGGCAGCCTTTTAAGGGTTGGCCTGAAGGAGCACCTATTAAAACATACTGCCTTTGTCTTCCACGACACTCAATTACATTGCAACCTGATCCTGTGGTTTCTGCTAGGAAATTCCATCCCATCTTCCTAAGCATTATCTTCTTTTCAAATGACAAAAGTGAAACAAGAAAAATGCTTTTCTCACATAACTCCCTTAATCCTTAACCTACTTAGCCTTGTGTCTTTCAAGTGGCAAAGAGAATTAATAACATTGTGGTGCCTGAAAACCCATTGGTTAAAGAAGTTACGTTATATAAAGGGAAAGTATTAGCTACAGGCTGAAGTCTCTTGCCTGATGCCAAACGTGTGTATTATTCTCCCCAGACAGGATGGAGCCCGATGCAGGGTTGGACAGGTTATAAACAGAAGGTTCTCCGTTGAGATTGTCCCAAAGACATATCCGTATATATAACTTCAGAGGAGAACTTCACCATTGTTTAAATGGAGCTTAAATTTTGCGTGTGCCATCCAGCGTGATGGCACATGCCTGTAATCCTAGCTACTCGGGAGGCTGAGGCAGGAGGATTACAAGTTTGAGGCCAACCTCAGCAACTTAGTGAGGCCCTAAGCAATAGTGAGAACCTGCCTCAAAATAAAAAGTAAACAAATAAGTTAAATTTGCATATGCCTTTGTGCAGTATTTTTCCAAGTCATTATCAAACTCATTTAAAACTCAGGTTTTTAATGTTAATCCTTTTTAGCAACTCAGCCTTATGCAGGCAGTGGGGAGCAACCTGCACAGAGTGACTTGAGAAACCCTACCAGGCTTCACTTGCAGGAGAGGATGTGGGGCTGCCCAGCATCCTGTCTCTGGCCATCCTGCCTCCTGCACAGCTCTTGCCTCTTCTCATCCAGCAACTCCCAGGGTCAGATGCCAGAGACCATTAGTCACTGCTGATAAGAATTCATTGGCCATCTCAGCCAGCCTTTAGATCTTAGTTTAAATGTCACTTTTTAGAAGCACATTCAATGACACTCTAGAGCAGCTTATATGTTATCATGTTGGTGATTATATCTTTGAGATTATTTGACTAAGCCTGTCTCCAACCTCCCACCCTCTGCAACTATAAACTCCCACAGTGTTCCCATCAATCACTTCAGTATGTATCTTCAATATTCAGCATATACCCCATCCTTTCTAGATATTTAATAAATATCTATTGAGTGAAAGAATCAATACATGAATGAAGCCATACTTGGTTGGTGTGTACCTGTAGTCCCAGCTACAAAGAGGACTAGGCAAGAGGATCACTCGAGCCCAGGAGTTCAAAACCAGCCTGGGCAACATAGCCAGACCTTCTCTCAAAACAATAAAAATAAAATAATAAATGAATGAAACATACTATTGAAACACACACCGTTTTGAATTACAGTGCAATTCAAAAACAATGCCTATTGAGTACGGATTACTCTGTTGGCTCTGAGCTGGCTTTAGAAATCTAATGAATGGTCTATCCCTGTGTTGGTGTCGTCCTAGGTTCTGTCCTGATTCCTTCTCAAGTCCTCACTCTCTGTGGGCAAGGTCATTCTTTTCAGTGGCTTAAGTCATCACATTTGTTGTAAGGATTTCAAAAGTTTATTCAGATCCCAAAGATACTTCTCCCCAGATGATAGCCACTTTAATAACCCAGAATAAGACCAATATGGAATTTAGAAAACTCAATATCTGAAACTAACTTGATGTATTTCAGCTATTTAAGACCTTTTTTTTAGGCAAAACCTTTCAACTATTATGGGAACTCTTAAGATAAATGTGTATATTCACAATAATACCCAAATCATACTTCCTATTTATATAGTCTTGTAATAAAAAAAATTAAGTGATTCCACATTGTCACTATAGCAGATATCAGAAATTCAGCATTCAGAGACATTAATTAGCAAATTCTGGGGCTAATTTTAACATATGACAGAGTTCTAAATGTAACCCAACTAAACATTATCCCCCCTAAGTTGAGAGTTGATGCTCTAGGAAGACAATGATCCCTAAAGCCTTCTGAGTCAACAGGACAGAGGGATTATTTAAGGAAGATTAATGTAGCAGTGGTATAGAGAATGGGTAGAAGGGGGTGCCAGGGTCCACACCTGTAATCCAGCAACTTGGGACACTGAGGCAGGGGGATCACAAGTTCAGCAACTTAGCAAGACCCTGTCTCAAAATAAAAAATAAAAAGGGCTGGGGATGTAACTCAGCGGCAGAGACCAGCTGAGGAATTGAATGTGGTGCTCTAATTGAGCACTGTGGTTGAGCATGGTGGCCTTCTACAGAAGTCCAAGGGAATCTTTCACTGCCCACATCCTACATGGTATCTTAACTCCAGAATTAAATGAGATGAGAATTCGTGAATTCCCACATCCATTCTACCTTTCCCACATCTATCTTTTCAATGTTTCTTTCTTTCTTTTATTTTTAAACTTTTTCTGATTCAGTATTTGACTCCTCAGGGATGGCCACTATATATTACCTACAACCTTATTCCCTAGCCAAGGTTTTTTAGAAGTGACTTTCTTCAGGCTCCTTTAGGATCCTTGTGCTACCCGGCTTCAATCTTCAACCTGGGTTTTTGCACAAGTGTGGAATGGGAGAGAGGTAAGATGTTGCTAAGAGGATATTTCAACATCCTGGATGCATATTTTGGGGAATCCTATACTGGTACCAATTCACAAATAAATAAAAAAATGTGTGTCTTCTATCAGTGACCTTCTGAGTAGGTAACTCTATTGCTTTTTAAGTTTCTCTTCAATTTCCAGTAAAACTTGAGTAGTATCCAAGAAGATCTGAGTGTCTGTTTTAAATGTTGTTTTGAAAAAAATATATTATGGGATAGGGTGGGAAAGAGCATTTCTGTTTCAACTCTGGAAAAAGCTTTGTATCTTATCTACATCTTTGGCCAGTATCTGGTATTTATACAGATATGCCTTAAATCCAGTCTTAGAGTGAGATAGTGATAGAAATGTTGAAAGGTCACATGGAAAGAAATTGACTCTTTCCCTGGTATACGGTCAGGGTTCTTCAAATAAATAGAACCAATATGAGGCTGAAGCAGGAGAACTGCAAGTTCAAGGCCAGTTTCAGCAATTTAGCATCTCCCTGTGTCAAAATAAAAAATTAAAAAGACTGGGGAGTAATATTCCATTGTATATCTATACCACAGTTTCTTTGTCCATTTATCTATTGAAGGACATCTAGCCTGGTTCCACAGTTTAGTTGTTGTGAATTGAACTGCTATAAACATCGAGGTGGCTGCATCACTGTAGTATGCTAGTTTTAAGTCTTTTGGGTATAGACTGAAGAGTGGGATACACAATGGAATATTACTCAGCATTAAGTAAGAATGAAATTATGGCATTTGCAGGTAAATGGGTGGAATTAGAGAATATCGTGCTAAGCGAAGTAAGCCAGTCCCAAAAAACCAAAGGCCAAATGTTTTCTCTGATAAGTGAATGTTGATTCATGGTGGGGGGAAGGGGGGCAAGGGAAAAATGGAGGAACTTTGGGTTGGGCAGAGGGGAGGAAGGGAAGGGAAGGGTGTGTGTGTCAAGGGGTGAAGATGGTGGAATGACACGGATATAATTACCCTACATATAGGTATGATTGCACGAATGGTGTGACTCTACCTCATGTACAACTAGAGAAATGAAAAGTTGTGCTCCATTTGTGTAAAAAAATAAATAATTTTTTTAAAAATAATAAAATAATTTTTAAAAAAGGACTGAGGATATAGCAAAGTGGTAAAGTGCCCCCAGGTTCAATCCCCAGTACCAAAAACAAAAACCTATAACCAATAAAATATTCATTAGTAAAGAAATTGAGAGATTGGGAAATGAGGTTTATTTTAAGGAATTGGCTCATGGTTTTATGGGGACCACCAAGTCCAAAACTTGTGTTGCAGGCCAGCAGGCTGGAAACCCAGCCAGGTTTTCTATCTTGCAGTCTGGAGGCACAGTTTCTTCAGGAATCTTTGGTCTTTCCTCTTAAACCTTTCAACTAATTGGATGAGACCCACTTATGATAGATAGTCATCAGCTTTATTTAAAGCCTACTGAAGACTAGGATACACGAAGGAATATTACTCAGCGTTAAATAAGAATGAAATTATGGCATTTGCTGGTAAATGGGTGGAATTGGAGAATATCATGCTAAGCGAAGTAAGCCAATCCCAATTCAGTAGCCTACTGATGTCAATCACATCTAAAAAATTCCTTCAAAGCACCATTTAGACTGGTGTTTGACCAAACAAATAAGCACCATAGCCAAGCCAAGTGGAAACATAAAAACCATCATCACACTGGGTAAGAGCATTCTCAGCAGCAATCCCTTCAGAAGCTGTGACTTCCTTCCTGAATGATATATTGCCTCTTCCAGTGTGCAAAGAGGAAAACACCAGCCCTGTGGTCAAACTCTAAATAACAAAGCACAGAAGCAGAGAGTGGAGGATCACAAGAAAGATCATTCACTTGGGCCAGATCTGGAAGTGACATATACTTCCTCCCATATTCCACCAGCCATATCTAACAGCCATGAAGCCTGGGAAGCATACTTTCGCTGTGCTCAAGAAGAATGGGAAATAACTCTGTGACCAGTGCCTGCTTCAGAAATGTAGACTCAAATTTTCTAGCTTTAGGGAGTTAGCCAACATAAAAGGCATCTGCAATAGGAAGATCCTGAGCTCAATTTTCAGCATGTAGAGTCTGCAGTGCTTGGGGAACACACAGGTGAAGATGTCCTATAGGCTCCTGGAAATGAAGCTGTGGAGGTCAGGAAAGATGTGGGTATGGGAGATATAAATTTGGAGAGTCTTTGACCTGTGGATAATATAATAATAGAGGGAGAAGACAGGAGTGAAGATGAATCATTAAAAAGACAAAGAGAGAAAAAGGAACTGGTGAAAGTGTAAGTTGTGAAAGAGAACAAGGAAAACAGGATCTCAAAAGCTAGGGAGAAAGAAAGTTTCAAGAAAGGGAGTGGTCAAATAATCAAATGTTACAGAAAAATAAAGAGAATTCAGAAAATGTGCTTTGTACCTGGTGATTATTTCCTGTCTTGCACATGCAAAAACTCTCTCTTGAATTGTTCCCCTTTTGGGAAGGATCAGATAGACCTTACATATTAAGATAATACCTCAGTTCAAGATGATGGATTGGGCACAAGCCTTCAGCTTCTTTCTCACCTAAGATACCATGAAAACAGCAACAAAGGAATTTTTTTTTAAATGTACATATCCACAACAACAAATGGAGTAGGAGAGTTTTTGAACACTTCTAGAGAGGAAAGTGGAGAGCAGAGAGTTGATACAGAGCAGAAGAAGACAAAATTATTAACAGCTAGTCTAAATTCAGAAAAGACTCCCATCTGGGTGAAGGAAGGAGGAGAATAGAAGTGGGGAAGGGGACCAAAACAGGAGGTGAGGCTAAAAGACATGGAAAAGGAGAGTGTAAGAAGAAAAGAGGAGGTGGAAAAAGAGGAAGAGAAGGGGCTGGAGTTGTAGTTCAGTGATAAAGTGTTTGTCTAGCATGTTCGAGGCACTGGGTTTGATTCTCAGCACTGCTTATAAATAAATAAAAGAAAGGTCCATTGACAACTAAAAATTGAAAAAAAAAAGAGGAAGAGGAAATGAAGAAAAAAGGAGAAAAATTCATTTCTACTTGAAGCTCTGATTTGTCTCCTTTGAAGGGCACCCGCACTTGGACCACAGATCTTAAGAGAGGAAAGTGCAATTTCAGCACTTCTGGATTCTGCAGTGAACATGCTTGCCTGGACATGGCAATGCAAATGTTGTTGGTTGTTTTTCAGGTTCTAAAATAGAACTACAGATTGATCATGGAGGATTAATATGGTGACACCACAAAATGTAATATCAGTCTTGGCAAGAAAAAATTAAAAGAATTAATGGAGGTCTGCTGTGGAAGAGGGGGACATGCTAAATTACCTTGTCATTGTCTTTTAAAACATGGTTTCAAGATTCACGGTCTGTGTTTGATACAACAAGGAATGAAAGTTGGGTTGGCAGTTTGAAGATACAGATGTAACCAGCTAAGAAACTAAATGCAGTGCTGGAGTTGAGAGCAGGGACCAGAGACGTGATGCGCAGTCAGGGTGAGGACCCCTATAAGCAGCAGATTCTGTGTTTCTTGCTGCTCATGACCAGGAACTTCATTGGAGCCTGAAAGTATGGGCTGGAACCTTGAGCCAATCCCAGAGGAGAAGCTGTGTTGATCAGATGGACTAGGAATGCATGAACACCAAGTGTTTCACCCCAGTTGGATTTAGAAACTCCCTGCCCTGAAGTCATTAGCCAATAGCTTTAAAGGTCACCCCCAGCAACACTATACAAATCCTAAGACAGTTGTAGGTCTGCGGCAACCCTCTCCTGGGAGCTCAGCTTCCTCTCTGTTTCTTAAATAAACTCTGAGTCTTTGCTCCCACCCTCCATCTTCCTTGGATCATGGATCTCATTCCTCAGATGCAGACGGCAAAGAACATACAGATCTCTGCATTTCATAATGTGTCAGGAGGAGGGAGAGCAGGCACATGGGGGCAGAAAGATCGGAAAGTTAACAGGCATTGTTTTGAGTTAATAAATCAAGAAATATTATTTATAGATATGAAAGTAATTGTTGGAGGAATTTTAAAAGATTGTTGGAAGTGGTTCCCTTCCTGAAATGGAAGACCAAGGGAAAGGAGGATTAAGAAAGATGAAGGCTGCTTTTTTGTCCTCTGTGTTATTTGTTTTTTTTAAAACCATGCATAAAGTAAATTGGTTAAATGGGTTTTGTTTGGGGATTTTTGGTTTTGTGTGTGTGTGTGTGTGTGTGTGTGTGCGCACACACACCTTGGAGATTGAACCCAGAGGTATTAACCACTGAGCTACATACTCAGCCTTTTTTATTTTTTGAGATAGGGTCTTGCTAAATTGCTTAAGGTCTTGCTAAGTTGCTGAGGTTAGCTTTGAACTTTCAATCCTCCTGCCTCATCCTCCCGATTTGTAAATATCTTAATATATAAAAATATATACACTTATATGGGAAGATCTCCAAGTAATAGCATTTAAGTTTTTAAAAGCATGTTGCAGAATTACACACACACACAGATATATGTCATGATCCCATTTATATAAAAAGGAACACAACACAAAATACATAGTTCCTTATGTTCTGTGAGTGCCTATATTTGCAAATGCATAGAAAAAAATCTGGGAGGATTTATGCCCAACTGACAGTCAGCCTCCAGTGAGAGGACAGGAATAGCAGATAGTCTCAGTCAGAGTATTCTCCTAAACACTGTACAACCATTGTATAAGGGTAGTCTGTGGAATTGTACAATATTATTAACTTGACCAAGGAATTCTTTAGCTTTATCTGTAATGTTTACTTTTTTTACAACAAAAGCTTCTTATTTTTGCTGGGAGTGCTGGAGTGTGCCTGTAATCCCAGAGACTCAGGAAGTTAAAGTGAAAGGATCCTAAATTTGAGGCTGGCTTGAGCAATTTACAGAGACCCTGTCTCAAGATAAAAAAATAAAAAGAGCTGGGGATGTAGGAGGTAGTTCAGGGGTGTAGTACCCCTGGAGTCATCCCCAGAGCTGGCAGGGGGTGGGGGGAAACTTATTATTTTTGCAATTAAAAATAAACTCAAAAAAAGTGATGGTTGATGGTTACTGGCTAGCAATTATTTAATGTGTTATCTCCCCCATAACCATTTTATTTTTATCAGGGACCAAACCTTAATTATAAACAATGAACCTCTAGTGAAGTTGTTCAGAGATCAAGTCAGGTTAAAGGAGAAATCATGTGAATCGTGTCGCATTCCCAGTGTTGTTGAAATCATCCCACAGAAGCAGATGTCAGTGTGGGCCACCAGAGGTTAAATGTTTTACTGATGTCTGGTGCTTTTCATAAATTAAACTAGACAATTCCTCTGATGCCAGAGCACTGTGCTAATTCCACAAGAAAATTCCTCTGATTCCATGACTTCTTTCTTATTCAAAATAAAACAAAATAAATAATAGTAATGGCAAAAATTACCCTGATTATCTGATTTTGTGAGTCATCTTATTAAGAAGTTCCCTGGACAGCCTCTAATGAAGTTATAGGGATATTATTATTTTTCAAGGGGTGGGAATGAGATGGAGGGAGATGGAGATGGGGAACAACTGCTGGGAAGAGTAAAGAAAAGAATGTAATGAGTGAACGTGTTCTGGTTTAGCCCCCAGAACGGAATCCATAGGAAGGCAAATGTCTCCATTTTCAATTTTTACCATGAAGGCTCATTTCTGATTTAAAACCAATAAGAGAAACACAAATCTTTAGAGAATATGTCTCCTCAATTTGGAAACATAAAAAAACAAATTCATGAGTTCAAGTTCTGAGAGTTAGAGCAGTCACTTCAAGATAACAATTCTTGAAATGCCCATTTCTCATCATTAGCCACAGTCCAGATTTGTCAGAGTCTTCAGATTAAAAAAAAATGTACTCTGCCTTTTCAATGGAAAATGTTACATAATTTGGTGCATTCAAGATTCAAACAGGCCTTTTAAAGACATGAAGATTTAAGCATATGCAGACAAAATGGAGTTGTGAGAGGGTATTGTTTAATGCACACAGTCTTCATTTTCAAAGAGATTATCATGATTACAGCATATTAAAACTAGAAGATATTTTAGACCATGCAGTCTTTATTTGTTTATTTATTTATTTTTGCTTATTTTCATTTTGTTTTTCAGCACATCTTTTTACAGCAAAGGAAACCAAAGCCCACACTGAAGAACTTACTCAAAACTACTTGTTAGTTACAGAGATAGAATGAACATTGATAGCGAATCCTCACTGACCTATTGGAACATTTCCTATGTATTTGATGCCATCCTAGGCTCAATGAATGCTACCTAAGTACCCTTGCAGGCATTGCTAATTGATCACCACACTCTTTTCTGCCTCAGAACACTATTCTACACAGTTCAAGGCAGCAACTTGTGGTACAACCCGTTTGTGTTTCTGGTCTCCAGAAAAGACCTGAGATATGCAGGAACCTGTGTTTCCTCTATATAGTTCTCCAATATATTTAAACTATAATGAAAAAATTGTTAGACTGGGTTCAGAAGCACCATGAATGTTGCAAGAATAGTACCTCCACCATGATCCACAACTCAGATGATCTTTTGAGCGTGTGTGTGTGTGTGTGTGTGTGTGTTAGGGATTAAGGCATGTATCCTCGTCCATGCTAAGCACACACTCTACCATTGCTACACCCTCATCCAAACCTTTGTAGTGTTGATGGTGCTTACCTCTCTCCCAGATTCATTATCCAACTGCCAAGAGGGAACAGGATGGCATCTCTTTATTTAACTGTGTGAAGGTTATGAAGCTTGTCCTTACTTTTCTAAGTTCCCTCAGGTCACTTAGCCAGGGTAAAGTCCTGCCCAAGTTGAGAACTCTTGAGGTTTGTATCTCTGATCACTGACCACAGCATCTGACTTGGTCCTTTTAGTCGTCTGGGTCAGTGCGAGGTTCCCTGCTCAGCTTGCGGAATCAAGGGAGCAGAGAACCACTGAAGGCAATGAAGCATTAAAGCAGCTTACAGCCCAGACAGAGAGAAGGGCTTGAGGAGGAGGTAGAGAGGGAGTGTCCAGAATTAATGACCTCTTTTATGGTGAACTTGATACCAAATGTGGCACTATCCCAATAGTCTGCTTGTTACCTTAGCTATGGGAATATCTCTGACGCCTCTTTCAAGCATCCCATCATTCAAAAGATATAAGTCTGAGCACTTACGATATGTCAGACACTCTGCTAGGCCTGGGGGAAAAAAAGGTTAGAAAGTCCATGGCCTTGAGAAACCTGCAATCTGTAAAAGGGATAGAGACACATAAACAAATGCACACAAAAGAGAGTTCTGAACTATCAAAGAACTGAATTAGATAGTTCTCGTTGAAAACAACTATATTGGTGATCAGAAGAGGCTATATAACTTGGGCAGTGCAATGCAAAAGTGAAAATACCAGGACCCTTATTAAAAAGTCATTGAGAATTTCAAGACAGTGACTGTGGATCACTAACCAAGCATGAACCTTCCTAAGTATAGTATCCCCTGTGACTCAGGAAGTCAGCCCATTCAAGTTTCTGGTCTCCAGAAAAATAAGCACCAGTCCTGAGATATGCAGCTCAATATTTATAAAATGATAAGTGGTCAATACCATTTTTATGCTTTTTCTGCACCAAGGATAACTATTAGGAGACAGAGCCTTGTGGTGACAGCACATGTAGATGCTGCCTTAGTCCTACCTTCCACAGCCCCTGAACTTGGGGTTACTCAAAATCACGACTCCCTATGCAGCAACTCAGGATTCACAGAAAAGTTGTCCCAAGACAGTTAATTCTGCATATTACTTTGGATGTCGAGAGCTAGCTGATCAGTCTTCTACGATGTTTGGGTGTAGACAGACACCCTGGGTTCAGCTGCAGATGCATCCACTTGAAGGTGAAGAAATAGGTAGTTGAAAAGCAGTAATTTATCCTTCTAGCACCTGATTCACACTGTATAAATAAATAACACCAGCTGGTTCCTGTAAATGCATGCCACGGTCCACTGGGAAACCAAGAGCAGCAAATGTTCTTGAATATGCTAACAACTTTAATAAGAGTGAAGAGGCCTTAATTAAAGAAGTAATTGGCTTTGTATATAGGAAAGAATAAATGGATGAACATATATACAAATGAAAAAAATATACATATATATAACTTTTAGTTTATGAACTTGGAGTATTGAAAGGGAATATTTAGCCTCATGTGGTGATGTACATTTACAATCGCAACAGAGAGGCTGAAACAGAAGGATGGCAAATTCCAGGCCAGCCTCAGCACTTTAGTGAGACCCTCAGCAACTTAGTGAGATCCTGTGTCAAAATAAAAAATAAAAAGGACTGGGGATGTGACTCAGTGGTGAAGCACCCCTGAGATCAATCCCCAGTATTAAAAATGAAAAAAAAAAAAAGGGAATACGTACTTTCTGGTTTGCAGGGGGGAAATTCAATGTTCCCCTCCTTCTTACTCCACACATGGAGGGGAGTATTTGAAAGTCAAGGACATAATTGGGCCTTGGTATAAAGGGGTGGAAAGTTTGATATGACTAACAAAGAAGTTAAAAGCCTTGCCAGTGACTGATCTCTTTATATTTCTAGCTCTTTTTGCTGTTGCCTCTCTTGGGTCCTTTTTCTTATCTGTGCAGTTAGTTTGGTAAGAGACTTGGGGTTATCATTTGCTTTCTGAGGGATGCCCACTCTGGGAAGGCCCAGAGAGGGTGGGGAGCCAAGGTCACTTCTGCTCTTATTCCTCTAGAGAAATATTCCTTTCCGTCCTTCTTTTGAGTTGCCCTTTCCTGCTTCCCCTTATCATGGGATTGGTAATATCCTAAAGAACAGGATTCAAGGTTCAATCCAGTGCAAAGGAACCAAGCCTGCTTTTGTTCTGGATCTTATGTCAGAGGTTCAAAAGGAGGGTCTTGACGTTCACAAGGATGAGCTTATCTACCAGGGCTAAAGATTTGAGATTCTATGGTCTTAAATCTGACACTGGTATGGAATCCTCATCTGCCTAGCTCCTTCCTGATTCTATGGGAAGGATTGATCTCTTTCTAGCTTGTAAATAAAACAAGCCTTAGGAGTATCATACTCTCCAAATGCAAGCTTGCTAGTACTTTGTGACCTAATTTAATTAAACCCAATGAGCACTTGTGAGCCTAATATGGTGTCAACACTAAATAATTCTACTTTAAAGGAAATAAGCAAATAGTTTATTCTTAGCCAAATAATGACTGATCATGGCCCAGGAACACAGATTCAAGTTACCCTGAATGACATCCTCCAGTTGCCCACCCCTTTTGGAAGAGGTTACATGGACTTTTATAGCCACAGGGCAAAGAAAGTCATAAATCAATACATTAATCAAATACATTGGTGGTTACATTAGGTCAATGGCCTATAGCAAAGTAGAAAAATCTCTTCTACAAGTTTCACATGTTCTCTTACAGCATTCTTAGCTTTAGGGTTGGTGGAGGCTGGAGGTCTGCTAGGCTTAGTGATACTTTCCAAGGGTTTCACTGAATAGTCATGAAGATGTTAGGTCAGATACAGAGGTTGAAAGAAAATGGCTGTTAAAGACATTAACATAGCCCAAGATAATTTTTGGGGGGGTGGGGGCAGGTACGGGGATGGAACTCAGAGCACTCAACCACTGAGCCACATCCCCAGTCCTATTTTGCATTTTATTTAGAGACAGAGTCTCACTGAGTTGCTTAGCGCCTCACAGTTGCTGAGGCTGGCTTTGAATCTGCGATCCTCTTGTCTCAGCCTCTGGAGCTGCCAGGAATACAGGGGTGTACCACCGCACCTGGCTAGTCCAAGATAATTTTTACATGCAACATTCCATCTCTCCACAGTCACCATGATCTGCTCAGCCAAGGTCAATCTGCAGGATCTTTAATGTAGATTTGGCTTCTTCAGAGAACTTCATCTTCACAATGGGTAAGACACTCTAATCAGAAGCAAATTTTTATTATAGTTTGTAAGGAAATGAATTTAGACTTGTTTGTGATGATTATTAATTCATTAGAATTACATTTGACATGCTGCTCTGCATAAAATTTGTCTCAACCCTTTAAAAAGCAAAAATTTTATTACAGAATTTGACTAAGGCCAGCAGAAGCAGACACCATGCCTCAAAACTAGTGGGTAAAATTGAAGGGAGAGCCAGAGGCATTTGATTAAAACAACTGAGCAGAAAGTCAAGGGTTGTATGTTTTTTCTCATATGTGAAAGCTAGAGAAGAGAAAGGGAAAAAAAGTGGGGGCCTAGAAGAGGCGGCTGTCTGATGAAAATCTAAGGGAGACCAGTAGAGTAGGGGAAAGGGACCAGAGGAAGAGGAGAGGGGAGGGGAAGGGGAAATACTGGTGAACTATATTGACCAAATTATATTGTTATATCACTGCATGTATGAATATGTAACAATGAATCCCACTCTTAGGTATAATTATAGTGCACCAATAAAAATATGGAAAAATAAAAATAAATTTAAAAATCATTTTAGTTTCCAGAAAACAAATAAAACTGCTGAACAAAGTTAACTCCAACTCAGTCCTTCCTATCCCCCCCTTCGCCACCGGCCTCCCTTTTTCCTGTGATTCTCAGTAATGGCCCATGGTATGTGCACAGCATGCCACCCCCTGGAGGTCACAGATCCTATTACACATTCTTATTCCTAATCAACTCTATTTTCTCCCAGCAACCTGGCTTCTAACTATTTACATTGTTCCCTTTGAAACTCTTGTTGTAATGCCAAAAATCAGGGTATTTCTCTAGGCTCTTAACCTCTTCTCTCTCTACCTCCTGTACTTCCTGGCTTTAACTGAAACATGAATTTCCCTGGAGAACTCTGTCCCTTGCAACTCCTTCAAGTGAAGAGAGCTCCTTCTTGCCCATATGCCCTCTCTAATGAGGTGGTTTCTTATGACTATAGGCTTCTGCATGCAATGCATTGCTCTTTTACATTCTTTCAAAATCCCTTCCTTTAAAAAAAATCCTGTCAACCAGCTTCCCATCTGTATTAGTTTCCTATTGCTCCTCAAATTACCACAAACTAAGTGGCTTAAAACATCCCACTTTTAGGGGCTGGGGATGTAACTCAGTGGAAGAACACTTGTCTAGCAGCATGAAGTCCTGGGTTTGTTCCCTAACAGCACAAAATTTGTATTATTTTACAGTCCTGGAGGTCAGAAGTCCAAAATGGGTTCCACTGAGATAAAATCGTATCAGCAGGCTTGTGCTCCTTCCAGATGTCCTAGGGAGAATTGGCTTGCTTGCCTCTTGCAGCTTCTAGAGACTGATGCACGTCTTGGTTTGAGATTCCTTCCTGCATCTTCAAAGACAGCAATCCCATCGCTCAGACTCTTTTTCTGTTGTCATCACATCTCTTTCTCTGATTCATTTGCCTCATTTTTTTTGTTGTTGTTGTTGTAGGGACCCTTGTGATTTCCTTGACTGTCCTCAAACAATCCAGAATAACCTTCCCATCTCAAAATATTTAATCACATCTGCAAAATCCCTTTTGCCACATAAGGTAATATTTAAGTTCCAGGGGTTAGGACAAGGACATTTTATTCTTTCTCTCTCCTTCTCTCAAGCTCCTATTTCCAGAAAGTCCAGTCATTCTTTATTTATTTGGGGTTGGCTGGAGCAGAGCTCTCTTTCTTCAATCCTTCCATCATCCTCAGTAATGTCTAGCTTTGCATTTTTTTTTTTTAGTTGTAGATGGACACAATGCCTTTATTTTATTCTTTTTTTTTTTAATGTGATGCTAAGGATCAAATCCAGTGCCTCACACATGCTAGGCAAGCACTCTACCACTGAGCCACAACTCCAGCCCTAGCTTTGCATTCTTGAGTTCTTGACCTCTTTTATGTTTCTCTTGATCTCTTACCCTTCTAATTCTCCTTTTTTGGCCACCCAGAGAGTTGTCATTACTCATGCTTCCTTAAGCTATCTTTCAGAAATCCTGTTCAGACTCTAGTCTCTTCTTCTCTTAGTGTTTTTCCAACTAAATGTGCTCTTGGACCTCACTAAGACCTAGAGTTCCCAAATTCCAATCTATACAACCTCCTCTTTGATAAATCCCTTCAGTGACTTTTATGTTTATCAGCAACTCTGTTTCCTCCAGCTCATTAACCTCCTTTCTCTCCTTCCACATCTGACTCAAGCCCTGGAAAAATCAAACTGTTAGGGCTACAGAGTTATATGGGAGAGAATCAAGTCACTGCACTGCTCGGTATCTGCAAGCTCAGATCTTCAAAGCTGCTCAACCAAGCTATCTCTGGTCTCTGGTGAGCTCCCCCTTGCAGGTTCCATATTAAAATTCCAAACAGAAACTTCCCAACATCCACATGACTTCCACATCCCTCAATTGTAGCTAAGAGAAAATAGAGGCCACATGAGTCAGAAGTCTCCTGCATGTGTAAATCAAACTCAGATACATCTCTTCTTGTCTCCTTTCTGTCAGTTTAAAGCTAGAGGGGAAGCTAGGGTTGTGGCTCAGCGGTAGAGTGCTTGCCTGCGGTAGAGTGCTTGCCTGGCATGTGTGAGACCCTGGGTTCGATCCTCAGCACCACATAAAAATAAGTAAATAAAAATAAAGGGGCTGGGGATGTGGCTCAAGTGGTAGCACGCTCACCTGGCATGCGTGCGGCCCGGGTTCAATCCTCAGCACCACATACAAACAAAGATGTTGTGTCCGCCGAAAACTAAAATAATAAATATTTAAAAATTCTCTCTCTCTCTTTAAAAAAATAATAAAAATAAAGGTATTTAAAAAAACACTTAAAAAAAAAAAGCTAGAGGGTCCTTCCTCCTTTCCAAGGGCAAGCCCCAATCCTGTGTTGAATCCCTTCTTTGCTAGTTACCTCCTCTTTCAAACATTGTCTCCCTCCCGCATTTCTATCAGTCTTACACATACTCATTTTTCCATTGTAAACATAATTCTTCCCTTTTATCTCACCTACCACTCAAGATACTTACCCTATCCTCCTCTCTCACTCTCTCTTTTCTCTTCCTTATAGGTGTAAAATTGTACTCCTTCAGGATGAAATGATAGAAAGCGGAAATTTCAGGAGTAGACTGGGCACCTGTAGAATGATCCAGAAGTAGCAACGAATACAAGGTTGGGGAATGAAATCTTAAACCAACAGTAATGGTAGAGTCATTCTTCCAAAAAAGAATTAGGTACAAATTAGGCAGGAACCTACCAAAGGCCTTGGAAGGTATGCGCAACAGGTCCTGAAGCTCATGCTTTGTTTCACTGTAAACCTGGTCCTGCAGTGTCAACAGCACAGGGACAGTCCAGTGACTGAGAAGGTTTCTGAGAAAGGGCATTGCATTTGCTATTTGAGAAAAGTACTTCACAGAAAGTGTAGTCATCTCATTGCTAGTGTTCATGATGATTTAGGAAGATAGCAAGAGAACCAAATTTGAATTTTAAAGTTCTGTGTTTCATTTTATAGCTGCTTTTAGTTTGTGGCAAGGGATACTAACTTTCCATTTCTGTTTGTAACATCAAATTTACTTTTAATATAAATATTTTTGCTATGAATTTTCAAGTTAGTTAATTTTTTTTCTTTTTCCAGTGCTGGGGATTGAGTTCATGCACAGTCAGCAGGTGCCCTACCATTGAGCTACATCCCCAAACCTTTATATTTCAGTTTTATTTTAATACAGAGTCTTGCTAAGTTGCCCAGGTTGTTCTTGAACTTGTGATCTTCCTGCCTCAGCTTCCTCAGTTGCTGGGATTACAGGTCAACACCACCATGCCCAGCAAGTTAGTTAATATTTTTAAATTCTTAAGCAAATAGTAGTACATGAGGGTAGTGAATGGATATAGCAAGATTACATAGATATGAGAATGATCATGTTTGGGAAGCTTTGAGTCCAAGAAAATGGGATGGTTTCTCTAAGTGAAAAATACAGAGAGATAAAATTTGTTAATGCAACTCCAGAGGTGCCTAGAGGAAGAATTAGCCAGAGCATTATATGGCAATACAGTTCATAGTGGAAATGGATGTGCCATCTATCACAGATTAATGACACCAGTCATAATATTAGGTGATTGCTCTCATTCTGAGTTCATGTTTCCTGGCAACATTTTAATCAGGCATTGCCTACAAGCTATAATGCTCTCATTAGCAAACCATGACCATCTGGCTTCCTTGGTAGCTTATTACTCAATATTTGTTAATCAATCAACATTCTGGTTTTTAAACAAGCTCACATGAGTCTGGACCCCTGTGCTGGCAACTGAGCCTGCAAAACTGAGGGCTGGAGGTAAAGATCTTGGTTAGAGCTGAGTGCAGGACACTCCTATAATCCCAGTAACTTGGGAGGCTGAGGCAGGAGGATCACAAGTTCAAGACCAGCTTTTGAAACAAGAGAACTTGTTTCAAAATAAATAAATAAATAAAAAGGACTGAGGAGGTAGCTCAGTGGTAGAGCATCCCTGGGTGAATTCCCAATAACACCAAAAAAAAAAAAACCCAACCCTTGGCTGGAGGCACATTTGCCAAGATGATGTCGTGGATACACTCTCTCTGGGTGGCCTGGCTTGCCTTTCCTCTCTCAGTGCTGTCGGACCTTGTGGTGCGGTTTTACATCAAGCCACAGCCTCATTTGTTCCCTAACGTTTACAGGCTGCCCTTGCCCCTGTTGTTCTCTAAGACTGTTCTCAGGATGTGCTTCCATGATCTTCTGATTTGGGCTCATGAAAATAGCTCATCCCCAATGACCTCTCTTATCTTTGAATGCCTTTGAGCATTTGATACCCTCCATATGGCTTCTAAGACACCACTTTGTGTTTTTTGTTTGCTTTTTTGTTTCCTTTTGTTTTTGGTTCTCTGACAAATGTTTCAAAAACTGTTTTCTCCCCAGCCTCCAATTCTGCTTGCCCCTGGAGCCTGGATATTTCTACAGTCAACAGCAGAGAGCTGGGCACCAGAGTCCGATCACCTGTGTTCAAATTCACTCATCATTTGTGTGAGCTTGGGAAAATTACTAAATGTCTCTAAACCTCAGGTTATTCATCTGAAAAAACAAAAGGCAACAATAGCAATCAGTAGCTTCTAAATAAAATTGCTGTCAGCATTAAACTAGATAATCCCCACAAAAGGTCATATTTGATATACAATAACACTTTGTCAGAGATCCTTTAACCTCAACCATATTCACAGCTTCAATTACTGCATGAAATGGTCAAATAAATTGTTCCAGCCTTGAGTTCTCTCCTCAGCCTCAAATTAGTGTTTTACCTGCCCTCAAACAGCATGTCCCAACTGAATTCTTGCACACCTTCCCACACAGGGGCATGTCCCCATCAAACAGTATCATCCTGTTTTTCACTTGTTATTCCCTAGTGGTAACTAATGTGATCAAACGCCTGTCAACCAACTCAGAAAATTAGGAATAGTTGGTATATTTCACCTCTCCCATACATTCCCCACCCCACCCCACCCCACCCCCTTTTTTTTTCTACCAAACCTTGAATTCTTTGTGTGTTTGTGCGCCTGGAGTACCCAAAGGTGCTCTATCACCAAGCTACATTCCAATCCCTTTTTATTTTTTACTTTGACAGGGTCTCACCAACTTGCTGAGGCTGGCCTCAAACTTGCAGTCCTCTTGCATCAGCCTCTTGAGTAGCTGGGGTTACAGGCACCACAGCTCCTGGCTTCAAACCTTGAATTCTCACCCAAGTATTATTCCCTCATAATTCTCCCTGCCCTGATTTTGTAGGGGAAAAGCAAATGCTTTTGTTGTTGCTATTTGTTCGTTTGGGCTAGTATTGAACCCAGGGGCTCTTTACCACTGAGCTAAGGCCACAGTTCTTTCTATTTTACTTTGATTGATTGACTGATTTTCGTGGTGCTTGGGGATTGAACCCAGGGCCTTGTGCATAGGAGGCAAGCACTCTACCAACTGAGCTGTATCCCCAGCCCTATTTTTATTTTGTTTCATTTTATTTTATTTTTTAATTTTGAAACAGGGTCTTGCTAAGTTCCCAGGCTGGCCTCAAACTTACCATCCTCCTGCCTTAACCTACCAAGCTGCTGGAATCACAGGCTTGCGCCACCAAACCCGGCTTCGATATCTATGTTCTCGTTCAGTCCACCTCTGTGATGGTTCCTTGTTCCATCTTCTATAAAATTTTCCTGGAAAAACTCTACCCCTGGGTGTTTTAATCCACTAGCCATAACAAAATATTACAGACTAGGTAGCTTAAACCACAGACCCTCTCACAGTTTTAGAAGCAGAGATCGAAGATCAAGGTAGCAGGAAGGCTGGCTGTTGATGAGGCCTCTCCTTGGTTTGCAGATGGCCATCTTCTCACTGCACCCTCACGGGGCCTTTCTTCTGTGTGTACAGAGAGAATCTCTGGTGTTCCTTCCTCATCTCAGAAGGAGATGAGGATCAGTCTTATAGGATTAAGGCCCCATCCTCCTGACCTCTCTTAGCCTCTTTTGTCTCCTTTGAGGCCCTATTTCCAAACAAACACAATCATATTGGAGGTTAGAGCTTCAGCACGTGAATTTTGAGAGGACATAATTCAGTCTGTAACTCTAGTTAAATTCCACCCACTCCCTACTCTTGTGCTCTGTCCAAGTAGCCAGCCACCGGTGAAGAAAAGCACACAACCATGCCGACTAGGATCTCAAACTTCAAGGGAGCCGTCAGTCCACCTAGAAGCCTATCACATATTGCTCACTACTCCCTAAGAGAACTCTTTCTCAACTTCTTGTTTGTCCTCAAACCCTCTACATGCTCTCCTCTCTCCTTATCCTCAACTCATGCCCTTGTTTCCGATTTCACGAGAACATCAAACATTCACACTTCCACTTTCCTACATCCATTCCCATAGGTGCTCCTTTCCTTCTGTCACAGTGGGTGAAACACAGTGAGTGTGAACCATCAGGATGCCACGCCAGACCAAGTCTTCACTACTGTGTGTGGGTTCCATCCCCCACCAACCTTTGCAAAAGTCCTGCCTCCTGCCTCCTAAATTTCCCTTTTAATTTTAGATAATATTTTAGTTAGTTTTTCCATTGCTGTGACCAAAAGACCAAAAGAGGGGCTCACAGATTCAGAGGTCTCAGTTCATAGATGACAACTCCTTTGCTCTGGGCCCGAGGTGAGGTAGAACACCATGGCAGAAGGGCATGGTGGAGGAAAGCAGCTCAGGACATGGCAACAAGAAAGCAGAGAGACTGCTCTGCTCACCAAGGACAAAATACATATGCCAAAGGCACATCCCCAATGACCTAGTCACACATTACCTGCCCATAGTCACCACCCAGTTAATTCATTCAAGTGGATTAATGCACTAATTAGGTTAAAGCTCTCATAACCCAATCATTTCACCTCTAAACTTTCCTGTACTATCTCACCTATGAACTTTTTGGGGAACAGCTAATAACTAAACCATAACAGATAATTTCCTGTAGCATAAAAATCTGGTAGTTCTGACACCAACATAACGTCTCTCAATTTAAAAGCAAACAAACAATTGGGTGCAGTGGCACACACCTGTAATCCCAGCAACTCACAGGACAGAAGCAGAAGGATCACAAATTCGAGGTCAGCCTCAACAGCTTTAGCATGGCCCTCAACAATTTGGCAAGACCATGTGTCAAAATTTAAAAAAAAAAAGGGGTCTGGGATGTAACTCAGTGGTAAATCACCCTAAATTGCCCAGGCTGGCCTGGAATTTTCAATCTTCTTGCCGCTACCTCCCAAGTCTCTGGGATTATAGTCATGGGCCACTGCGTGCATCTTCACACTCTCCCTACACTCCTCTTGAGTGTTCAATAGGTGCATCCAAATCAACATGTTCAAAACAGAGCTCTTCGTTTTCTCTCCCAAATTCGTTTCTCCTTTAGTGCTCCCCATCTTGATATCATCATAGTTCACATGGCTTTTCAGGCCAAGAACTTTGAAGTCATCTTGACTCTTTTTTGTTTT
Source organism: Marmota marmota marmota (assembly GCF_001458135.2). Classification (NCBI taxonomy): domain Eukaryota; kingdom Metazoa; phylum Chordata; class Mammalia; order Rodentia; family Sciuridae; genus Marmota; species Marmota marmota. The sequence continues at coordinate 38,284,201 of NW_025999853.1, read as the reverse complement.
ATATCTAGTCTGCCAGTAAATGGTGTAGATTCCAACTACAAAGTAGATCCAGGATCTACCACTAGCATTCTCTCTCCTATTGCCCATGTGATCCTTGATGCCATGATTTCTCCCTTGGAGAAGAGGGAGAAAGAGCCTCTTACTGTCCAACTTGTCCATTCTTGACTGACATGAATCCTTCTAGCAGCCAATTTGACCCTTGACTCAGATCAGATCATTTCCCTTCTAATGCCCCCTGACTGCTCCCATCACACACACACACAGCAGGTGCTTGTATTGGTTTGCTAGAGCTGCCATAACAAAGTACCATAGACCAGGTGGCTTAAATGACAAAATCAAGGCATTGGCAGAGTGGGTTTCTTCTGAGGGCTGAGAGGGAAGGATCTGCTTCTGTTTGTCTTATAGATTGGGCCCTTTGATTGTCTTTCGCCCAAGTGTACCTCTATGTTCAAATTTCCCCTTTTCAAAAGGGTACCAGTCACACTGGGTTAGAGCCCAACCTAATGAATACATTTTAACTTGTTTACTTCTATAAAAACCCGTCTCTTTGTAGGGGCATAGTACAGTGGTAGAACTCTCTCCTAGCACATGCTAGGCCCTGGGTTCCATCCCCAGCACCAAGGGGAAAGAAAAGATCCAATATAAAGTCACATTCTCAAATACTGGGGTTTATGAGTTTTGCATGGGGTAGGGGGACTCAATTCAACAAGTAACAGTGCTCAGTGAATTTTTGTTGAATAAAAAAATTTTTGTTGAATGAAGGCTGACTGAATGGATAAATGAATCCTTAGAAGAGCCCTTTGTATAATAATATTAAGCCCAGCCTGTGAGTGCAGCATATTATTATTTCCCCCAACTTATTGTTAATCTTTTAACCCTTTATGTCCCACTAGAACATGGTTTGTTATACAAACCAATTGCATTCTCAAAAGCTTTCCAACTCCAGGTAGCCCAATGTTGGTATGGCCCACTGAACTTTAAAGATGGCTGATCAAAGGGTTCCTTTCTGCATATTATTAGTAAGAGCCCTGTGTGAATTAACTCAGAAATGAGTTATTATCCTGCAGTAGCACAAATATACACGAGGAAAGGCAAAGAAACAAGTTGGGAAATGTGGAGCGACCTTTTGTTTATTAATCCTCAGAGAGAATGGTGAAAAGGCTACCAGGTGGGTGAGCTAAATTAGAAAATAATCAAGTAACTTCAACTTTCTTCTGCTGAACATTCCTTCTCCATTTGCTAGATTCTAAAACATATGCACAGGAAAAAAAAAGATAATATGTAGTAAAAATCAATTAAGGTGCCCTTGAAGAAAAAGGCAGATGATTAATATATAGATTAGACATGTGGATTAAAGGAAAACTGGTTCACATTTTATAATTTTTCATTATATGAAGTATTGCCTAAAATGTAAAAGTATACGGAGAAGATAAAGGAGTGAAATGCAAGATTCATGATGTTTAAACAACTTTGCAAAATATCATCTTTCTATGTGAACATCCCACCAAGGAGGACTTACACAAATGGAGTTCAGTGTTGCAGTAAATTAAAATTTAGAGCCAAACTAATCTGACACGTATTTAATAACATGCATCATTATGGTGATGCTTGAAAACTGAGAGTAAATGGAAAGCAGTTCACTTCCATGATTTTAATTAGCACCTTCCACAGGCTAATCAAGAATGACTAGGTTCCGCTGGGAAGGGAGCTGATGAAAAGTGGCTGAACAGCCTCCTGTGCTGGGACTCTTCTGAGAAGACTTGGGATCCCAGGACCCTGGTGTCCAACTGACAGATTCCATGGTCCAGCGAGGGCGCCCAGGCTGCCCTAGACAGTGTGGTTGCTGTTGTCTGGGTTTTACTTGGTGGTTCCCCTTGGAATGCTTCTACTTCTCCTTCATGTCTGGGTAAATCCATCTCATGCTTCAGATTTCAGCTAGAGTAAAATCTAGATGCATTTCCTCATTTCATCCTGACAATGGCTCTCAAGGAAAAAATGTCAAAATCCTAGATCAGAAAGGAACTTTCAGCACCTTTAACACAATTTCTGGGGCTGGGGATGTGGCTCAAGTGGTAGCGCGCTCGCCTGGCATGCGTGCGGCCCGGGTTCGATCCTCAGCACCACATGCAAACAAAGATGTTGTGTCCGCTGAAAACTAAAAAAATAAATATTAAAATTCTCAAAAAAAAACAAAACACAATTTCTTTCTTCTTTCTGTTGCTGCCTCCAGTTCTCAGGTCAGGATGGGAACTTGGTGAACATTGGAACCAGCCACAACAGGACGTATAGTAGAGGGAGTCCAGACATAGGTGGAGGATGTTATCTTAGAGTTTAGGTGACGGAAGATGGCAGATTTTTGGTTAGAGAGTCCTGAATAAGAGGAAGTTCTGGCAGGTGGACAAGTACAGAGAGCAGTGATGGAGATTCTGGGAGATTTGCATAGATCTAGCTAAGCTGGATCTAAAAGGTGTGAAAGTTGTCAGAGTCAAAATGGAGTTGCTTTTTTCAAGCTCTAGCAAAAATAATAAATAAATCTGGAAGATTCGAAAGGAAGGGTTCCCAAGCATGTGTGCCAGACAACAAAGACTTCGCCAGAACCACAACCTTGCACAAAGGTCACTACAACCTTACACACATGCACACACACAAATACTTCTGCAAGGACGTCTCCCCAACAACTGTCTGTTTAAATTTGGGCAGATATCACTCAAGTTATTGACACTTAAACACCCTTGTTCAACTTATCTTTGTATCCAAGGATTATTGCATCAGAATGTCTTATGTAATCCTCTTCATTTTGCTTTTTAAAAACCTCCCCCTGCCTCAACCTCCTTGAATACACAAGTAGTTTACTTGGGCCTACACATCCCCATTGTGATGCTCTGCTATTCCCAAATAATCTTAATGATCTTTGGAGAATCTCTGTCCATTATTTAGGTTGGCATAGACCCGTACCAAGACTCTATCAGGACACCATCCAGGGATACCTGAAGGGCAGGGAAGCAAGCAGTCTAGTCTTAGTGGAAATTGGGTCCCAAGTGAGAAATTCAAGTGGGGCTCCAGTTTTTGGAAAGTGGAGTCCAAGGTCAGTGTGGGGCCTCAAGCAAGACAGCATATGTTGCCCAACCTGGTCTGAAAACTTGGAGCACCTTAATTTTCCCTTGACAAAGAGGCGCCTCCGGTACTTAGGGCAGGGTTGAAGAGGCACCTGTGTGAGGCCACAGGTGCACTTCAAAAGGAACCATTGCATCCATTTTGTTTGTCCAGCTTCTTGTTCTTGTCATTGTGATGAAGGATAAAATAGAAATCCTCAACCCAGAAATGCACTAAATGTGTTTGACCTTCAACTTGAAATAACACTCCTTTCCATTTCTTTTATCTAATCTTAGACCTTGCACTAAGCTTAATAATTTACTGCAGGAGGGTTCTTGAGTCTCAATGTTCAGGAAATTAGCTTCTGTGGGGCAGTTGCCTAGATACATTTGGTTTATTTGGCAGTAGTCATGTTTATTCTCTAACCATCTGTTATGATTGGGATCTTAAATGTCCCCCAAAGGCTAATGACTTGGTTGCCAGCCTATGGGGCAGTTGAGAGGTGGTGTAACCTTTTGGAGGTGTGATGGAGATTCTGGGAGAGTTACATGCATCTAGGTAGGCTGGATCTTGGAGGTGGGGCCTAGTTTAAGGAGCTTAGGTCTTTAGGGTGTGCTTGGAGGGAGTATTGGGGGCCTGGCCCCTCCCTCTCACTCTTTCTACTTCCTGGCCACCATGAGATGAACAGGTTTCCTCCACAATATGCTTCTGCCATGACACTAGGCCCCAAAGCAACATGGCCAAGTAAACATGGACTGAAACTTCTGAAACCATGGTCCAAAATAAACTTTTCCTCCTTATAAGTTTTCACCTCGGGAATTTTGTCACAGCAATGGAAAGCTGACTAGCATACCTCCCTTGAAGTTTTCTCTTCAATATTCTGCTTTAAAGGGCCAGATTTATAAAAATCCCAGTAATAGGCAAAATCATTAGTATTTTCTCCACCTAAAATATTCTGGCCTATTTCATGCCTCTTCAATATTTTGCTGAAGTTTTACTACTGGTTTTACTTTATGAAAGTGAGATTTTTAATAATAACAACAAAGTACAGGCCAAGGAATGTCAGAAAATGATGGTCTAAAAACAGGTCAGAATGATGAATGGGTAGCTGTTCAGCAAAGCAAATGTTTGGGGTTTTGTTTGTTTTGATGCAATGAAACTTAAACAGGAGCTAATACTGGTGCCAGGCTCTTGTACCTCCAGAACTGTGAGCTAAATAAATCTCTTTATAAAGTTACAAAACAAAACAAACAATCACTATCAAAAGGAAGACTGTTTCTTGGAAATGCACCTATTTAATCCCTCAAATTTACAATACAAAATTGTTCAAAATAGTATTTCATGAATGGGTAAAGTATTAGAAGACAAAGAAGACCCTTAGAATATGAACTAGTCCCAAAGATCATTACTATTTTAATCATCTAAAGAACTGATCATGGCACCAGAGCAGGACATGCAGCCTGGCCAAGTGGCCCATGCTTATATTCCCAGTGACTCTGTAGGCTGAGGCCAGAGGATCTCAAGTTGAAGCCCAGCCTTGCAACTTAGCAAGACCCTATCTCAAAATAAAAAGAGGTGGGAATGTGGCTTAGTGTGCTCCTGAGTTCACTCCCCAGTATGGAGGAAAAAAAGGAGGAGGTGCCTCAAAATCAAGGTGACACCCTTCTGATCAAGGAGGATTATCATGTAAGTAAATCAACCCAGATGAGACAAAAGTCACCTTAGGAATGCAACATCTGGTTTCAATTGTCTTTTTTTCCCCCAGACTTATTGTTTTGCTCTTTCTCTCTACCTTTCTTTCCCCCCTTTTCTTTGAAAAATATCCCTTTGATCCACTTGGTTAAATCATATACTCAGACACTTCATTCTCTTTAATTGCAGAATTTTAGAAGGTCATGACAAGATTAAAGAACAAGTAGTTTAGCTATCGAGCATCTTCTGTGTGTGGGGTACGGGGTGGGGGGGGCCGGGGGGGAGGACGACAAGGGATCCCCATGTGAAGTCGGACAGTGTCAGAGATCCGAAGCTGGTTAGGTGATCCCCAAGGAGAGCAGGCTGTGGTCTTCAGCAGGAGCCTGCACCCTCCCCACACCTGTGGCTTATGTAAGGCCCCTCCCAGCCAGGCCTGGGCAGTTGCAGTCTCCATTTTTTCATCTGATCCTATTCCAGGATGGGGCTGACCAGGTAGCGCTGAATTTTGCAGAAAGTTGCATGAGAACTGCTGCTGACAGTTTTTCTTATGAGTTTCCGAGATCTGCCCAGAACCTGTGACACTTGAGTTGGGCACTCCTAAAACAGGGTGTCTCACACAGAATTCACTACTGTAGATAAATGGCCACATAGAGATTTTGAATTAGCCCGAAGATGAAAAAGGAAGAGATGGTATAACACGATTATTAATAATACTAATAGCAAAAAGTAAAGTGATCTTGCTAGATTCCCCCCCAAATATCCTAAGCATTTGCATCAATTTAATTTCACAACAACCTTATGAGGAAAGTGCTTTTATTTTCCTTACTTGTAGATGAGGAAAACAGAGAGGTCCAACATGGGTCCGAGATCACATAGCTGGGAAGCAGCAGCAGCAATATATAGCCCAAGTTGCTGGCTGCAGGATCCTGGCTCTCAACTAGAACTCAGCTTTGTTCTTCTGTGTTAAAAATGCACATTGATAATGAAAATGCCTGCCAAACAGGGCCCTGAGTGCTTTGCAGATTCTCTCATTCAACCTGCATAAAAACCCTGCAAGGTAACCCTAGTTGAACCCTGAGGAAAACACCGGACAAACCTACTCTGGGGAACATCCTACAGTATGCCTGGTCATGCTCCTCGAGACTGTCAAGATTGGGGAAAATAAGCAAAGATCTAAAAGCTGTCACAGACCAGGGGAGGCTGCAAATGCAATATGTTTTCCTGGTTTCCTAAACACAAAGAAGACTTCAGTGGGAAAACTGGGGCTATCCAAATGAAGTCTGGAATTTTGACAAGCATACCCTGAAGTGGAAAATGTTAACAGTAAAGAAAACTGAACAAGGAAAAGACTATTATCTTAGAAACTTCTCTGTAAATCTAAAAATTACCCAAATAAAAAGTTTATGTATTTAAAAAATAATAATAAAATAAAAGCCAGGCATGGTGGTGCACACCTGTAATCCCAGCAGCTCTGGAGGCTGAGGCAGGAAGATTGCAAGTTTAAAGCCAACCTTAGCAACTTAGTGAGGCCCTAAGCAATTCAGCAAGACCCTAAGCAACTCAGCAAGATGCTATCTATAATAAAATACAAAAAGGGGCTGGAGATGTGGCTCAGTGGTTAAGTGACCCTGGTTTCAATTCCCAGTACCAACAAAAACAAAAAGAAAAACCCAAAAATCTTAAAGGTAGGTACTACAACTGTTTTATATGGGAGAACTGAAGCTTAGGTTAATCTACCCTAGTATCACAGCTGTGGGAGGATTCATTCTAGTAGGCTCCTAGGGCAGTTTAAACAGGATTGCACATGATTCACTTGATATCTTAGCACCTTTTGTGGTATCCTGTGGGCCAACATACCCTGATGATTGCCAGCAAGCCTGGGCCCCACGTTGTCCCATTTCACTTTTCCTGACCCAACAGAAGTATCTAACATTTATTGAATTCTTATGAACTTTCTCTTTAATCCTCAAAATAACCCTACAAGGGATTACATTTTATAGACAAAGAAACTAAGGCTCAAGCAGAATCAGCAAGTTGCCCAAGATCACACAGTAACAGGAATTTGAACTTGAACCCAAGTCTATCTAATACCCAAGTGTTGGCATAACCACTCCTAACCACTTAACTCCGCTCTGCTTCCATGCTACCCACCCTGGATTTAAGATGTAATTAATACTAAGCAGTAATTAATATTAAGTACAGATGGGAAATGAGTATTAGAGTGAATGGAAACTTTCTTACACAGCTTCATATAAATAGGATTGTCATCATGAAACAGCTCTATACACAAAGGAAATATTCTTGGTATCTTCAAGCTATATTTTCTCACTTTTCTAATAGTTGAGATTTTTGCTGTTTTTCTTACTGCAGAGTCAATATTGTTACAGTGTAATGCATTGAAGGCCTTTTTCTCCCATGCATTGTAAATACCAGTTGTCATCAAAGGTATCAAAGAATACATACTGTCTGCATTTGTGTTGCTGAAATGAGCAGAAAGCACACAACTTCATTTCCAAGACCCGGGATGATTTTGTAAAATATGTAGTTGAGACATGATCTCTTAACTTCATTAGCCCAGCGTTTTGAAAGGGAAAATTCTTTGTAGTTCCGCACTGACATTTTTAAGCTCAAGGAGCTCAAGACCCCTTATAAAATTAAGACTTTTTTCTTCTCTTCTTTCTTAAACACATTTGTTCTCTTTCTTCTATTATTTGTAAACAAATTGAGGATTATAGAAAGTAACTGCTTTTGCTTTTCCAATTTAATTTCCAAGGACATTATTGAAGAGAGCTGCCCTTTGTGTGTGTGTGTGTGAGAGAGAATATTGTCAGGTTCAGCCATGGTGTTTGCAATTGAAGCTGAGGACCTAGTGTTTACTCTCTCCAGCTACCAGGTAAGACAAACCAGTTATGTTCTTGATTAAGAGACCTGAAGTGTTAAATGCAATCATTTGAGCCAATAAAGAGAACAAAGCAGTAACCTTTGATCTCCCCTGTCGCAGGTCTCTTTGTCCCTTAAAGATAGCTTCCATTGGGCCCAAAGACGTTTTACCTTTGGAAGCTGAACTGGGGCTCAGGTTACTGGAGCTGGTCCACTGGGCAACCTTGTAAGCAGCAAAGAAGAGGCAGAAATGTATCCTAGGAGTTCCCTGTGAAACACACAGTCTTATGCTGAAATATTTCAAAAATTTCTCTCTTTGGCAAAAAGTCTATTTTTTCAGTAGTTCTGATTAATAAGAACAATAATACTAGTAAGTAGTTAATATGTGTAGAATTGCCCAGTGTGCCAGATGTTGTGCTAAATGTTGTGCTAAATGTTTTACTCCAATGATCTAATTTACCTGAATCAGGTGATACTACTTATTTGCATTTTATTTATTTGTTACCTAGAGGGTCTACACCACAGTGCTGCACCCTGAACCCTTTTTTATTTTGAGACAGGTTCTCACTAAATTGCCAAGGCTAGCCTCAAACTTGCAATCCTCCTGCCTCAGTCTCCCTAGTTGCTGGGATTACAGGCATGCAGAGCTGTGTCCTGCATGAATTACAAAATTATCTAAAGGATGGACAAAGGCATTGTCCAGCATGGACTTCAGATGAAATCCACAGGATTTAATTGAATTTCTTGATTTATTTGACTAACATCCTGCCTGCCTTGTGCCAAGCTTTGCACTCAGCTACCATGACTACTGGAGAAAAGGATGAAAACTTTCTTGGTTCCTGTTTAGCCCATTTGCTTGTCCAGGGATCCAACACACCTGACAGTGGTTTTATGTCATTCTTTGCAGCTGGAATTTCAGTATCAGCAGGTGAACAAGTCAACACTGGCACTGGATAATATCACTCACAATTACATAAATCCTTCCATGCATCTGCTAAAACCATTTTCATAATTCATTTTAAATTCTAAATAGACTTGTGGGAAGCCACTTCATGTCCCAAGAGTCAAGATAAATTCGGATTCTGATAGGAGACACTGAACATCTCCATCCTCATGTATCACAGTAGGTCTCATGAAACTTTTTCTGGTGACAAAGCCACCTGTGGTTCTGAAGTCTGAGCTCCTAGGAGTGGGCCTTCTTCCTTCCACAGCTTGGTGACCTGATAGTAGCCAGAGAACTCCACTCCAATTTTCCCTAAGCATCAATGGCTCTCATATGGAAAGGACATATATGGCAAAATTGTACGGGATACTTCCTGAAAAATGCACAGATTAGGAGATTTGGCTTCAGTAGACCTGCTGTGGGGCATAGAAATGTCTGAAAAAACTCACCACGGGTCATTCTTATAAAGTTCTCTCCTTTTGTGGTCTTCCTCCTTTACATAAAGATCAGACCTAAACTGGGTGCAGTGGTACACACCTGTAATCCCAGCAGCGTGGGAGGCTGAGGCAGGAGGATTATGAGTTCAATCCTCCTGCCTCAGTCTCCCTAGCCAGCTTCAGCAAAAGCAAGGTGCTAAGCAACTCAGTGAGACTCTGTCTCTAAATAAAATACAAACTAGGGCTGGAGATGTGGCTCATTGGTCAAGTGCCCCTGCGTTCAATCCCCGGTACCAAACAAAAAAGAAAGAGAGAGAGAGAGAGAGATCAGACTTTGGCTGCACATTAGAATCATCTGAGGCAGAGGGGAGGGAGAGTTTAAAAATCCTTGTGCCCAAATTGAATCTCAGACCAATTAAATTGGACTTGAGGGAAGCCAGGCGTGTGTAGCTTAAAGCTACCAAGTGATTCCAGTGCATAACTTCAGGCCAGGAGATATTCATATCAGGGTTCTCACTCCTTAAAAAGTGAACACTCCACATGAGGATCTTGATATAGTATAGCTGCTGGATGCAGTGGTGCTCACCTATAATCCCAGTAGCTCAGGAGGCTGAAACAGGAGGAATGCAAGTTCAACGCCAGCCTCAACAACTCAGTGAGGGCCTAAGCAACTTAGCGAGACCCTGTCTCTAAATAAAATATAATAAAGGGCTGGGGATGTGGCTCAGTGGTTAAGTGCCTCTGGGTTCAATCTCCAGTACCAAAAAAAAAAAAAGTAGGTAATGCAGTACAGCTTCTGATTCAGCAGGTCTGGGGTACAGGCCAGAGATTTTGCATTTCTAATAAGCTTTCAGGTGATGTTGGTCATGGACCACACTTTGTGTAGAAAGGCATTAAATGACTCAAATTAAACATTTCTCATAGTGTGCTCTCCATAGACCTAGTATTAGCAAATTTGAGTTTCACCCTGTCAAATATGAATTTCAGATAAACTGGTAAATCATGTGTTGCTTAGATGAAATTCAAATTTGTCTAGATGTCCTATTTTTCTCTTTTCTTTTTATTGGCTTTGTTGTTATTTTATTGCTAAGCATGGCAAAAGATTTCTCAATTTATCCACTTGGTGTTTTTGTTGTTGTTGTTGTTGTTGTTGTTGTTGTTGAGGAGGAGGTTTATCTTGGCTCACAGTTTCAGAGGTTCAGTATATGGTAGGCTGACTCCATTGTACTAGGCCAAAGATAGCAAGGTAAGGCAGAAAATCATAATGGCAGGGCATGCTGTAGGAGCACGCCCCAGCTCAAGGTGGCCAGAAAGCAGGAGTCCTCTGTTTTGTTTTGTTTCGTTTTTAAGTACCAGAGATTAAACCCAGGGGCGCTTGACCACTGAGCTACATCCCTAGTTCGTTCTTCCTTCCTTCCTTCCTCTCTCTCTCTTTTTCTCTCTATTTTGAGACAGGGTCTCACAAAGTTACCAAGGATCTCTCTCAATTGCTGAGACTGGTCTTGAACTTGCAATACTCCTCCTCAGCCTCCCGCCTTGGTGGGATTACAAGTGTGTGGGCCACAATGTCTGGCTTCTCTGATTCTTCTTTTTTGTGGAGGCGCACTGGGCAGTGGGGAGGTAGGGTGAGGATTGAACTCAGGGGCACTCGACCATGAGCCCCATCCCCAGCCCTATTTTGTATTTTATTTAGAGACAGGGTCTCACTGAATTGCTTAGTGCCCTCACCATTGATGAGGCTGGGCTTTGAATTTGCAATCCTCCTGTCTCAGCCTCCCTAGCTACTGGGATTATAGGCGTGTGCTACCGCATCTGGCTTCTCTGCTTCTTTTGATGACAAAGTGTTGTAGGACCAAAGTACTGAGCATTAAGTTTCTTTATAGGACGTGGATGCCTGAGACTATGGTGCATGCCCCGGCATCATGGATACACACACATGTCCATACACACAATGAAGTGTAAGGGAACCTGGCACTACAGCTCATCCATGGACCTTCTAGTGGTCTAAGGACCTGGTGAGGAAGCCCATATCACCCTCATGCTCAGCAGAAAAAAAGTTATTTCCAATTGCCTATGTTTCCTAAAAAGAGTTCTGTGGGTCATTAGTTTCACAAAAATATTTACAGATTTCTCATGGAACAAGAAAGAAAGGCTGTCTTAAATATTACATGATACATACTTATACTACAAAATCATGTGTTGCTTAGGTAAAATTCAAATTTGACTAGATTCCTATTTTTCTTTTTAGCTTCTGTTTTGCGGAGAGGGGGGATGAAAAATTCTAGATTAAACAAAATTAGGCATCTTTCTTTCTTGCAAAACCTTCTAAGTATTTAATATGTTATTATGCTTGGGATTCTCCCAAAAGGAGATAAATTTACATGGTTAAATAGCTTGTTCCTTAAAGAATACCTCTTAGGGTTTGTGTTCACAGAACACCCTTGAAAGAATGTTACCTAATTAAATCTGCTTTCTTGCTTTTCTTCTTAGCATAAAAAAGAATAAATTTCCATTATAGAAAATTTGGTAAGTACAGAAAAATGCAATAAGAAAACTTACTCATAATACCATACCACCAGAAATAGCTACCTTTAACATTTTAGCCTATTATCTTCTAAACTATGAAGATTGGTGGCTCAAGGAATAAAATTCTCAGGAGTAAAATATGATTTTTGAATGTAAAAATGGAATCTTGATGGGCTAGAAGACAGGGTAGAGTAAGAAAAGGTCTATTTGAATGTTAATGCAGTAGGAAGGCGGATTCCGGAGTCATTTTTCATTTTAGCATCTCTTATTGTAGATAAGAGAACATATCATTAGGCTTCTCCATATCTATTCTATGTTAAAATTCTGATTAACACCAGGTGAGGTGGCACACACACATAATCCCAGAGGCTTGAGAAACTGAGGCAGGAGGATCACCAGACTCAGTGATTTAGCAAGATCCTCAGCATCTTAGTGAGACCCTGTCTGTAAATTTAAAAAAATCAAAAAGTATGAGGGATGTAGCTCACTGGGAAAACACCCCTCGGTTCAATCCCTGGTACAAAAAAAAAAAAAAAAATCCAATTAACATGCTTCCCAGTTAGCACAGAGGCAGCTCTATAACTTCAGCCGTATCATTATTTCTTGCCTTTGCAAGAAATAATGGTGCAATATGACGAAGTAGGAGACCTGAAACAGGACTGAGAGCCAGGAGATTGCTTTAGGTTGGTGTCCTTTGCTTCATTAATTTTTTTTTTTTAAGTACTGGGGGAATCAAACTTAGGGCCTTGTGCCTGGTAGGTAAGTATTCTGCCTCTGAACTGTGTCTCTAACCCCTACTTGATCTTGAAGGTAAAGAATACCACAGATGCAAACATTGAGTGTTCGGCTATAATCATTGAAACAGAGTTTTATTCTCCACCATTCACAAAGTCATAATGTGCTTACATCCTTCCATCATCAACATACAAAATAAAGAAAGAGCTAATATGCTGACAGCACTTGTCCACTAAGCACGTTCACAAAGGTGGTATTCCTGGAATCCAGCAACCACCTTGAGAGGGGCGGGAATGTTGGTATGTATTATTGCCTGTTTTTAGACATTTATTTACTCAAGTTAGTAAGTGGCAGAGCATGAAGCAGAACTAATGTCTTTGGACTCCACTGTCTGTGCTGTTGGGTAAAACAGCCAAGAAAACAAATTATGTGCCATGTTTGGTTTTCCAAAAACTTCAATAGCTTTATGTTTTCATGGGAAACATTTTTTTGAGGTTGGGAAGCATAGACATTCCTGAAGCATGGAATTTATTTTAAAAAGAATCTCACATCTCATTCTTCTGCTACATTCTGGGCCCCACCGAATGAGTGTTTCAAAATTAATAATGTGTTCTTAATTCTGTGAGTACAAACTTGAACTAAATCTTGAAACTTTCACTCAATAGATATTTCGTGGGCACTTTCCTGGGCTCCACAGGAGTGCATATATAGGCAGTCGGACTTCACTTTCATGCAGTTAGGGCAGGATCTCCCAGCACCTGCCCGCCCATGCTTTGTTCCTTTTTTTTACCTTGACACATAATAATTGCACATATTTATGTGGTAAAACCTACTCATTCCTTTGAGACAAATCCTGAACAGAGCGGTGTTTTGTTTTGTTGTTGTTGTTTTTCTTTTCTTTCATGACAGTTTTTCCATCTTGAAAATTAGTCTTAGGGGTCCTGGGGATGTAGCTCATGGTAAAGCACTTGCCTAGCCTGCACGAGGTCCTGGATTCAATCCCCCATACTGCAATGAAAAAAAAGATAGAAAGAAAAATAGTTTTAAAGAATTATCTCCAGTGAGCAAAGTACAATATTCATTCCATTATTTAGTCAACAGATATTTACTGAGCACCTACTCTCTGCCAAGCAGCTGGAACACAGTAAGAAATTAGAGAAGATGCCTGTACTTTAAGAACATTCTGAAGAAACAAACAGGAGAATTTTGAATGATACACGATGGAAATAATGAAATGGTACAATATGATGAGGTAGGAGACCTGAAACAGGATGAGGACTGAGAGCCAGGAGATTGCGTTAGGTTGGTGTCATGTAAGGCCCTCTGAGGAGCTTGTATTTGAGATGTTCTCAAATTTCTATAAATCTAGTTTGTTCCAATGAACACTTAATCCAAATGTTTCTGCTTAATGCAGTCTCACTGCCTTGCTTTAATATTTCCAAATATTTGAAATTTTCTCCTTTTGGGGAGATTTGTTTGTGAACATTTCTATATTAATTTGGTATTTAAAAAGCAGGCTGGTGAGATTTATATGGTACATACCTATAATCCCAGCTACTCTCGAGGCTGAGCAAGAAGAATCACAAGTTCATTGCCAGCCTGGGCAACTTAGTTAGACTCTGTTATAAAATAAAATGAAACAGGGCTGGGGATATAGCTCAGTGGTAGAGTGCTTGCTTTAGTGGTATGCACCAGATCCTGGGTTCAGTCCTCAATGCAAAAAGAGAAAGAGAGGAGAGAGTTCTATGTATATATGAAATAATTATCTGTTCTTTTTCTTTTCAGAATGGTTTTATCAGCTGCATCAAGAGACTGGTCTTAGTCAGGTGCAGTGGCACACACCTGTTATCCCAGCAACTTGGGAGTCTGAAGCAGGAGGATCACAAGTTCAAGACCAGCCTCAGTAATTTAGTGAGGCCCTAAGCAACTTAGCAAGACCCATCTCAAAATAAAATTTTTTTATAAAAGGACTGGGGATATAACTCATGGCAAAGCATCCTAGGTTCAATCCCCAGACCCCCCAAAAATAGAGAGAGAGGAGACTGACCTTGGAAGTATGTCCCTCAGCTCATGTGTGTGTGGTTCCCTTGCCTGGTCAAAACAAGAGGCATTCAGAGAAGGGTATGTTATTTTCCCCTTCACCTGCCCTGTGCAGGCTCACATGGTGGGAAAAGATCATTTCCCCCCACCCTGATTCACCAAACACCTACTTCAAACATCTCTGCAGTATCTCTGTGCAGCCTCAGAGTTCAGCTCTCCCTTGCCACAGTGCTGAAAGTTGTGCAAATTTTGAGAATGCGTTTCTTTTTTGCTCAAGACAATAGGAAATGTGTACATTATAATCATTTGGGGAGTCTTTTCAAAATATGCCCCTTCCATTCCACTAAATGTGTATCACGATAGGGAGGGAGGAGGAGCTCATGAGTCCCACACAATTGAGTTGTTATTACAATGCTTGGAGGCAGCGAGCCAAGTCTGAATAGAAACCTATGGATTGACAGTGATAAATTAATTATGTTTTATTCAAAAGATAACTATCAAGCCAGAATGCTATACTCAGCAGTAGGGAACAGACAGATAAATAAAACATCATTTCTACCTTCCCGGGGCAATTTAGTTGGCAAGAAGGATTTGAAAGCATAAATTCTAACAAAGTGCAATAAGGAATGATATAAAGTGTTAAGTTCCATTCAGTATCATGCTTCCTTAAAGAGCAAGAATAATGAGATGGTTCAAAAACACTAGACTGTTTAATAAATGTAGTCAAAATAAATAAAGATGTAATGAGAGAACCACCTCAGGACTCCTCCACAAATGCTCTCTTTAGGGGGCAAAGTGTGTATGTGTTAAGGTTTCTTCATTGCTATGCAATGTGAAGTGAGCTGGGGAAATCCTCCAAACAGGAACCACCCATTGTAGATCCATTTTCTCTACCACAGCTGATTTACCATCCTTACCAAGTTGCATTCATGGCCGTGGAAATAGGACCCCTGAACAGACAAAACAAAACAAAAATGACAAATGGATTTTAAAGGAAAGTTGAGCCTGTAGGTTTCAACACTGAGTCAGACCTTGGAAGTCATTTGTTGCCAGTCCATTCCTTTTACTGATAATACATCTGAAGGCAAGTTTCAGTGACTTCTCAAGGTCACACAGCCATCAGTGGCAGAGACCCAAAGCTCAAGTCTTCTTGAATTCTCTTGCACTATATTGCAGATTCCATCCTTGAATCGGCTTCAGATATTTATATAGAAAAATAGATAAATTATCAAAAAATCCTTTGCATCCCATTCATGTAGTAGAATCTGATCAAATCTTGAACAACAGACTGTTTAAAAAGAGAAAAGTGACAGGCTAAGAGAGGTATTTTAGGAAGTATTTGTCATCATGACCTGTCCCACACATTCCACAACACTGCGCTATAAAATGGGGACCTCCAAATGGGGACATCCTTGTTTAGCACCCAATACAACACACACACACATACACACACACACACACACACACACAAGAACAGGGCCATTTTTTCACTGATTCCCCTCTGCTACACTGGTATTGGCTCCCCAGTCCTTATGGCCAGGACTTGCTCACCAATGCTAAATTAGCTCCATCTCGTCTTAATGTTCCAAAGGACACATTGTCAATTTTACTTCCCTTTTTCCTCAAGGTGACACAATCATAAACTTCCCAATAAAATATTCCACAGACTGACATCTGCTTTCCTTTCCTCATCTCCCAAATGGAGGTGATCATAAACAGAGCTTCAAGAAATTTCTCATACAGCTGTTTCCATTATACTACTACTTCTCTAGTTTCAGTCTCAAGGGTACTTTCTGCCATCTGTTTATATTTGTGTTACCTAAGAAATAAACCCTCTTAATTTAAAAACAAACAATATGTGGTGGCAAAGTTCTAGGCACGATATAAATCTCACCAAATTAGTCCTGTTCACTAAAATCTTCCAAAAGTGTCTTGACCTGTTCCGTTCAGAGCCATTGACATTAAAGGAGTGGTGTTCGATTTTTTTTTTTTTAAGCCTCCTTGAAAACAAAGAATCTCTTGCATTTGTTCAACAAAGGGGTCTTTTTAAGGAAAGTCTCCTGAAAAATCCAGACAAAGGAAATCCCTTCTACTCACAAAAGGGATTTGTGATTCTGGAGCTGTGCCTGATGGTTCCACAAAGAACAGCTCTATTACTGAAGTAACAATAACAAAGTCAACCTGTTACTTGCAAGTTAGCCTGCCAGGAGTGCTGACCAGTCAGAGGCACTAAGTGGTTCAGGCATCCAGAGCACGCAAAGCATTTATGTCCCAGTGTCACCAAGGCAGTGTCACCGGTGGGACAGGCTCACAAAGTCGTGGTGAAAATCCAGGTTCTGGTTTCACACTGATCTGGATTCCAGTCCAGGGCCACCAATTTGGTCTCTGTGATTTATTTTTTTTTTCTCCGAAGATCATTATATTACTCTCTTCATAGGGTCGCAGTTAGGATTGAGATGATTCACATAAAGTGCCTAACCCTGGCCCTAACAATCAGCAAGTGTACAATAAATGTTAGTTAATAAGTAAATCAGTGGACCTGGCAGCAGCAGAAACGGTGGAGCAGGCCAGCGAGGTACACTTGGAGGTGAACGAAAGTAATCCCCGCGCGATGGGAATCCAAGCCAGAACTCCTGCCCTAAATACGTAAAATGACAGGGCGGGCCCCACTCAGTCAACACAGCCAAAAAGGTTTCTTGCCAATTCTAAGAGTTGCTCAATCAATTACAGACCTAAAGTTGCTCTTGGCAAAATCACGATTTGCAAAATCCTATTTGGCAAGACAAAGCTTTCAAAGTTTTTTTTTTTCTTTTTTTAAAGAATATTATTTTAGTAACAAAGTGTGGATTACAATAGACAACCTCTAAGAGCCCTTTCAGGTCAAAACATTCTTTGTCTCTAACAGCATTCTGCACCCGAATGGAATACAAGAGCTTTGGAGTCAGACAGACATGAGCATAAGCCTGGGCTCCACCTCCTTAATACAGCATATAAATTGGTCAAGACCCATCATCTCTCTGGAGCTCTGTTTTCTGCATAAATGGGGACAGGAATATCTACCTTATAGCATAGCAGTGAGAATTAAATAAGAATCTTATATGTAAATGTGCCTATATGGTATCAGGCACATGGTAGCTAGTGAATAAATGGGATATCTCTACCCTTAATCTCCAAGGTCACTCAGCAGGATGATCTGAGACTAGGAACCTCCCCAAAGAGCCCTTCCTTAGGGATTTACAGTTGCAGGTGAGACTTTGTCATTTGAGCATGTTCCTTATGGGACGCATCGCTTAAATAGCCTCTTGAGGATGTGTTATACAAAGACAGGGAATGAGAAAATAAGACAGTAGTGAAAACCCATGGGCTGGAATTTTGGCACTTATCTTTGCGCTTTGAGGACGTCCGGCTCTACTCATCCATTTGCCCACCCATTCAACCAATATTTATTGACCACAAACTCAGTGTTAGCATTGGGTTTGAGACAAGGGACACAACAGTGAAAAATAAACAGTTCCTGCCCTTAAGAGTTCACAGTCCACTGAGAGGGAGAGAGAAATACACAGGCAATTAAAATATAGCCCAGTGTTATCAGCACCAAGAGAGGGAAGTACAGATTGTCACGGGCATGGCAAGAACAAGACAAGTGCTTCCAGAGGAGTTTATTATTTGCACGGAGGCTATTATTTGTACTGTTTTAAATGTATTCAGTGATGAGTTGGGGGAAACCGATTTTTAAAAATATTTCTTAAAAGAAATCTAACGACCATAGTGTATCCATTATACCATTTGAAAAACAAAACACTTCTGCTATAGTTTGAATACAGGTAGTATCCCCCAAAGATCCACATGTTGAAGGCTTGGTCCCCAGGGTGGCACTATTGGATAGAGCCTTATAGGAGGTCCTTAGGCCACTGGGGGTATGCCTTTGAAGAGGATTGTGGAACCCCAGTTCTTAATCTCTCTCCAGTTTTTGGCTTGAGACGTAAGTAGAACACTCCCGCTGGAGTGTGCCATCCTCTCAAAAGGACAAAGAATGGGGCTGCCTGAGTTTGGACTGGATCCAGAACCATGAGCTACAATAAACCCTTATCCTTAATAAGTTTATTGCCCTCAGGTATTTCATTATAGTAACATAAGCTGACTAATTCAACTACCACTCCAGTGAAAATCTCCTATGTATGGTTCCTCCCCCATTCATGTCTTTATTTATACTTTTACTACAAAGATATATGCAGCATGTGATAGATAGCATTTTTTAAGTGAAACAAATTCCCAGTTAACACAAATTATACTTAGGGACTTTCATTTAACTAAACTCACTTCTGCTGAAAGCCAAAGCAACTCCAAGTTCTGAAAATTTTTGCAAAGATATTTATTTTTCACTTTTCAAAATTATTTCCCAAATTTGCTTTGGGTTTCTGAACCCTCATAAGTTCCTGGGAGAAATATTAACATTTTTAAAAAAATCTTAGATAATAGATTAGATCACTCACTGAAATCACTCTATATCATTCAGTTCACAATTTCTGCAGGCTTGACTACTATTGCATAAGCATACTCTGAAAATGCTCAACAGAAATAGGTCTGTGACCAAGAGGACAGTGACTTTTTAAAAAAGCATTCCATTTGGTAGTGCCATTTGCTTCAGTTGGACCTGGGACCAATTTACATCTCTAGTTATGTAGGCAGTTGGGTTTCCAGTGATATTTAGCATCATCATAGATAGGCACGTGGGAAGCCCTCATTATGAGAGGACATAAAGGGATCCTACCTGGATGTGGGGCTTAGAAACATCTTCCCACACAGCTGGATGGAAATGTAAAGGACTGATGGAAATGACCAACAGTCAGAGGTAGGGAGGAGTGAAGGCACTAATCTAGACACAGTGAGAGACTTTTGGGTTTTGTGTGTGTGTGTGTGTGTGGTACTGAGGATTGAATGTAGAGGTGCTCCATCCCTAAGTATATCTCCAGTCTTTTATTTTTTATTTTGAGACAGGATCTTGCTAAGTTGCCCAGGCTGGCTTTGAACTTGTGATCCTCTGACCTCAACTTCAAGAGTTGCTAAGATCAGAGGCATGAGCCACTATGCATGGCTCTAAGAGAAGAATTTGAAGAGAGAAAGGCCTGGCATAATTTACACAGTATTGGCATTTACTATTGCTGGGAATTAGAATTTGAGGTGAAAAGTGATAAGATTTCGACCAGAGGAGCCAAGTAGTACAGGAGAACCTCCAAAAGAGTTTTCTACACTGCAGAATATATTTACGGAAATTAAATGGACTGTAGAAAAATGCTCAGAAACCTGTGGATAGAAGTGATAGATTCTTGTAGAATTTGAATGCATTAAAACACTCAGCATAAATTTTTCCTGCTATTCCTCTATGATGACAAAAATGCCCCATAGTTTCCATTTATCCTGTCCATTATATACTCAGTAATGGAGCAAAATCCTCAAACTAAAGAATAATTGAGTGCATCACATCCATTACATCTCCTAATGACTCGTGCAGAAATGGCACGCTCATGCTCCTCATTGTGTTCTGTTTTATTACAATAGGAAAATTCACTACGTGCAGCGTTGGAGCACTGGCCATGGGAGATGAAGTTGCCCCTAGCCAGGGATACTAGGTCAGATTGGCCTGAAGACCACTTAATTTTCATTTCTGGGGAAGGATGGAGTTTGTCCCAGTAAAGGTTTGGAGTCCTCTATTTGAGAAGCTGATCCCAGAGTTTGCCAGGAAAAGTCAGGAACAGGAGCTGGAAAAGAGATAGCGGGGACACTGAGAGCTCAAAGCTGGCAACTTTTGTGGGGCAGATGATCAAAGGCCAGACATGTCAAGGAGATTCAGTTCAGTTCTAGAGCTGCCACCCAGGGTTTGAACAGAAATCGGATGTCCAAATGCAAAGCATCTGGCTAAGGGATAACTTGTTGGGTACCTCAGTGGACCTGTAGACACATGGAGCACCACCAGGTGGCGCTGCCTGCCATCCAGTGGTGTAGCCCATCCAAGGTCAACCCTGCTTCTCTACTGATTGAAATCATTCACATAATTTATTACTGCTTTTATTTATTTATTTTGCTTATTATCTTATAGAATTAGAAAAATTTACAAGTTTTCATGAAGGAGAGAATCCACTGGCAAGAATTTTTGAGCATCTAGCTAGTACATTCCTTCATAAAATAATAAACTGTCATTGTTATTGATAATATTCGATCACTTTAGTGATGTAAGTCAGCATCCCTAATTAAAAGTGGACAAAAATCACATATGGTCACCTGCAAGGTACGACCCTGAACCACAGGAAACCCACCAGGTTACTTTGATTTTGTGAGTCTCCCAGATTTCTGGTTTTACAACTCTCGTGTTTAGTACTGTATACGTTTCCATTTGAAGTTCTAGTTAAGAATTTAAAATGTATGAATTAAAAATTGAAGTGTGGGGTTCTGGGGTTGTGGCTCAGTGGTAGAGCACTTGCCTAGCATGTGTGAGGCCCTGGGTTTAATTCTCATCACCGCATATAACTAAATGAATAAAATAGAGGTCCATCAACAACTTAAAATAATAATAATAAATTTTTTAAATTTTTTTAAATTGATGTGTGACATGTAGCACCTTGAACCTCTTATGCTCTACTCAGAGGGGATCAAGTAGGCAGGAGATTGGCTGTCACAATGGTGGGGACAAAGGTTGACTAGGACAGGTGTAGGAAAAGAATCCCCAAAGATCAGGATCAGAAAGATCCAGAGAACACCAAGGCCCAGGAAGAAGGCGAGGATCACAAGTGAAGGATAAAGGCAAAATTCAGGAATGGAGACTCAAGTGGAGAAGAGGAAGCCCCAAAGCCAACAAGAAGGACTGGGAATAATACTCCACTAATATGACTGGATTTTTGTGCCTTGCCTTGGTAAATTGGCAGGTATTTGGTGTGTATATCAGGCTGGGTTAAAATTATGGAATCTAGACAGATTCCTCGTTCATCATTGCTCACATTGGTTGAGTTGGGAGAGGGGGGCCCTCTGCACCAACTGAGAACTAATTGAGAGCACCAAGAAGCTAGATTGAGGTTAGAAACGGACAGATGACTGTTCCTGCAGGCTTGCAGAGGCCGCTGATTTTCTTTCTCCCTCAGCGTACACTGTATGTCCTCTTCAGGTTTCTCCCTGTGTGGGAGGTTTGGCTGCTAGAATCACTGAGGAGCAGGTCAGAGTTGAATGGCTGGACCAGGAAGGGAAAACCTGCAGCACTATAGCTCTGGTCTGCACAGGCACTCCCTGTCCCCAGGCTCCAGCATCACCAATCCTTCTTCGGAGAAATGCTCTTACCCAACTCTATGCTCTGGGTTTCTGTGGGGCTGTCAACTCTAGTCCTTTGCTGAACACCCAGCTGCCCATGAGTGCATGACCAAGAATGTGCCAATCAGAGCCCTGTACCCCTTGGCCACACTGCTGGCCCAAGGTGTAGGCATGTGATGCAAGGTTGACAGAGTCTCTCCCCGGAATTTTCTGAGTTATAGATCAAGGATCTTTCCTTTCTCTTAGATGAAAGCTATAAGAATGTGTATTAGGAAATTTCTCACAACCATAATGAAATCCTTGAGGCAGTTAATTCATAAATAGATAAGACTTATTCTGCTTCATAGTTCTGGGGCAGGGGGTTCCATTCCAAGACCAAATGGTCTTATTCTTTGGGCACCTCATGGCAGGTGTGTGTGGCAGAGCAAACTGCTCGCTTCATGAGCAGGAAGCAGAGAGAGAGAGAGAGAAAAAGAGAGAAAGGAAGGGGCCAGGGTCCCACGGTCCCTTCTAGGACACACTCCTGGTGACTTAAGCATATCCCACTAGATCCCACATCTGAATGCCCCACAGCACCTCCCAACAGTACCAGCCTGGGACCAAGTCTTTAACACATGGACCTCTGGGGAACACTCACCCAAGCCATAGAAGCATGTGAGCCTAGAAGGGTTGGCAGCCACTCCTCCCACTGCAGCAAATACTGGATGCATGGCTAAAATCCCCCTTCAACAGGGCTTGCCCCAGTTGCTAGGAGTATTGTTGGCAAACAGCTTTTGGCTATCAGTCCAAGGACTGCCCCTGCTACAGAAAGCCTCCTCACCCAAGGTCACCCCTTCCCTAGGTGGCTCTCATCCAAAGTTGATGTATAGGTGTAAAGGCCAGACCATCTCAGTGTGAAGCGAGACCACAGCAAAGGGCCATTCTAACTCCATAGTTCCTTGTGGGATAAGCCCAGGTTGTAGCTGAGTGTGCGTCATGGCTGGACTTTTCCTTCTGCCCAGTCTTACTGATCTTCTCCTGTACGGTTATTAAACCTGAGGGCAGTCCTCAAGAAGTGTACTGAACATTAAGCTCCATTGGAGGGTCTTCCTTCCAGTGAGCTCAGCCTCAAACACCACTGCATAGAGGAACTTGAAAGAATTTAATCAGTATGCAAAGAGAAACCAAAATTAGAAAGGGAGAGACAGAGAGTAAGAGGACTGGCTGGATTCAGTCAGGGGCCAGTGCCCATGGTATCTTATGGATTAATCACGCAAGCCAACTAATTTACATTTAAATTTTGTTTGTTTGTTTTAAAGCTGGCTTGAGCTGACTTTCTGACATTGGAAGGAAAGAGTCGTCCTGGCTAATACAAAAGGCATTTGAACAAACTGCATGGGTCATTTTTTAATGTTGGTTAAGATCATCATTGAATTTAGATGACTTGGAGAAGTACAGGTTACTTAAACCGAATGTGACTGAATTTCTTTATCTGTTAAATAGATACAGCCACCTTCTTCAATTGATTGTTATAAGAATTAAATTAATTAATACATACAACTCACTTATAACTCTGCCTGGGGCTGGTCGTGGTGGCACACACCTGTAATCCCAGTGACTTGGGAGGCTGAGGCAGGAGGATCGCCAAGTACAAGCCAGCCTCAGCAATTTCACAAAGCTCCAAGCAACTTAGTGAGACCCTGTCTCAAAAGAGAAAATAAAAAGGGCTGGGATGTGGCTCAGTGGTAAAGCACCCTTGGGTTCAATCCTCAGTACCAAACAAACAAACAAAAACACACTAGCTGGCACATCAATTGATGTAAGAGGAGTCTTTCTCTTCCTTCATTTATAATCAGTGGTATCAGGTTCATACTAACATGAACCTGTGACTTTTAAGAAAATTCCTTAGTTGCTTTGTGGACTATGATACCAAGTAGAAGACTCTAAACATTATTTATGCTCTACACATCTGGGATTGCAAACCCCGTGTCTAGAGGAGCAAGCCAGCAGCCCAAAGGCAAAAAGCAGACCTTGGTAGTGAGAGGTGACGGGGACTGTGACAAAATGGAAAGCATACACCTTGTCTACAGTGGGCAGCCACTCAAGCATAACTGCTAACTATAGGCAAATGAGGATTTGCTATTGCAAAATCTGATTTCTCAAGAAATAAGAAACTGAACTTTTATACAAAGTATGACATTTTTGCAATATTGACAAAAAATAAACAAATAGAGTGAAAACCAAAAAAAAAAAAAAAACTGACAAGGATGCCCTCTTTCACCACTTCTATTCAACATCGTCCTTGAAATTCTAGCCAGAGCTATTAGTCAGAAGAAACTAAAGGGATATGAATAAAAAAAGAAAAACTCAAACTATCCCTATTTGCCAGCAACATGATTCTATATTTAGAAGGCCCAGAAAACTTCTAGAGCTCAGAAATGAATTCAGCAAAGTAGCAGGATATAAAACTAAACCCAAATTAACATCAATTGCATTCCTATACATCAGTGATGAATCAACTGAAAGAGAAATTAGGAAAACTACCTCATTCACAATATTTGGGAATCAATCTAACAAAAGAGGTGAAAGACCTCTACAATGAAAACTACAGAACGCTAAAGAAAGAAATTAAAGAAGACCTTAAAAAATGGAAAGAACTCCTATGCTCCTGGATAGGCAGAATTAAT
Source organism: Marmota marmota marmota (assembly GCF_001458135.2). NCBI lineage: Eukaryota > Metazoa > Chordata > Mammalia > Rodentia > Sciuridae > Marmota > Marmota marmota. Next base: position 38,259,893 of record NW_025999853.1, on the reverse strand, counting down.
ATCATCAAGATGGCCATATGGGGCTGGGGATGCAAACAAAGATGTTGTGTCTGCAGAAAACTAAAAAAAATAAATAAATAAATATTAAAATTCTCTCTCTCTCTCTCTCTCTCTTAAAAATAATTTTAAAAAGATGGCCATACTACCCAAATTTAATGCAATCCCTATTAAAATTCCAATGATATTCTTCATAGAAACAGAAAAAGCAGTCATGAAATTCATTTGGAAAAATAAGAAATCCAGGATAGCCAAAGCAATCCTTAGCAAGAAAAGTGAAGCAGGAGGCATCACAATACCAGACTCTCAGGAGCTGCCACATAGGAGCTGAGCGCCCCCTAGCTTTAAGCAATGGAAATGTGGAGATGTGGCAAGCCAGCCATGGGCTGTGTGTGTGAGCTGTGAGCATTTTGAGCACACAAAGCAGACTGGACTGACGGTGCCCCACTGTCTGGGCTGTGCACATATGTGTCCCTTTCGCTTGCTCTGCCTTTGATCATCACACAACACATGAGATGGGTGTGACCTCCCAAGATGTCAGTCAACTTGCTGACCTGCAAGACATCAGGAAGCTAGACTCAACCCCTTGAAACCTGACCCCTTGCCTCATTTGAATGGCTTCTCCACAATAAAACTCTTTCTTGCCTGCCTTGCCTCCTTTGTGGGAGCTGGGTCAGAGAAGCAGTCACAGGACTCAAAGAAAAAGGTATTTCTCTGTTTCTGTGTGATTATTTCATGCCATCCCAGTTCACTTGGAGTGACCCTGACTGGTCTAAACCAGTGTGTCACAACACTAGACCTTAAATTATACTACAGAGCTATAGTAACAAAAATGGCATGGTATTGGCACCAAAACAGACACAGAGAATAGAAGACACAGAGACAAACCCATATAAATACAGTTATCTCATACTAGACAAGCATGAAAAACATACATTGAAGAAAAGATAGCCTCTTCAACAAAAGGTGCTGGGAAAACTGGAAATCCAAATGTAGCAAAATGAAAATTAAATCCCTATCTATCACTCTGCACAAAACTCAACTCAAAGTGGTTCGAGGACCTACAACATTAGACCAGAGACCCTGTGCCTAATAGAAGAGATAGGCCCAAATTTACATCACCTCAGCTTATGAACTGAATTCCTCAACAAGACTCCTAAAGTGCAAGAAGTAAAATCATGAATCAAGGAATGGGATGGTATCAAACCAAAAAGCTTTTTCACAGCAAAGGAAACAATCAAGAATGTGAAGAGAAAGTCTACAGAATGGGAGAAAATCTTTGCCACCTGCACCTCAGATAGAGTGTTAATCTACAGGATATATAAAGAACTTAAAAAACTTAACACCAAAAAAAAAAAAACCAATCAATAAATGGGAAAAGGAACTGAACGGGCACATCACAGAAAAAGAAATACAATTGATCAACAAACATGAAAAAATGTTCATCACTCTAGCAGTTAGAGAAATGCAATCAAAACTACACTGAGATTTCATCTCATACCAGTCAGAATGACAATTATCAAGAATACAAATACCAATAAATGTTGGTGAGATTGTGGGGGAAAAGATACACTCATATATTGCTGGTGGGACTGTAAATTGGTGCAACCACTCTGGAAAGCAGTATGGTGATTCCTCAGAAAACTTGGAATGGAATCACCATTTGGCATAATACCCAAAGGATTTAAAATCAGCATACTATAGTGACACTCCCACATCAATGTTTATAGCAGCTCAATTCACAATAGCTAAACTAGGAAACCAGCCTAGGTGCCCTTCAACAGATGAATGCATAAAGAAACTGTGGTATATATACACAATTGCTCAGCCATAAAGAGAAATGAAATTATGGCATTTGCTGGTAAATGGATAGAACGAGAGACTATCATGCTAAGCAAAATAAGCCATTCCCCTAAATCCACAGGCCGAATGTTCTCTCTGGTGTGCAGATGCTAACTCACAATAAGGGGAGAGAGTTTAGGGAAAAATAGAAATACTTTGAATTAGACAAAGGGAAATGAAGGGAAAGGAGGGGGAATGGGAATAAGAAAGATAGTAGAATGAATCTGACATTACTTTCCTGTGTTCATATATGAATACACCACCAATGTAATTCCACATCATATACAACCGGGAGAATGGAAAGTTGTACTCCGTGTATGTATAATACATCAAAATACATTCTACTGTCATGTATAACTAAAAAGAGCAAATAAAATTTTTTCAAAACAAAAAATGAATCTGTCAACAACCAGCTTGAAGCTTCAGTCATATAATATTTATAGAGGAATACATTGTGTAACCGGATTTTTTATTAAAATACTTTATTTATTTATTACTTATTTATGTTGGACTGGGGATTGAACACAAGAATCTTCTCCCACTGAACTACATTCCCAGCCCTTTTCTTTTTATTTTTTAAAATTTGAGACAGGGTCTCACTAAGTTGGCCAGGCTGACCTCAAACTTGTGATCCTTCTGCCTCAGCCTCCTGAGCCACTGGGATTACAAGTGTGCTCCCCACACCTGTGAAAATACTTTAATAAGTGAGCATGGATTTTATAAAATGGTTATCAATGAACTTTCTATGGAAAGCAGCAATCCTCTGCTCCATCCCTCCCAGTCATAAAGAAACCCATCCCAAAAGAAAAGTTGTATTCTCCTAAATCATATCACTACATCTTGATTTATCAATTGTAAACATTTGAGAAATTATCCAATTCCTATAACGAGTCATAAAGATTTAGCTCATTTAATTATATTTTTTAGTCTCAACCACAGACACCTTCAACTTCTCCCTACTCCTCAAATTCCTTTTTTTAATGCTAGTGAAAGCTAAATCAGCCAGGATTTAGTCAAAACCACAAATTATTTGATCAGAAAGAATTTAATATAAAGTTCTTTTAACTATGTGTACCATTTCACTATGCATATCATTTTTAACTGAAAGGGTAAAAAACAGGGCTTCTCAACCTTGATACTAATATATGTGGTCTGTCGTGTGGTCTGTCCCGTGCATTGTAGGTTGTTTGGTAGCATCCCTGTCCTCAGCTCAGTAGATGCAGTAGCACTACTTCCCATGCCTCTTCTGAATTGTGACAACCCAAAATCTCTCCAGCTTTTGCCCAATGTCCCCTAGGAAGCAAATTTGTCCCTAGTCAAGAATCAATGCCTGAAAGTATCCCAAAGACAGCAACAGTGGGGAGCTGCTACCACCTCTAGGGCTGGAGGGAACCAAGAGGCAGGAATTATTCAAACGTAGAGGAGTCATTTAACCCCAAGGCCTCTGCTGGTGCTGCGCTTCCTGAGAGAGGCACTATGAATCTGGTTCTGCAAATGCTGGAAACACTGCACACCAAATTCCACCGCTGCGTGTGGAGGAGAAACAGCTTCGCGGGTGTGACGATCTCTGAAACTGCAGGGAACAAAGAGAAGCAAGTCACTTTCCCTCCTCGAACCGTGCAGCCTCCCTCGAGTGCCCCCTAGAGGTAGAGCGCAGCAGCCAGCCCCTGGCAAAGCACTGGGGTTTGGGAGCTGAGAAGGTCATTGACACAAGTGTGGGGCTCTCTTTCCTGTATTATCTCTGTGCTTCTCAAACTTGAACTTGCTTGCTAACCACTGGAAACCTGAGACAAAACTGGAAAAGAACACAGAAACAATGGAAGGTCGTGACAAGAAGTTTGAACTCATTCCTATGAGCAGTAGGGAGCCATTGAAGGGTTTAAGGTGAGATCACACACACACAGTGGTTTTATATTTATATAAAACCAAAAAAAGTTATATATGAGATAACTTTTCCTGATGGCTAATATTATCCACTGTGAAATGATTCTTAGTAGTTTTGTTCTCGGTGTAACCTTATTTCCCATTTTGAGGACATTTCCTCCTAAACACATCCGTGACTACTGTTATCCCTCGTGGAGTTAGTGGCTCATTCCTCTTGGCTCTCAGAGATTGCTGTATACACATTTTTGTCCTGGTTGTTGTTTAAATATCTGTTTCACCCACTAGACTGCTAATGCCTCGATAGGAATTGTGTTTTATTGATTTTTGTTTGTCCACAAAGTCTTAATGGAAGGATGAGCCAGCAGAAAGGCAAGAAGAATTAAAAATAAAAATGTATTTGGAAACATACACTTCCCAGTGACAGAATGGTTTCTCAGATGACAAAGAAATATTTTAAAAATACAGACCAGTTATACTTTAAATAATGTAGAATTAGCCGTTAAGGTAAGTGAGCCCTTCTATAAATTATATATAGATATTTCATGAAAATAGATTCCTTTGATGGGTGGCAAAGGTCATGGGAAGAAGTTGGAACTTATTCCTGTGGGCAATAGGGAGTCATTGAAGGGTTTAGTGGATATTATATATATATATATACACACACACACACATACACACACATACATACATACATAGACATATATATAAATTTTTTAAATGACACAAATACATAAAAATTATGGGATGGATGCTGCCACTGTTACACTAATTTATCTCCCTGAAAGACGTGTCCATGACACACTGCAGGACCCATACAGAAGTAATTCTGGGTTGCCCATGAAGACTGAGAGTTACTTCATCCGTTAGCTCTTCAACTCATTCTTCTTTTCCTGCTTTATTTCTCTTTGCTTCTACAGAGCCTCAGTCTTGGCCTACCCAGTTGGGTGGAGGCGTCAGTGTCTCCAGCCCCCTACCTTGACTCTTACCTTATTTATTGCTTTTGTGTCTCACTCACAGCTCAACACTTCTTAACACCCTCTTGACCTCCTTGGTCCTGGTTCCCACCAGATGACCCCTTCAAGTTAAGATCCCATTGAGAAGAGCATAGCTTTGGAGTCCAAAAGGTTGAGTTAAATCCTGGCTCTGCCACTTTCTTAGCTCTGTGACCTTGGACAAGTCATCCAATTTTACTAGTTTTCTGTATCTTCGTCTCTCTAAAATAGTCAATAATGTTTACATCCTGAAATTGTTATGAAAATTAAAATATATATTGTGTAGAATATACCAAATATAATGCCCAGTGTCTTAGGTGGGTTCTTGGACACTAACTCCCAGAGGGAGAATTTTTTGTTGTTGTTGTTGTTTCTGTTTAACATGCTTCGGAGAGCGTCAGGCATCCAGTTAGATGCAACTGTTTTTAATGTGCTAAAATAAAATATGATTTGATACAGTAAGAAGGAAAGAAAAGACAGAGTGGATAAAACCAAGATCTTATAGCCGGGGACTCTAAGAAGCTAGAAATTCACAGGTTAAAAACACCATGCACTTCAGAAAGAAATCAGTGTTTTGATCCATGTCTCTCTTACATAGCTATTCATTTCAAAGTTCTATGCCCAGAGTTCTGGGGGTGCAGGGGTTCCAGTCTCACTGACACTGCAAAGCCAATCCTTCCTTAGGCCCTGATCTCCTCAGGCTACCTCTGGTCCCAGTATGCACACCTCTGACCACACTCTCTCCTGTCTAGTGGTGGGTAGGTTCTCAGCCCTCTCTCTGGTCCAGTGGGAGAAGCAGGGGGAGCCCGAGGGCTAGGATCCTCCGGCTTTACATCACGCAGATGGACTGTGAGGGTATTGGGGTCTTTGCCCATACCCTGGTTTGGGTCAGCCTGGTCAGGATGGTTCCTGTGCACATGCTTGACCACCTAAAATTTCTGCTTGGCCTTGTAGCTGCAGAGGCAGCAGAAGAAGGGATCGTGGTCAGTGTGTGTAAGGGCGAGATGGCGCAGGCCAGCAGCCTAGCTGAAATCATGGTGGCACACATTGCACACGTAGGGTTTTGCTTCGCTGTGCTTGAAAAGGTGGGTAAGCAGCAGGAAGCACATCTTGAAGGCCTTGCCACATTGTTTACACATGGAAGCCCGTTTCTCCCGATGCACATGCAATGCATCAGCCCGGTTGGTGCAGTACTCACACTCAGGACACTGAAATGGCCTCAGTCCTGTGTGCTTGGTCATGTGGTACTTGAGCTGGTTGATCCACTTGCATTTGTAGCCACATTCAGGACACTGGTACTTCTGTTCCTCCTTGTGTATTCATTCTCATGTGGTACTAGAGGCTAGAGGGGTCGATGCAGGCATACAGGCAGAGGTGACAGCAGGAAGGCTTCCCCCATCCCCCCCACCCCGTGGCTGCGGCTGTGCCACGTAATCTTCTACCGGGTCTTGGTGCTGTAAGCAGTCAGGACACTTGTAGACCTGAGTGCCCCCATGCCCTTTCACATGGTGATCTAGCACAAACTGTTGGCAACATGCAGAGTCACAAAAGCAGGGCTGAGCAACATCCCCATAGATTTAAACTGAGTGGAATTCACTGGTTCACAGGTCTCCTGCCAGTGGTGAGTGACTGGCGCAGCTGCAGTCTCTTATGCTGTTCTAGGTAGTGCTTCACCAGACCTGCTCACTCCCGGGCAGCAGAGTTGGCCGCCGTGGCTGAAATGCTGCTGCCTCCCATGCTCTTCCAGAGCTGACCAGCTAGGGAAGACCTCCTGGCAGGTCCCACACTGCAGCGGTGGGTACTGTCACCCGGTGTGTCCCCGTAAGAATTTTTGTTATCATTGTTGTGGTGCCGAGGGTTAAGCCCCAAACCCCATACATACTAGGCAAGGGTTATACCACTGGGTTATGCCACCAACTCGTTTTATTTTATTTGGGGGCAGATCTTGATATGTTATTTAGGCTGGGCTTGAACTTACAATTGATCAATCTTCCTGTGCCAAGCTCCTGAGTAGCTGGGATTACAGGCATGAGCCATGTGCTGGCCCTGACAAGGTTTATGAGCAGTTTTATAAGGTAGTACCTGCAGGATCAACAGAGTCGGGGAACAAAGAAATAGGAGCGGCCAGAGAGGAAACTGAACTGTGTGATGCAGTCACTCCCCACTGGCAGGAGTCCCCTGAACCTGTAAATTCCACTCAGTTTGAATCTATGGACGAGTCACCCAGTTAGCAGCCTTTGGCCCCTCTGATGGTTCTTTTCTCCTTGAACTGTTTTCTCCATTTGGTTTCTAGGACCCTGCACTCTCCTGGCTTTGCTTTTATCTCCTTAGTCTTGTGTTTTGTTGGCCCCTCTTTTCTTCTCAACATCTTACTGGTATAGTATCTTGGACCTCAGTCTAGTTACTTCTCAGCTGCTTTGTTCTCTCATCTCACCTTATAGCTTTAAATATGTCTCTCGGGCTGGGGTTGTAGCTTAGTGATAGAGCGCTTGTCCCGCATGTGTGAGATGCTAGCTTCAATCCTCAGCAACAGTAAAAATAAATAAATAAATAAAGATATTGTGTCCATCTACAACTAATTAATAAATAAATAAATACTGTCTCTTTGCCCAATAACTTCCAAATTTATTCCTCCAACACAGACCTCTAAACTCTTGTATACCCAACTGCCTTCTCTTTATCTAATTGTATGTCTAACCAATATTTCAAACTTTAATTAGTTCTCCCATTCCACCCCACTTCTCTCTACCACCCAACCCACTCTATCCACTGTCCTCCATCATTCCATTTTCCCAGGCCCCAAACCCTGTTGTCATTTCTGATTCCCCCACTTCCTGTCACACTCAACACCCAATACATAGAAAAATCCTATTGTATCTACCTTTTTTATTTTTTAGTTGTAGATGGACACAATACCTTCATTTTATTTATTTATTTTTATGTGGTGCTGAGGATAGAACCCAGTGCCTCATACATGCAAGGAAAGCGCTCTGCCACTGAGCTACAGCCTCAGCTCTTGTATCAGCTTTTGAAATAAACTCAATCTGACCACTTCCATCTTTGGTCTATGTAATTTTGCCTCTGAGATGTTTCTATTGTCTCCTGTCTGGTCATGTCAGTCCTCTGCTCAAAATCTCTTCATGGCTGCTTATTTTGCTCAGAATGAAGGCCAAAATACTTCCACTGACCTTTAAGTCCTTTATATTGGTCAGTTTTCTGTCACTGTGACAAAATACCTGAAATAATCAACTTATAAGGGATAAAGGTTTATTTTGGCTTACAGTTTCAGCGGATTTAGTCCCTGGTCTGTCGGCTCCATTGATTTTGGATCTGTAGTGAGACAGAACACCATGGCAGGGAGTGTACAGAAGAGCAAAGCTGTTCACAGCAAGGCAGCCAGAAAGTGAAAGAGAGAAACAGGAAGAGGTTGGGGTCCCAATATCCTCTTCAAGTGCACGTTCCCAAATACTTAATTTTCTTTCACTAGCTTCTTTTCTTCTTTAATTTGTTTTGTACTGGGGATTGAATCCAGGGGCACTTTTCCACTGAACCATACCCCCCCCAGCTCTTTTTATTTTTTAATTTATAAACAGGGTCTCACTGAATTTCCCAGGCTGGCCTCAAACTTGCAATCCTTCTGCCTCAGCCTCCTGAGTCATTGGGATTATAGGTGTGTGCCACTATTCTTGGCTCCTTCTACTAACTTCTTAAAGTTTCTACCACCTCCCAATAGTGCCAAACTGAAGACCAACTCTTAAACACATGGATCTTTGGGGGACATTCCAAGTCCAAAATACAGCAGCCCTATGTGATCTTGCCTTTGGTTATCACTCTGATCTCACTTTCACTTCATTCCCCTTCATTCAGTTCTCCTAATTCTCCTTGAACATGGCAAGCATATGTCTGTTTTAGGGCCTTACACAGACATTCATCTATCTGGAACATTCTTGCCCAATGTCTGCATGGCTCACCCCTCCCTCATTTTGACTCGTGCAAATATTATCTTCTTTATAAAGGTTTTTCTTGTCAGCTTTCTGTCACTGTGATAAAATACCTGAGATAATCAACTTATAAGGGAGAAAGGCCCTACCATACCCACCAGCCCCATTATTTCCAGTATCCCTGCCCTGCTTTATTTTATCATCATAATCCTCATCACATTTGAACACACTAGATACCATAAATCATTCATTATATATTGTTTACCTCTATTTTGTTCATTTTATCTCAGGACCTACAGAAGATTCTGATACACATTGGAGTTTGATCAATATTATTAGTATTTTGTGTGTGTGTGTTGCTTGGGATCAAACCCAAGGCTTCACACATGCTAAGCAGATGCTTTATCACTGAGCTACATCCCCAGCCCTAACCAGTATTATTGAATTAACAATTAGTTATACCATTATTATACTAACTATTAATTTTCCATGCAAATATCTTTGCAGAGCCTATAATTTCAATATTTTTATGGCATACTTTAAGATTAAAACTTATAATCTGCTACTATTCCTTTGTCACTTCACTGAAAAATCATAGAATCCTCTTCTTCAGATTTCAAAATACCCATCCTTTCTGTATTTGCCCAAGAGAAACGCCCCCATTTCTGTACCTAAACCTTGCCTGGAGTATAAATCACAGTAACCAGTCTCTGTGAGTCATACACAGAGACAACATGGCCTCACAGGGTTGTGGGACTGGGTTGCCACGGTAACCTCCACTCTCATCTTCTCTGAGCTTAAGTGTTCATTTCTAAAATTGCATGCTCTTGAGGTTTAGCATGCTTCAACTCTGCCAGGCCTCAGCTGGCAGGAAATTAAGTGATGGTGTTATTATTCATCATAATTATTTGCTAATGATAATTTATATTTAGAAATATGAGAGAATATAGGAAAAGTGGAATTTTTAAGAAGGCTTTCAATTCATCTAATGCTATATTGGCACCAGTTTTGCATGTTACAGGAACATTCTCTTTACTTCTCTGGCCCCCAAAGCGCACTATGCCCATCACATTCCTCTATTTTTCCATCATATTTGTGCTTCAAGATGAGAGCTCACAGAACATGCCTTCTTGGTCTCGTACTTTAGGAAACTCAACCAAAGAAAAAAACTTGTGAGAGAAGATATGATTGACGAAATTTAATTTGTGGGTGAAAGACCTAGTTATTAGAAGGAAAAGGAAGCCAGGCTCAGTGGCACATACCTATAATCCCAGTGACTTTGGAGGCTGAGGCAGAATTACAAATTCGAGTCTAGTTTCAGCAACTTAGTGAGCCCCTGTCTCAAAATTAAAAAAAGAGAAAGGACTGGGATGTGCTCACCAGTGGTAGAGCAGTCCTGGGTTCAATCCCCTGTACCACCAAAATAAGGGGGCAGGGGAGAAGCCAACAATAAATTCTCCAAATTATTGGTTATTTGGGAAAAGGAATAGTTTTCATTTTGAGGATAATAAATCTGGAGTAGCTCAAGCAATAACACTAAATGGAGATATTTTTCTTGTCCATTTTCAGAAACGATACTAAAATTTTTATAGCTAGTTTAATTTTCTGGTTATATTTATATATCTCAAATCAAAGAAGGCTTAGCCTTAATTCTAAACCACTCTGTTTTAGCCTTAATCCTAAACCTTAACATACCCTGTAGGCCTAAACCGAGCCAGTGACTGTGAGCATTGGGGAAGATAGGTACAGACTTGCATAATTATTTATGAGATGGAATCCACCATAACTGTCTACAGTGATATCTTGTTCCATTCCTGCTTCTATGACAAAATATTTAGGCCAGGTAATTTATAAGTAACAGAAGTTCATTTCTCGTGGTTCTGAGGGTAAGAAATCCATGATCAAGGTGCTGGCAGATTCAATGTCTGGTGAGGGCCTATTCCATATAGATAGCACATAATGTGTCCTGACATGGTAGAAGGGAAGGGCAAAGGGCAGACAAGCCCCTTCGGGCCTCATTTATAAAGGCACTCATCCCAAATTCATGAGGACTCTACCCTCATGACCTAGTCACCTCCCAAAGGCCTCACCTCCTAAAACCAACACACTAAGGATTGGATTTCAACATAGGAATTTGGGGAGGACACAGAGATCCAGAATGTAACAGCAGATAGCAGATGAAGAGAAAAGATGTTGATCTTTACCTTTGCAGCATGACTGTGTAGAATAGTGACTTGACACGTCCTATTGTTGATTTAGGGCACCTATTATGAGAAGGTTTGTGAAGAAATGGAGATTCCATTTGGAGCACCTGGCCCAGCTAGGCTAAGAATGTCAACAGGCACTTAGGTTGAGCTGATCATATGAGAAGCTTAGACCTACAGACTTGGGAGCAAGTTGGGCCAGGCCACAGAAGCTTTCTAAGTTCAAGGATTGTTGAGGATCATAGCCAGCTCACAAAGGCTACATTTTACCATTTGATTTCAAAATAAATCCTGCGAAAATATATACACTAATAAATAGTATGTGAAAGTGTGACTAGACATGGCTCCTTGGCCTCAGAGCCTGCAGTTTCAACTGTCCATAGGTGTGAGGAATCTGCAGGTCCTGAGAAGCAGAACCGCATTCTTGATTCTGCTAATAGGCATGGCTTGGATTATTAAATAAAAGCTAAGGAGGCCACTGTTTTCAACTAGTGTCCCTGTACTGGGCCCCAACAAACCATATCGAAAATCAAAATGGAATCACTTATGCTGAGGTTCCATGTCACCAGCTGTAACTAAGTTGTCATACCTTCTGAGAAACCAAGAAAAGTCTATAGCCAAATTTCTTAAACAAGCCAGCTACAGTTGGCATGATGATTAAAGTTTCCTTTGCTTTAATCCTTATATTCTTTAGTCCTTACAAAAAAATAACCTGAGGGCTGGGGTTGTGGCTTGGTGGTAGAGCATTTGCCTAGCACATGTGAGGCACTGGGTTCGATCCTCAGCACCACATAAAAATAAATAAATAAAATAGAAGTACTGTGTCCATTTATAACTAAAAAAAAAAAAATTTAAACCCAAGGTAATCTGATGTTAACCAATCAGTTATTTTTCTCTGGTTCCATTCCATGGGATCTCCATCTCTTCACAAGCCTTCTCATAATAGGTGCCCTAAATCAAGTATAGGCAGTGCCAAGTTACTATTCGACAATAGTGACAAAAGTTACAAAGTAACTTTTTAAAAAGCCAGTGTTCTTTTTGTTATTGGTTTCTGGGTTTTTTAAGCTCAGTCAACAAACATTTATTCTATTTTATGGAATGAAATGTCTCTCGATTGTAGAATGGGAAATAAAGCCATTAAGATCCTTAAGCTAACTTGTAATTTTGTTCTTTGACAGATCGGTGTTCCAGAAGTCAAGAGATAAGAGTTTCAAAGAGGCAGAGTGCTCAACTGTGCCAAGTGCTGCAGAAAGCGGTTAAATTGGAGACTGAAAAATCTATGAGTCTGTCAATTAGGAGGTCACCATGACCTTGACTAGACCAGTTTTATTTTTTCAAGCTGGAGATTAATGCTTGACTAAAGAAGGTAAGGACAGAAATCTGTTTGTATTGAGCTGACAAAAGGGAAAGGTCACAGGATTCAAGAATTTTCCTTAGTCCAAAAAATACAATTTATGTTATATATATTATATCATTTACATTGAAATTTTATAAGAGGGGTGTGTGTGTCTGGGGATTGAACCCAGCACCTCACAGATAGTAGGAAAGTGCTCTACACTGAGCTACATTATCAGAACCTCTTTGTAGGTTTTAAATCACCATATCAATCAGCTTTTAATTACTATAATGAAATACATGAGACAAGCTACTTTATAAGGAAAAAATGGTTATTTTGGCTCATAGTTCTAGAGGGGCAAGGTCAAGGTGCTATATCTGGTGATGGCATTCTTCCTGGCAGATTCCCAGAGTGGTACAGAGCATCATATGGCAAGAAACAGGAGTACTTGTGTGTATTTCTTTCTCTGCTTATAAGCCACCACGACTCAATTGTGGGGGCTCCATCCTAGTGACCTTATATAATCCTATTCACCTCCCAAAACCCATTCCCCTCACCTCTCAACACCATAGATTAAGTTTTCACCCTCTCAATATCTCACAATGAGAACTGAACTTCAACACAAAAAAAAGCCTTGGGGAACACTCAACTATATAGCAATCAACATTTAATTTCATTTTCTGCACAGATGCATGAAGAAGAGGAGGAGACAATACACTGGAATTCTTAGTGCTTGAGGTAGAACAGTGAGTTCATAATCTCTCTCTTTTTTCTTTTCTTCTTCCTTCTTCCAACGTTTGATAATATGCCCACATTACATTCAAAAGGAAAAAATTAAACACAACAAAAGCATATCATGCAAGGTATTTATCAATGGTTACTACTGTTGAATAAATTCATGAGTGGCCATTGTTTTAAACTAGCCTCCTGTGCAATATCCCAGCAGACCGTACCAAGCCAGAAGGGAGTCAATCAGTGCAAACTGACAATCAAATTGAGCTTTAAGGTGAGCTAGTTTTCTAAAAAATAAATAAATAATCACAGCAATCCATGGAAGGATCCTGGTTTACCTGAGCTACCTAAGAAAGCTCCCTCTTTTAAGACTATAAGGATGTTATGCTCGAATTCGGGACCCCCAAAAGACCACCAGAGACCAAGATCGATGTAAGCAGCAAAGAGGTGTTTATTGCGAGCTAGCTCTGTCCTCCCGCGCTCACACAGCAACTGGTGACGCTGAGAGACCCCGAGCCCAGGGTTTGCAGCAGTTTTATACATTCTTTGGAGAAGGCAGGGACTTCACATACATCATAGCATCTCTTAGCAAATCATCACACACCGCGGGAAAATCAAATAACAACTCTAAAACATGATTAGCACATTCACTGGCGGGAACAAGTTGGGTAGGGGTGATTGGTTACTACAAGAGGGGGATTCGTTTGAACTGATTGATTTAAGCCAAAAAGGGTGTAAGTGCTGAACTACATGGTTTCCCAACACGTTATCAACCACCATAAACTACTGGGAGGGTCATCTGGCATCCCAGGTATTTCCCTGCCTCATGCTGATTGGTGGCTACTAGGGGGTTGCTATGGATCCCCACCTAGCCTGACTGAGTCAGGGACACCTGGCGCAGTAGATAAACAACTTAGCAGGGTGGGAATGTGCCTAGGAGTGTTCTTGTGGGTCTTTCCAAGGACAAAGGTGATGTCCCTTCCTTGGACAGGCTTTGCTCTGAGTTAGAGGTTGGTTGTTCAAGGAAAGTAACTTTGAAATGACCAACCCATTTTTTGTTCCCTGTTTCTGCTTTCTTCAGCCTTCTTCTGTCTATAAAGCCCAACACCTCAGCTCAGCTCAGTGGAATATTCGTTGCATTCTATAGATGAGACGTTGCTCAATTCTAGAATCATAATAAAAACCAATTCGATTTTTAAACTAAGTTTGCTGTAATGCTATCTTTTGAAATGCCAGATGAGTAAGGAATAACAAGAAAGTATCGTTTTTCAGTATTATTTGAAACTTTTAGTTAGATATATTTCAATATGCAGGCTATGCATTTGAACACCAGATGAAAGTGTAGAACATTGAAACTATCAACATGCAGGTTTAACCCAATAAGCTCTTAACCCTGGGTGTATACTCACCTAAAGAAATTTGGAGAAAATTTTAGTGCCCAGACCAATTGCATTTGAATCTCTGGGGGTGCAGCCTAAGTATATATCTATATAAGTTTTTTTTTTAAAAAAAAAAACTTCCAGGAGAGGGGCTGAGGTTGTGGCTGAGTGGTAGAGCATTTGCCTAGCATGTATGAAGCACTGGTTTGATCCTCAGCACTGCATATAAATAAAATAAAGGTCCATTGGAAATATATATATATATCAGGAGGTTTTGTGTGCAGCCAGGATTGAGAACAGCTCAATTAATCTATGTACATAACAGTACTCTGTCTGAAAATCATTCCATTAGCTACAAAGTCGGGGGTTCCCACAACCTCCTTCTTTGGATCTGATAATTTGCTGGGATTTTCACAGAACTCAGAAAAGGGCTTTACTTACTGTTGCTGGTTTATTATAAAGAATACATCTCAGAAACAGTCAAGTAGGAGAGATGTATAGGGAAAGATATGGAGTGTTTAGGGGTGTGGGGATTGCATGGAGCTTCCATGACCTCTGCCCAGAAGTTCTCCCTGGAGGGAGAACTTGATTGATCTAATTGATTGAAATCATTAGTCATTGATGATCTCATTGGCATACAAAGATACCCACCACTCCAGAGGCTCCATTTTAGGAGCTATGTGCCAGGAACCAGCAACGAATATCAAATACATATTTTTATTAGATAGGTAGATGATAGAATAGTTTTGTTTCATTTTCCTTACATAGACCAGGCTGGCCTAAGAGGAGAAATGGACCCAAAGGGATCCACGGTCTAAGCAGGGCTGAGACTAAATATAGCATAGGTCAATAGATTACATATGCAGAAGAGGGCCAGCCGGGAAGCCAAGAAGTCTGAAGCTTCAAATCCTAGTGACCAAAAAAATTAAAAAAAAAAAAATCCTAGCAACAAGAATGAACAACAGAACTATGAAATTTGTCAGAGGGAGGTGTGAAGAGCTCCCAACTCCAGGGCCAAGAGCCTTTCACTGAGACCAGAGACTGAAATTCTGAATAGGGTGAAGCTTAAGGGCACCTACATTGTCCAGACAAGTGCCAAATGGGTCCTTTGATCCCGAGATTCTATGACACTTAAATAGCAACTGTCTGGTTAAGAAAAAGGGCAGTGGGTAGGGTGTATTGGGGAGAAAGACTGTGAGAAAGTATAATATTTCATTTCATAAATGAAAAACAGGATCTGTGAATTGAGGTTATGTTTGAAAGTTTTCTGCTTCAAGAATGTGCACGTGCCTGTTGTCCCAGTACTCTGGAGGTTGAGGCTGGAGGATTGCCTGAGTCCAGGAGTTTGAGACCATCCTGGGCAATTAGCAAGGCCCTGTCTCAAAAAAAAAAAAAAAAGTATAACTTGAGGATAGATGACTTGAGACAAGTCATAAAAATTATGCTTTATTTAAAGAACCTCTTAAGTTTGTGATAGCTATCAAATATATTCCAAATATATATTATGGAAGAATAAGTGTGTTAAACCTCTGATTATAAAATGACTTAAATACATGATTGATTTGGTATTTAATAATCAGTGTTTCAGCACTTCAAAGGTTGATTCTAAACACATTCACGTATCACTGCAGATTTATCTGGATTCAAAGACAGAACCCACTCAAGAATGCCAAGGACACTCGCAGAACATCCCACAGCCTGCAAATGAAGGGACAGTTTATCTTCAGATAGCCAGTTAGTGCTTTCATTGAAGGCACTTATCTGAGTTGGGTCATTTGTTACAAAATATGGCAAATAATATTGTAAATAATAGAAGAAATTAGCAAAGATACTTGAAGTTTTAAAATTGTTTGAAAATGGACAAAAATGTTAAAACTTATTTTGTATAATCAGCTAGAAATGAGAATTCTAAGTAAATACTTTTAAAAATAATATGTATCATGTTTTGAGATCTTCATTGTATATACTGTGTTTTTCATGTTTTTGTGGAACTAAAGCAAAGAGAGGATTTTACAATTTCTAACTAGCTCAAGAGATGTCAGCTCTGTTTTTACAAAACAATTTAAAATTAAGGATGTGGATCAATGAGGTCACCAAAAAGGTTACCGGGCGCAATTCTTTTAATCAATAGAAACACAATTGTACAAAGAATGGACAGGCGATGGTAAGTTTCCAAGTCCCTTACTGTCCCCTTAAAAGCATACAATGCTCACAGGAAAGCATTCCTCCGGCCACCACAGATCCTCTTTCACGAAAGCTTTCATGCTAAAGCAAATAACAAAATGGAGTGTGTCTTTCTTCTGCAAGAGTCCCCCATCCGGTGGGAACGTGGCTGACTTTGTTTTCCGCCAGCATGCAGGATGTCATTTGATCTGCAGTTGCACAGCTCATCTCTGGCACTTGTCTGTGAGGCTGCTCCTTTGCTGCTGTCCAAAGCCTTTCTTGAGATAGGAACAAACATATACCAGCTTGCTTGCCACCTGCCCTGCCACCCGTGTCTCTGCAGTGTGACGAAGCTCCCATTTGT
The DNA here is from genome assembly GCF_001458135.2 of Marmota marmota marmota. Taxonomy (NCBI): domain Eukaryota; kingdom Metazoa; phylum Chordata; class Mammalia; order Rodentia; family Sciuridae; genus Marmota; species Marmota marmota. The sequence goes on along the minus strand of NW_025999853.1, from coordinate 38,243,059 downwards.
CTTCCCCAGGAGCGGCTCCATCAGTATTCTTGCCATGACTGAACCCACAGGAACAAGCAAAAGACAATCACCAATAGCAAAGCGCAGAATACAGATGTTCTGCACAAACCTCTAGGTAACAGCCATCGTAATTCAGTCTCTAAGCTGGACACGACGGGAGAATAAATGACTAACACAGATGCTGCTACTGCTTAAGAGTCAGACAGGCAGGAGCAGACAGAAGTCCCAGGCAAACACTTCAGTGATGATTTATCTGCTACCCGATTGTTCTCATACAACACAAAAAAGCATCTCTTTGGTGTGAAAAGAGATGCCTAAACTCAGAGCCAGTATGAGTCCTGGGTCTTCCATTGACCAACTGTGTGATTTCTGGCAGGGCTTAATTTCTTCATGTATACCCAGGTCCACGCTTACTGGGAGAGAGGGAGTCACTCTGAAGCTCTACCTCTTGATGGTTCCATGTTAAGACACTTGAAATTCATCCTCCCTGATTCTAATAACTGGCCTCTGGACTGGTTCACAAGCCAAAGGGCCCTCCACTCCCTCAATCTTTCCCCAGCTCCAATTCTTATCACTGGATTTAGATATGCTTAAGTTAATTCAACCCATATTTGGGTTTCCAGCAAATGGGTACATTCTCTGCACTCATAAAATTGACAAATGGATTTAAAGGAGTATACAATCAAATAACGATACTCAACAAGTAATAAGCCGGGGGAAATGCTATGGAAAAGAAGCACGAGGGGCTACAGGAGTAAATGAATGCCAGGGAGACCAAGATTTCAAGGAAGGCTTTCCCAAGGAACTGATGCTCAAGCCGAAATCTGAAAGATGAGAAGGAGGTAAGTGGATAAAGAGAGGTTGAGGAGTACAGAGGAAAGAGTATGGCATGAGAAACTGAAAGAAAGTGGGTTGACTTTTTGGTATGGAGACCCCATAGTTTTCTTTGGATGTGAAAATAATATTTGAGATTTGGGATCCAAGAGGAATGGGAAATCACAGAAGGGTCATAAGCATGTTGATAGCAAAAAATAGGTTTCCATTTCTTAAAACCCAATGGAGAATGTGGGAATGACATATTAGACTGGTGAAAGAACAGAAGTGGAGAGACTAGCCAAGAGGCCATTGCAATGATCTCGTGGCAGATACCTGGACTGGAGTGAGGACCATGTACAACACAATGCTGAGTTCTGGGGTGACAGGGCTGAACAGGATGGATTCAGCCTCTACCTCAGTGGAACTTATGAGGAAGACAGTAAACTAGTCTTCCCAACTAGGCTAAGAATGATGAGGGTGACAGAGTTCTATGAGTACACTAAACAGAATTTCTAGAATACCTTGGCCTGGAGCCTGGCCTTGAGACAGCCCTTCCAGAATAAGCTCTGTTCCTTAAATCTCAAGTCAGTGGCTCACTGATGAATCAGATAGATGCTAAGTTCTTGTCTGGATTTCTGGATGTCACTGTTTTTGGATTTCATCTCTTTGAAAGAGTAGGCTCAGTATCCAAATTTCAATCTTTATGTTTTGGTTCTTTCCTTTCCAACCCCAGACCCAGGCCAGAACCACTGTATGCCAAAGCATGACATTTAGAAAAACCTTTGCTCAACCAGGTCAACATCTCCAGCTCCTGGTCCACCCCAGAGGGGTGCTCTATGCAAAATATTTGGCCTCTCTGTTTTTCCTGGTCATTCCCCTAGTGACTCCCACTAGCTCCCAAGATACAAAATGTACAAAATGTTAATGTACAAAAAAACAGAGGAATGATATATTGGACAGGTGAAAGAATAGAAGTGGAGAGACTAGTCAAGAGGCCATTGTCATGATCTGGTGGCAAATACCTGGACTGGAGTGAGGACCGTGTATAACACAGTGCTGGGGTGACAGGGCTCATACCAAAGGCACTCATACCAAAGCCGCATTGATGTTCTTTTCTGAAATAAGTGATTTTCTGGAAAGAGTGGAACCACTGTGGCTTTCATTGTGGGTTTTAGAGTATCTGAAAATAAATGGAGATTCTGATGAAAATCCTAAACTCATAAAAATAAAACTATAATAAACAAAAAAGGAATTTTAGAATAAGTGGTTAATTATGACTTTTGCACATATAAAATTCCACGATTGAGTGCTTAATAAAAAACTGTCGTGCATATGCCATAGTGTATTTCTGAGTGATAATTTGCATGGATGATGTCCTCACATTAACCAGCTCCAGCAAACTTAGTAATGAGAAGCTTGGAGAGGAAAACAAGACTCTGGCTCCGTTAGAATAATGATTAATTCATAACTGCAATTAACACCTTGGAAGGTCTCAATAGAGAAGCTAGCTGGATGTGTAGCAATGATGTAATCCGACTGTTCCTGTCTGGGATGTGCATCGGTGATGTTGGGACAGAGGACAGACTCTGTATTTTTAAGGAAAAAGACTTAGTTCTCCTGGAACTTGGTTCAAACAATGATTTGTTTCAATGTATTTTAAAAGAAATTCTCATGCACAAATAATAGCCCTGCCTCCCCTCAGACAGATAGACAAGACACTCAGACACAGACACACACACACACACACACACACACATTCACACACGTTTTCTGATGTCTTTAGAGGGGAAAAAAACTTGGAGATCATAAATTATCACATCAACTTCCGATCTTCTGTGTGATTGTGGAGAAATTTGTGTTAATAACTTCAATGCATGAATAAAGATTTTCTTGTTAATTTGTATTCAAAAGCCAAGAATGTGCAGGTGTTACTGAAACAACTGGTGCGCAACCAAAGGTTTTTCCACATTAGCCACAAATAATGGACTGTCTTGGTTTGTGATTACAGCCTCCAGCTTTGCCTCTAGGAGTCAATAAAGAGACCAGCTATCACCTGATTGCCTTTTAATACCCTGAGTCCCATTGGCTGTCACTCTTGCATAGGAAAAGTGGCTGAGTTATTTAGATATTCAGAGCAACTGAATCAGATCACTGTGAGGTAAGGCAATCTATTGCTTAATAACTGGCTGGCATCATAAAATCTGCCAAATGATCATGTTTTGATGCAGCTGAGCGAGTGGCGCAGGCAGTAGCTTCCTTGTTCTGGGAGAAGCACTGAGATGGTGGTGAAGGAAGTATGGACGGGCCATCTCAAAATATGCCAAATGGATGTATTAATTATTTTGAGGCTGAAATCACTGGAGGAATTCTAACTTCAAAATGGTTCATTTGGCCTGTCTTTTTTCACATGCAACAAACCATAAAAATTCTTTCAAGAGGGCTGTCCTTCATATATCAAGGCTGAAAAATAGCCTTGATCACCAGAGACTGGTAATTGGGGCTGCAATAAACCTGAATAAACACACTGAAATAACTCTTATCTTCTAATAGCTTCTACATAAGATGTTCCCCATATCTCTTAGTAACATCCCTAGAATCTACTACCCTAATCCAGAGATTCATCTGTCCAGAAATTTTTTCACATATTTATTGTCTAAAGAATAGAAGCAAAGGCTAGGGTTGTAGCTCAGCAATAGAGCGCTCGCCTAGCACATGCGAGGCCCTGGGTTCGATTCTCAGCACCACATAAAAATAAATAATAAATAAAATAAAGGCATTGTGTCCAACTAAAAATTAAAAAAAAAAAAAAAAAGAACAGAAGCGAGCTGGGGATATAGCTCATTGGTAGAGTGCTTGGCTTGCATGAACAGGTCCTGGGTTCAATCCCCAGCACCACCCAAAAAAACAAAACTAAACTAAAGAATATAGAAGCATCATGCTTTGGTCATTTTTTGGACTTCACTCTCTTGTGAAGATCCCCTTTTATATGTACATTTAATGAAACTCATGCTTTTCTCCTGTTAGCCAGCTCTTTATTAATTTGGTTCCTAGAAACAGTCAAAGAACCCCCATAAGGAATAGGGGACATGAAAAGAAAAACTAAGGGGTTATATTAGGCAGCTTTTTATCACCGTGACCAAAATATCTGACACAAAGTCGTGGAGGAGGAAAGGTTTGTTTCGGTTCATGGATTCAGAGGACTCAGCCCGTGGTCTGCCAGTTCCATTGCTCTGGGCTCAAGATGAGGTACAACATCATGGTGGAAGGACAGAAAGTTGTTCAGCTCCTGGTAGTCAGGAAGCACAGACAGTGCACCTTCAGGGCCATGTCCTCAGTGCCCTACTTGGAGGAGTAAAATTTCCAAAGCCTCCAATAGTGCTATCAAATTATGAGAGCCTTCATGATCCAATCACTTCCCCCAAAGCCCCACCTCTGAATATTGCTGCATTGAGGAACAAACCTTCAACAAATAAGTCTTTGGGGAGCATTTCACATCCAAACCATAACATAGGGAAAGATGAGATCTCTCTCTCTCTCCCACACAGTGGAAAAAGGATTTACCTTAAAGTCAAACCAAAATTGGCGAGAGGGTGGGGGACAGAGACAGATACTGGAGATTGAACCTAGAGCTTCCCATAAATTAGGCAAGCTCTCTATCACTGAACTATACCCCCAGCCCCTGGGTTGGAATTATTTCTGAACTTCCTACTAGCTGGATGGTCTTGGACTGTTTCTTACTCTCTCTGAGCTTGAATTTTCTTGTCTGTAAAAAGGAGAGATAGGAAAACTCCTACGTCAAAGGTTGTTACAATGATTTAAGATTGTCTATATAGGCCGGGCACGGTGGCGCCGGCCTGTAATCCCAGCAGCTCTGGTGGAGGCTGAGACAGGAGGATCTCAAGTTCAAAGCCAGTCTCAGCAAAAACGAAGCACTGAGCAATTCATTGAGACCCTGTCTCTAAATAAAATACAAAATAGGACTGGGGATATGGATCAGTGGTTGAGTGCCCCTGAGTTCAATCCCAAAACACCCTGCCAACAAAAAAAGATGATCTATATGCAATTCTATCACAGAGCCTGACGTGTAACAGACACTTAAAAAAAGAAAGCTAGTTTCTGAAAACTCTCTCCTGCTCCAAGCCATCCTTCCATTGCTGTCAGATGATGCCTTCTGCAAATATTACTTTTATTCTCTCCTCTTCTATTGTCAGTCCACCTACCCAAACATACCTGTCTAGTCTATTCACTGTCATGCAAATGCTTCTTGCTCCTCTTTGCCTGAGTTTCTTCCCTGGTATGGAAAGTCTTTTTTACCTCTGTCCATCCAAATCTTTCTGGTTTGTCTGTCTTTTAACCCAGCCCAGTTTCTACTTCCTTCAGGGGAAGGCTTACTCATTGGCCTCTCTCTAGTAGTGGGTACCTGTGGTCTGCAGCTCACATTTCATCATAGCAGAATTTCTAAAGTGCTAATCTCCTCACCAATGGATGGTAAAGTCCCTGACACAAAAGTAGTGTCACAAACTCTGTGCCACTCAGTATATTGTTGACTGTATTGTGGACACACTTTGGTTCAGACTCATTCGCACAGCATTATGACCTTCTTATTGATTTTACTTGATGACTAATATCTGGAATAGCCATGCTTTCATGGAGCCAGAACACAGCTTTAAAATCTTCCATAGAATTCAATTATAGAATCACAGAACTATTTTAGAGTTCTAAGCATCTGCGGAGTCATCTCAACCTGAGCCCCTTTATTTTATAGTTGAGAAAACTGAGACTCTCAGTGATTAAATAGCTTGTCTACTGCAAAGCTGGTTCATGTGAGGTCTTAAAGGGACACAAGATTGTCTAGTACTGAGACTTCACACAATTATGTGGATACTCATCAAGAAGGGAGGATTGGATTTTTTCATAGTCCAATAGTGAAGTGGCACAGAAATCCAGACTGCAGATAGTAAGGTATCAGAAGGAATTTGGGGGAAGACTCATGAACTCTAACACCCTAAGAATCAAGTCCTGATTCTCTCTTGCTCTATAGTCCCTAGTGAGCTACTGAAGCCATCATCAGTCTCAGCCCTTCACTTATAAAACAGTTAAGGAGCTGGGCATGGGGATACATGCTTGTAATCCCAGCAGCTCGGGAGGCTGAGGCAGGAGGATTGCAAGTTCAAAGCTAACCTCAGCAACTTAGCGAGGCCCTAGGCTACTGAGTGAGAACCTGTCTAAAAATTAAAAATAAAAAGTGTTGAGGATGTAGCTCAATGTAGAGCACCCCTGGGTTCAATCCCTGGTACCAAAAAAAAATGTTGGGGGGGCCATAATGCTAGGGATACAGCTCAGTGGTAAAGTGCCCCTGGGTTAAGTCCCCAGCACCATCCTGCCTAGGAGAATCTTAACTTTTCCATCAAAATAAATTATTGTACCTATCTAAGTTCCTATGTAGTTTCTCCTTCCTCCAACTTCCCCCAAATTCCTTCTGGTACCTTACTATCAGCAGTCTGGATTTCTTGCCTCTAAAAGTCCAGCATTCTCAGGATTGAAGCATTAACATCAGCTGATGTCTATCTAGACTATAGCTGCATACAAAGACCCTTCCATTCCAGTTACTTCAGTCCCATTGATGGCCTGTCCAGTTTGTTTGTATTTTAATTTTTATGCTGGAGGTTGCACCCAGGGCCTCCACTGTGTTCTACCACTGAGCCACACGTTCTAGAGAGCCAGGGTCTTAGATTCAGTATAAACATTTGGCTAATGGTATTTTCAAACTTCTTTCTTCCTCCCCACTCCTTCAATTTCCTTCTCCTATGCAAGCTCATGTCCCAAATACAGTCTTAAGTGCATATCCCCTTGTTTCCATGTTGAGACTTGCAGGCTTAACCATGAATCTGCGGACACTCTGGTCCTAGCCTTCTCCTGACTGCACTACTTGTTCCCATCAAAGACTGAGTTATGATAGATACTATAAAATTCTTTCTAGATCAGGATGATGGATAGCCCTAGGTTTGCAAACACAGATAATCAAGGGACTTAACTAGTTGAAACATTAAATAACTGATACCTACTGAAGTTATAGCCCCAAATAATAATGATGGCAGCTAACATTTATTAGTATCGAGTCAACTTTTCTGACCCTTAAAAAAGTTACTATTTACAGAGTGCTTATCTATTCCAAATAAAACCACACTATGAATTTGGCATTTAATCATAATATCGTACCCATTTTTCATATGAGGTAATTAAGGCAGAGAGAGACTAAGTAACTTGCCCATGGTCACACAGCTAGTCAGTAGTAGAGCTGAAGTAGGGGACCAGGTCTGTTTGACGCAGAGCCCTGTCAGTTAAACAAATCACAACATAATACTGCATCTTGATGATTTTGCCTGAAAAAACATTTTTTTTCCAACATAACAAATAAATTTTGACTCTTTGAAGGATGACATTGTGCTTTGCTACTTAAATATGCAAACCCAATGGTCAGTAAAGATTCTCAATCAGGAGCCTAGAAATCCATGCAGAAAAAAGTGAGAATGAATGTATATTTATCTAAGAACTTTTCTAGTAAATGCCATTTTTATTTAATGATAGACAGATATTATAATCAATTATTTATTTTAATTATTAAATGCAATTGTAAGTTTTCTTTTTTTTCCCCCCTTTTGGTACTAGGAACTTAAACCAAAGTCACTTTACCATTGAGTTACATCCCAGCCTTTTTGTTTTTTGTCTTAGTGAGATAGGGTCTCATGAAATTGCTGAAGCTGGCCTTGAACTTTCAATTCTCCTGCCTCAGCCTCCCAAAATGCTGAGATTAAAGGTGTGTTCCACCACACCCAACTTTTATGTCAGGTTATTTTATTGTTCTAGAAACTAATGCCTATTTAAAATGAGGTTTTCAACATCTGTCCTGGCAGACTTCTGAGAAAGAAGCTCCAGAATGATGTTCCAGTATAGTCCCATTTTCCCTTTTCCTTTACACTTACAACCCCACACTATCATCTCATCTGAATTTGGAATTTATCAATTTTTATCTAAAATCTAAGATAAAGTAGAAACCTGACATTTTTTTTTATTATTTTTTTCCCCAGTACTGGGGTATTAAACCCAGGGATGCTAAGTTATATACACTTCTTCTTCCTCCCCCTCCTCCCCTTCCTCCTCCTACCCCCTCCCCCTCCTCCCCTCCTCCTCCTCCTCCTCTAAACAAGGCCTCACTAGGCTGATTTCTCACTTGTGATCCGTTTTCCCTTGTGATCCTTTTTCCTCAACCTCCTACATTGCTGGAATATCAGGAATTCACCACCATGACCTGATACCTATCTTTATTATTATTATTATTATTAGTAGTAGTAGTAGTAATAGTAGTAGTAGTTATGTATAATAGCAGAATGCATTACAATTCATATTATACATATAGAGCACAATTTTTCATATCTCTGGTTGTACACAAAGTAGAGTCACACCATTTATGTCTTCATACGTGTACTTAGGGTAATGATGACTATCTCATTCCACCGTCTTTCCTACCCACCATACCCCCTCCCTTCTGATACCTCTATTTTGACCAGTGAGAGCACATCTGTTCTAAGCCAGAGTTCCTTCATGATATAGTGATATTATTTAGGGATTCATGGGAATTGCCATCACCGAGTAGTTAAGAGTTTCTGTTATATTTTTCTCTCTAAAAAAAATCATGGTGGAACATTTAATCAGAAGGAGAGTTTTACTAAAGAACATTCAGCAATAGATTTTAGATGATGTCATTTGTTTAGTAACATGAATCAGCACAGGACTCATGGGGCAGAGGACAAGAAAATGAACTATTTTCTCCATATCGGAATGCTGTGCCAACCGGACTATAATCTTCTGATGGCTGATATCTGATGGTTGAATATTTCTAAATTAATATGAAATTTTTATTATTTTTATGTTTCAAGAAATCTGGTGGATTTTTTCAAGTTGTTTTTGATTGATATATTATTTGAGAAGGACAATTTTATTCATTTCTGGGCTTTGAGCCAACATTTTGATAAGCTGACAACAATTCGAATTTGACTTTGGCATAGTTCCTAAGCAAGAATTCCCTTGCTCTGGAAGCAAATGCACTCTGTGTCTCTCACTGCCCTCTATGGGTTGGAGCAAGAATTACTGGCTCTGGTGCAATTCCAGAATGGTTTGACCTTATGTATCTCACAAATTGAAGCTCCATTTTTGCAGACACAAAATGTATTGGCATCTATCATATAGGTGATGGTTGGTGAAGATTATGAACCTTGTAGACAGACATCCTATTATTCTCTGACCTGGGCAAGTTATGAAACGTCTCTAATTCGTCCCTAATCTAGCTTGACTGGGTCATTGCAGAAAGGAATGATACAGTGTTTATAAAGCACCTAACATTTCTAAGAAAATAAGATGCTTAATAGATGTTGATCTTTATCTCTGCCCTCCCTGAAACACTGTCTCATGCACATCTGCCAAAATTTCCAGAGGGGAACCCACAGCAAAACACTTGAAGATGCGTTACTTGTTCTCACAACAATCTCCTAGTCTTGAAAATAAGTTGTCAAACTCAAATTCACACAAATTTGATTCCAAATTTTGTTTGTCCCACATATACCACTTCTCCTTCATGTAATCATACAAGTGTGATAGCCTTTGCCACCACCATTATTTCTCCTGCCTAATACCCCTTTTCACTTCCCTAAGGGCAGTGGACTGTGTCCCATGTCCCACCAAAATTTATATGTTGAAATGGGGATCCTTCATGTGATGTTATAGTGGTGGAGTCTTTGAAAATTAATTAGGTCATGAGAGTGGAGATCTCGGGATTAGTGCCCTTGTAAAAGGAACGCTAGAGAACTCTCTTTCTCTCTTTCTACCACAAAGGGACATAAAGAGAAAATGACCATCTGTTAACAAGGAAGCAGTCCCTCACTAGACACCAAATGAATTTTCTGGCATCTTAATCTTGACTTTTCATTCTCCAGGACTCTAAAAAATAAATGTTTATTGTTTAAACCATCCAGTCTATGGTATTTTGTTATAGCAGCTTGAACAAACAAAGACACTAAGTTTAAAAAAAAAAAAAAAAAACCTCTTTGAACTATTCATCTTCTACAGTGGGATGCAACTAAATATTACTTAACATTGATAAAACTGGAAATGGAGATAATATGGAGGTAACAATTTAAAAAATAAGGACAGAAATAGTTAAAAGTGGTTACCCAGTGAGAGTGGGGCCAGAAATGGGATAGGAGAGGAAAGCAGACTTTTAATTGGATTCTAGATACTCCTGTATTGTTTATTTCTTTTACATGTGCATGTATTAATTTAACAATATTATTTATTCGAAACCTAACTTCTGTGCCTGGAAAAGGATAAGGTGTTATGGTAGGTAGTCGAGATTGTCTAACAGCTATAATAAATTAACCCCAAAGTGAATTACCCAAACACCATAGAAGTTTACTTTTTACTCTCAGAGCAAGGCAGTTTCAGGTGGGTGAGATGGGACTGGAGAAGTGGGAAGAGGGAGAGGGAATGCCCTCTGTGCCACACATTTAAAGACCTAGACTGGCAGAGGCTCTGCCATCTTCAGCACGTGGGTATGAAGTTCACCTAAGAATTTCCCGCCAGCAGAAGGGGAAATATATGAACCAGTATACATAAGAGGACTGTTCTGGACCAGGTCTGGACAGAAAGCCACATAATTCTGCTTACATTGGTTGGTCACACCTAACCACAAGAAAGGCTGGGAAGTAGGCCAGGTGAATACTCAGCAAAAGCGGAACATGGATTTTGGTTAGCAGCTGTAAGTTCTGTCATAGAGGGTAAACACAGATCCATCTAGGCTTCTTGCTTTGGAAGACCCACAGTCCAATCTCATGATACTAGTATAAAACCCTCACTCCAAAGCTGGAATGTAAGATGGTTTGGGGAACACCTCCTCAGTCCATGGTACTTTGTTTGTTTATTTGTTTTCTTTTGTTTCTGTAACATGGATTAAACCAAGGGGCATTAAACATGAGGAGCCACATCTCCAGTCCTTTTTTATATTTTATTTAGACACAGGGTATTGCTGAGTTGCTTAGGCCTCACTAAATGGATGAGGTTGGTTTTGAACTCACTATTGTCCTGCCTCAGCCTCCCAAGCCACTGAGATTACAGGCGTGAGCCACTGCCCCTGGCCTCAGCCGACTGTTGATTTCAGCTGAAGTAGAACAGTTGCCAATTCACTGACAGTGTCCTTCATTGAGTGACCCTGTAACAGGTTTTTCTGAAGCCACAGGACATGGGCAAGGGAGTCCAAAAGTACAGGGAGGTTTGCATCCTGGGTACAAAGCTCAACCCAAAGTGGAATGAATCAAGCAGACAAAAGCATGTTCATCACAGCTTTGGTTATTCATGATAAACAAACTGGAAACAACCTATTCCCATCAATAGAAGAATAGTTAAATAAAATCAGATATAGTGATATAATCCCAGCAACTTGGCTGAGGCAGGAGGATCATAAATTAGAGACCATCTTTGGCAATTTAGTGAGATGCTGTCTCAAAATAAAAAACAGAAAGGTCTTGGGTGTAGCTCAGTGGTTAAGTACCTCTGGGTTCAATCTTCAGGAGTTTAAAAAAAAACAGGTAAATAAATTGTGGTATATTCATAAAATGGAATACTATACCACGATAAAATAGAACAAACTACTGGTACAAGCAACATGGATAAATCTCACAGATGTTGAATGAAAGAAGCCAAATTTAAAAAAAAAAAAATACATACTGTATGGGCAAAACTAATCAATGATGTCAGCAGTTAGAATAAGTTTCTTGCCTGCGGGGTTGGGATAGAGATTGAGAAGAGGAAAGTGGAACCTTTGGGGATGATGGGAGTTTTCTCTACTTTGATGTGTGTGGGATAACCCTATATATACATATGTAATATTCCACCAAGCTGTCTATGTAGGGTGATGCTTTTAGTGTATGTGCATTATTCCTCTATGAAAGTTTTTAAAATGCTGACAGTTCAATTTGCAGGGAACCATTGGAAGGACAGTGAATTGTAACTGCCAAACCCACTGCAGAGGGCCTGAGAACAGAAGATCCCAGACACAGTGCATTTCCCATGACCCTCCAGAAAAGGGTCCAAGAAGTACTCCCAGCACTCTGTCACCTGGGAGGGTGACAGAACTGGAGTCCTAGGAGCTCAGAATTCTAGTCAAATATTCCTCGGATAGTTATTAGATTGCTACAGTGGCGTGTAAAAGGATTAGACAGACCTCTTCAAATTTATACCTATTGTTTGAGATTGTATTTTATGGGTATTGTTGAAGGCCTGAGTTTTTACTGCTGGAACCAATAATGAAGACAGATGCAGGACGATAATTGTCTATGGTAAGCACAAATAAGCTCAAATTCTGGTTAACAATAGGGGGCACTCCCTTTCTTCCTGCTGTTATCATCCCAAGATTGCACCCAAATCTGTGGTTCCCAAGGTGTTCAATAGGGAAACCCAAGAACATCTCCTCATGCACTTCATTTGGTTAGAAGGCTCAATTTAAACAATAAAGCAACTGGTGCAGATTTCCTGCTACCAAAATTATTCAAAGCCAGTTCTAAATGACTTCCTCCAAAATACAGACCCCATCTATGTCTTAACTATTCCATTTAAACTTTATGTCTATTTCAGATTGAGGATTTCTGGGACAGTATTTTACACAAGATTCGATGGAATTTCAAGTACAGAAACTCCACTATTACCTCATGGAAAAAAAAATTCAAGAATAGTGTGATGGATCATTAATTGCCTCACATTCTTCTTGGATTTAAATGAACATAACTTTAAAAATCTTAAACAAATGAATTACAGAGTTGGTTTCTCCCATTCATTTTTAACTTATATCTCTCTCTCCTCTGCTTTTAGCCATGAACAAGAATGACAAGATATTCCTAGGATATGTCATAAAAGTAATATGACTTCCAGCTGGTTCTCTTTCTCTCTCTCTCTTTCTCTCTCAGGAAATGTGTCTTTACAATCCTGAGCCACCTTGCAACAAGGTCAGTTGTTCTGGAGTCAGATTGCTGAAGAAGCCACTTGCAGATAGTACACACATACAGAGTGCTCAGGGAGCCTGCTATTCCAGGCTCCAGGTGATTGAGTCTTCTCAGCCTGGCAACAGACATTTAAGTGAATAACTGCCTTCAGTTCAGATGATTTCAGCCTCTGCCACTGTCTGCTTGTAACTGCATGAGAAAAACTGAGCACTTGTTTTAAGCCACATGGTTTCCAGGTGGTTTATTAGGCAGCAATACAATAGATAAAGAACCAAGGGCTAGTGATCATTCTGAAGGTTTTGGTGAGATGCCTCATTTTTCATAAAAGCCTACAAAAAAATCTCATTTGATTGCCAAAGTATTGCCACTAGTCAACCATGTCAAACAACCATCCTTTAGGTCTTAATAGAGAATTAGGAACCAATAATTTCTTCCCTGCCCTTAGTAAAGGTCTGATTCAAAGAAGTGTGTCAATAAAGAATTATTTTTCAACAATTCTTGTAACCCTCTGGATTTTTCTAGATGCATTCTCAGATTTAGTTAAATTTTTAGAAAGCTTCAATCTTGAACAATATTTCTTTGGGATCTAATCAAATTGCTTTCAATGAGCTGAGCTATAGAGGTCATGCAACAGGTTTCATGCTATAGGACACAGCTGCAGGGAAGTTCTATTAGATTTTCTAAAAGAATATTACTGAGGCGGGAGCAGTGGTGCATGCCAGTAATCCCAGCAGCTTGGGAAGGTGAGAGAGGAAGATCATGCATTCAAAGCCAGCCTCAGCAAAAGCAAGGTGCTAAGCAACTCAGTGATGACCCTGTCTCTAAATAAAATACAAAATAGGGCTAGGGATGTGGCTCGGTTGTTGAGTGCCCCTGAGTTCAATCTCTGATACCCACCCCACCCAAAAAAAGAATATTATTGAGGACACTATCATACTCGCAATGTCCCAGATATAAAGCCCTATATCAGAAATTTTAGTTACCAATAGGAGCTTCAGAAACTAAAGAATCTCTTGCCTTTGTAGTCAAGAGAATCATGACTGACCTTCATTTCTTTCAGTAGAAAACTCAACTTGAATCTATAGATCAGCTTAGATAATTAGGTGCATACCTATTGCTTGCTTATGTCATTCCACTTCACTAACTTGTTTTTTGCCTAATGTATGTTTCTCATGATGGTGACTTTATTTATTATACATATTTTCTATTTGATTTTACATATTGTCATTAACTTTTGCAAAAATCTTGTGGAAGAGGACATAACAATAATTATAAAGAAAGAGGGAGGTGAATATACAAGTAAATTACCCTCTGAAACCCCACCAAAGTATAGGCCTCGATGCTAGCCTGGTTTAAGAACTCATTCATTTACTTCCAAATATGGATTAAGCATCTACTATGAGTTAGGCATTGTATTAGGGAGGATCAGAACTGAAAAGTTTTTTAAAAACTCATAGTCCTTGCCCATGGGGAAACTGAATGCCTGAGGGTGGTCCAAAAGTTGGGAACCAGTAGCAATAGGTAGTAATTTCAAATATGACATCTTTGAGGTTCTGTAATTATCACAAAGCCAGATCTCTTGATGCTTTTCATAAATAAGTCAGATATAGAGGGCAGTATAATGATCAATTCGAATTGTCAACTTGATTGCATTAAGAGATGGCAAGGATTAAGAGGCTTGGTGTGTCAATGAGGGTGTGTCTAGTAATGATTGGCATGTGGCATAGCTAACTGAAATGGAGACCCTCCCTAAGCATGAGCAACATCATCCAATAGGATGATGGCTTGGATGGAATAAAAATTGGAAGAACAAGGAAGCAGCAGCAGATGCATGCTGGATTCTTCTTGAATGTGTTCTTGATGGCTCCCATGAAGGTCTGAGGATCTTCACTCTTCCAAAGCAGATTCTGCCAGTGATTCTTAAGAAGCCTTTGGTTTCATACTAGGGTAGCACCATTGATCCCTCTTGTTCTGGAGCTTCAGGCTCTTGGACTGCACAGCTACTGGTTCTTCCAGCTCTCCAGCCTGCAGATGGCCATTGTAGCTCTCCAGCTTCTGGTTGCATAACCCAACCTAATAATTCCACCTTTTATAATTTTACTTCCTGTTGATTCTGTTCCTCTAGAGAACCCTAACTAATATAGGCAGATTTTAGATGAATATGCTCTTTAGATTCCTGGCCAGGGACTTACACAGGATTCATACCATCTCAGTTCTGGAGATATTATTGGCAAAACCTGCCCTCAGACCTGTGTAAGGTCAGGCAGCGGTGCCCAAAAGGACGCAGATTAAAAAGGTTGCTGAACAAGGATTTATTGAGATTTCGCTCTGGGCAAGACCCTCCAGACCAACAGGATGGGTCTGGGAGAAGCGCGCAGGGCTGGACCAGACTGGAATTTTTATTGGGCTTAGGGCAGGAAGGGAAGGCTTGGGACAGGAAAGTGGGGGGGAGTTAGAGGAGTTGGCTAAGATCCAGGATGGGTCAGGAGACCCTGCTGATTGACAAGCGATTCTGTCAGCGCCTAATTGGTGGTTCTTTCACACACAATGGACCTAACAACCTGGATTTCCATTTCCATGCTGACCAATTCATTTATCCTCTACCAGGCCAACACTTATTAACTCTGGTTTGTGATTTGGGCTAATTTTACTTTGGAACTGATTCTTTGCCTCCTTTTCCTTATGTCACCTGCAGTCTTTATTTGTACAGTTGGATAAACTTTGACAACTGTCTTTCAGGGTATGCCAAGGTCCTCCAATTCTACAAACTCTATTTCTCCATCTGTCAAGGGCAACAATAGAGGTCATCTACATTGTCAACCTTAAAACTTCTATTCCCAGGGAAAAACCTAAATAAACTATCTTCACTTACTGTTAGTTGACTTATAAATCACTAATTTTGGAAGTCACACAGCTGGACAATACATTATTAGCCTCCCATTTTCTGTAGACAACATCTCTGATGTGTGGGTTATGATGATAATGGTTGCCTAGGTTACCATTCAGAGACCTGAAAGCTACTGCTTTTGCTGAAAACACTGATTTTTCATTTGAGCCTACAGATGTCCAGTGGGTGACTGAAAGAGGATGAAAATACTTGGAATGTTTGTCTTTATATTGCGTCTGCCTCCTTTGTTGCCTTAACCTTTGGGTCAGATTCCACTCAGTATGCATAGACACGTTGCTCATTTGAGAAATGTTGTGTTCAAAACTGTAATAGAGGGTTAAGTTGACCTAGACTTACCTAGTCATTCCTCTTCTCCCTTTTCAAGATTAAAAACACCTACCAGCTACCATGACCAGAAACACCAGACTGTGAAATGTGAAAAGAGGTAGTACCTGAGTTCCTGAAAGTTCTCTGCCTATTCCCAGAAAATACATGATTAATATTCTCCTTTACTAGCTTATATGTCTCTTTCATCATTCCTGTCCTGTATCTGTTACATCCCAATCCCCTGGAGTTGAGAAACTGCTTTGTGAACAAAGATCTCTCTTCATTCTTTCACCTCTAAATAAAGCCTTTCTTTATCCCCAACATTTATCTCTGATACTTTGGCATGAGCTTCTGAACCTGGGTTCAGTAACACTTCCAGTTCTGACCCACTTTTTTCCTGACAGTTTCTGAGTTTTCTACCGTCTTTCTTTGCTAGTCATTGCCAGCAGGGGGCTCTGTACTCTTGCCACCAAGTAGTAGGAGTCCCTCCTACCACTTAGGATATTCTTCGTCTCTTTTCCCAAGAGTTACCTTTCCATACCCCAGCATTCCTGGCAAATGTGGTTACTGATTCCATTACCTTCGGATCTAGATTCCAAAGAAGATGCTTGAATTGCTAATGCACATGTTCAGAAATACATTGTAATAATAAATCCTTTTAGCTTCTCTAAAGTCTGGGTCCCAGATACTTTTTTTTTAATTTATTTTTTAGTCAGAGTTGGACACAATACCTTTATTTTATTTTTTTTTTTAATGTGGTGCTGAGGATGGATCCCAGGGCCTTGCACGTGCTAGATAAGCGCTCTACCACTGAGCCACAACACCAATCCGGAGATACTTATTTTAAAAATGTAAATAAACCTGTCCTTCTGCAAGTTTTCGTCTATGGAGTTTTAGCAAACTGCAGTACTGTAAGCTAAATGTACATAGGTATTTTTTTTTTTAGATTATATGTTGTCTTCCATTTACCTAATAAGCCCACCTCAAGAAACTTCCCAAATCACTTGTTGATAAGCATGAGCACTCTTCCTGGCAAATAGTCCTCAAGACACCTCTTTTTCTAAATGGAAGAAGATTTTTTCTAAAAGGAGAAAGAAATTCCCCTTTCCATATATGGAGAAAACATTCAGGTAAATGTTAGTAATTGTCTTTTGACAGATCCACATCACCATCCTAATTGTTTCAAGTGTCAGTGCTGCAAATTGAAACCACATTCGGGTGACGATGGCTCCATGACTTCAACAAAACCCTCAAATTTAAAAGTCATCCCATCAATACAGTATATTTCATCTGCCCCAGCCCTCCAATAATACCACCCACACTCCCTTCCCCCAACATTTTATAAAAGAAATATCCACCTCTAAGAACTCTCTACACCAGTTTCCCTGGTGTTCTGAAGAATATGTTTCAAAAAGGTAATTTTACATCCTCTTGTCAACCTTGTTGGTGCATTAAGTAAATATTAGAGCAATATCTCAATGCTGTACTTCTCCAGAGAACAATTCCATAACCAAAGCAGATTTTATACACGACTCAATGCATTTCTCTACCCAGATTACTCTTTCAGATAGTTTCCACATCTGCTATTTTCCCATTTCTTTAAGTAGCACATTACCCCAGCAACTGGCCAGTACCATAAACCATTAGTGAAAGCCTGCAGGAAAGCTGTCAAAAAGCATGTGCTTATTGTTAATGAGCACCAAGGAAATATATTTAAATAGGGGACATCGTGTAATTTATTTCTTTTATGCAGGAATACCACCTGTCAATGCTAAAACTGAAGTGACTGACACTGGGATTCCACAGGATCTTGAAAAATACTGACTTCATAGCCCACTTGATTAAGACAATACTTTGTATTGCAAGTGACAGAAAATCCTTCTTAAAATGATTTAAACAAAGGCAAATTGTGACTTCAGGATTCACATAACTCCAAGGTCCAGAGTGAGATTTGGCTTTAAGACAGTCTTGGAGCTACAGCACAAACCCTGTCATGTCCCTGAGGAACAGGTTTCTTACCATGTCTCTATTCAATGTTGGTTCATTTTCAGTCTCCACACCAAGACTCTTGAGTGGTTCTAGAATTCTCCCACAATAACAAGATGACTGCTGCAGTTCCAGCACATTCCATCATAACACATCATCCAGGCAGATACAAGAAGTACCTGAAGAACTGGGAAGTTTTCCTGGAAGCCCCAGCAGACATTTCATTGAGTCTCAGCTGTGATTGAGACACATTACCAACCCTGAGCAAATATCTGGTACCTAGGGAGCTAAGAGTGGGCAGCCACAATGAAAATCAAGATGAGGAATGGATTTGGGGCAGTGGGAACAACATCCATTAAATCTTCCCACATATATGCATTTATCCTGTCTAAGAAATTGCCTAAGAAACCATTGCCTATTTAAAGCCATGCAAATTTCCTATTTTCAACAAAGAAAACCACTTTTCCTGGGTTCTCTTCTACTACCATGGCCTTAAATACCATCCATGTGAGAATGCTTCTCAAAATAGCATCTTCAGGCCAGAATGTTAAAGAGATATGCTCAACTGTCTAATAGATATCTAAATTTGTTTTTCTCAGCAATATCTCAAATTCTGTTTAAAAAATCCCTATATTTTAGAGATACACATGCTGAAATATTTATAGAAGAAATAATAAAATATCTGGGATTTGCTTCAGAATACTCCAGTGGAGGGAGGGGGAGTGGTGTATGGTATAGATATAATTAAAAATAGGTAAAGCTGAAGGCAGGCACACATGAGGTTATTATACTAACCTTTAACTTTTGTGTATGTTTGACACTTTTCATAAGAAAAGTTTTTTGTTTGTTTTATGGTACTGGAGATTGAACTCCCAACATCCCACCTGCTGGGCACTCTATCACTGAGCTATATCCCCAGTCTATTTTATTTTATTTTGAGACAGGGTCTCCCTAAAGTTATCCAGGCTGGCCTCAAACTTGCAGTGCTCCTGCCTCAGCCTCCTAATACCAATACATCACATTTTGATCAGAAAGAAGGAAAAGAGGAAGGAGGTGTACTACTCTAAGAATACAACCCAGAAGTCATACACACCCCTTCCACTCAGATCCCACTGCCCAGGACTTCATCATACGAATAATCTAGCTGCAAGCAAGGCTGGGGAATATATTATCTTTCTGGATAGTCATGTGACAATCTAAAGGTGTTTAATACTAAGAAAGAAGAGGAGGGGCTGGGGCTGTAGCTCAGTGGTAGAGCACTTACCTAGCATGCGTGAGGCATGGGTTTGATCCTCAGCACCACATAAAAATAAACACGTAACATAAAGGCATTCTGTCCATCTACAATTACAAAAAAATTTTTTTAAAAAAGAAGAGGAGATATTGAGGGGCAACTGATAGTTTCTGGCTTGTTCTGCACTTCTAGTCACCCAACTATCAATATGTACCTTTCTTCCCACACATGTATTTCTTCTCTGGGGTCATAGAGCACCAAAGTCCCATGCAATTTCTGCATCCAGATCAAAGTTCACATTCTCTGGTTAATTCTTAGTCTTCTTTACAATGTCTACCTAAGATTCCTCATGGTCTAGTAGCTTATACTCTAAAAGATAAGTTATTTACCTTCAGTCTTCATTTTATAAATTGTAAGGTAGAAATGGGAAAGTCAAAGCCTTTTTAAAAAAAAAAAAAAAAACAGGGTCTTACTATGCTGCTTAGGCTGGTCTCAAACTCTTCAGCCTCCTGAGTGCTGGGACTATAGGCACATGCTACCATGCCTGGCCACTGTTCTCTTTTTTTAATTTACATTTGGGGGAAAAAAAAAAGATGGGAAACACATAGCAGCCTCTGGTTCATAGCAATCATCCAATCCTGCAAAACAATAATTGCAAAGACTTCTTGCCCTGGAAGTAACCTAAGTTCCTAACTTATTCTACCCAGGAGTTCCTATCCCTGCTCCCTAGAGAAAAGGAAACAGAGACCTCTCTCCTGAGTCATTGTCCTTCCTCTCCAGAGTCCCAGGATTTATCTTATCCGAAGTTCTTCCTGCTCATTCTACTCTGTGGCCACATATGAAGTAGGCTTTGTAGAAAGTGCCCTACTTGGGCAGCTTAGTTTTCAAAAGAGACTTCTGTGGTACAGTCTTGGAGGCATTTGTATGAGTAATCACACAGCCGAAAGATTCCTCCAGGCATTCTTTTAAATCTAGAGGCTGATCTTTTATGGAAAAGGTATGAAAACAGATCTTCCCTACAGCCTCCTGAGGGGAACACAAAACCACTAATACCTTGACTTCAGGCCATTGCCACCCATTCCAGACTTCTGACCTCCAAAAATATCAGACAATAAATTTGTATTGTTTTAAGCAACAAGATTTTATATATATATATATANTTTGTACTAGAGACTTAACTCAGGGAATCTTTGCCACTGAGCTACATCCCCAGCCCTTTTTATTTTTTATTTTGAGGCACAGTCTTGTGAAGATCCTGCTTCAGTCTCCTGAGTTACTGGGATTACAAGCTTGTGCCACTGTACCTGCTATTTTGAATAATATATTTAGCTATATTATTTTTCTGTTTTTTAGTTCTGTAATTTATTTTTTCCATATTTTTATATTGCTACATTATTGTCGTACATATGGTGATATTCACTGTTCCATATTTATACATACATACAATATCACAACATAGTTTGGCCAGTATCATTCCATAAGGCATATTATTTTTCTAACAGTGCCTGAAATTATTCAACAGTTCTTTCATACTCCAGAACAGAACCTTAGCACAGGCTATTTTTATCTATTCCACCATTAGCACATTTATTCGATTATCTTTGTTGGTAATACATGGTGATGAGGGGCTGAATAATAGCAGAAGAGAAAATATCTTAGAAATATTTAAAGGAAAATTCAACAGGTTTGAAACTCAGTGATCCCAGTCTTTTTAACAAATTGCATTTTTCCTTTCAATTTTTTATGCTATCTAGTAAATACACACATCTTGGTTCCAATTGCTTTTAATTTTTTATTCAAAGATCTGTGTGCTTATTACCCAGTAAAAACAAACAAACAAACAACAACAACAACAAAAAAAAAAACTCTACAGCCTGGCTGAACTCTTGCTCAACCCCTATCTCTCTTTTGAAAGGGTGTTTCTAGGGTGAGAATCCTCTGCTTGCAGAATAGTGGAAATCAGCTAGATCCAAGATGGCTGACTAAGAGACCTCTCATAGACCCCAAACCCAATTGTAATTGGATCTGTAGACTAAATGACATCTCCCCATCAGTGCCAGGTAGTTGACAATTGACACCAAAGAGAAGCTGTCCCTTCTGGGGTGTCCCAGTCTTAGGAGAGGGTCTATGATATTGTGGGTAACATGATGGGACTAGCACTGCTCTACCACCAACCTGTTTAGGATTCAATTTCCTTTTCTGTGAAAAGAAGAGAATTGGATTCACAGGTCCTTTTTAGCCCTGAAATTTGTTGATTATTTTTAACAATTCAATTCAGCTAACTTTCACTAAATACTTCATACTAACGCATTTTTCCAGATTCTCTGGTAATATAAAGATGAATAAAATGTGTTCCCTGACCTTAAGGAGTTTATAATATTATAAGTGTGCTATAAAGATTTATTATTATCAATATCATCATCATCATCATCATCATCATCACTATTTTATCACCTAAGTTCTTTCCTTCAGGAATGAACTTCTAAGGCCAATCATAACATTATTAGAGCCAAGTGTGGAGATAACTTGTAATTTCATCCTAGATATTTCCATTCCTGGTTCCATGTAAGTGGGGTAAAGAGTTTCTTTGAAGAGACACATCCTACAGAAAAAGGAGCAAGCAGCACGATTAGCTTTATTTTGCTAGGGTCCATGAAAATGAATGATTAGGGGATGCAATGGCTTGTTCATCAGAACTCATGTTCTGTAATGGCTTATCTAGCTATTGGGATTTATTGACTGTGAGTGAGGACACATTTTTTAAAGAACTGGTATAAATGCTCGCTATTGAATGATTTAATCACTAAATAGGTCATGTTGAAGGTTTTACCAGAGTTGAACAAAACACTTTAATCTCTTTACTTATGAGCCACAATTTAGAACAGGGCAGATACTAAAGTAAAGTCTAGTCTTGAATGATCCATTCTCTGAAGGTTATAAAATAGTGAATTAAAAGCTCTCTGATCCCATAAATGAACACACAGGGGAGGTAACATTTTCTCATTTCTACATTCCCTGTGCCACATATTCTCATTTGTTTCCTCTTTGTGTACCCTTCTGTCTGTCCCAAGGTGACCTTGGTGGACTATGTAAATGGTTCCTCTTTTCCTCTAACTTCCAGTTGTGTTTAAGCCATGGGAGGCCCTACCAGGAGATCTAAGATACCAGTGATATCAGGATTAACCATCAGTTGACCCTCTCCTGCTATTACAGATCTTTCTCTGGATCTCAGCTACTGATGGCTCCTTTTGTCCCTTTTGGCTCCCCACCATTCCTTGACTTACAGAGCTTCACCATCCCCTAGTAGTTTTTCTTTCAACCCTGTCCACACCCTTAAAAATGGTTACTCCATTAAATATTCCCCCCATTTTCCGCGGTGAATGTGTCATCTTCTGCCTGCCAGGTTCTGGCTGACATATCTTCCAAGGGTATCTTTCAAAGTAATCTCTGTACTCCTGGCAGTATTACCAGCCCCCACCCCATCTCCCACATATGCATATAGTTTATAATTTGAGTTATTGCTTGTGAAGCATTTATATCAGTGGTCAGTACATATTACTATGTACTCAACAATTGTTGGCTCTTTCCCATTCCTTTTATCCCCAACCTAATACTCCACTTGAGGTACTATTACCCCTATTTATTATTTGTTACATTTTAGATGGGGTGTCCCCCAAAAGATCATGTGTGAAACAATGCAAGAAGGTTTGGAGGAGAAATGATTGTGCTATAGCCTTAACATAATCAGTGAAGAATCCCTGATGGGATTAACTGAGTGGGAACTAGAGGCAGGTGGGGTGTGGCTGGAGGAAGTCGTTCATTGGGGATGTGGCTACAGGGTATGTTTATATTTTGTATCTGGAGAGTGGAGTCTCTCTCCCTCTCTCTGCTTTCTGATCATCAAGTGAGATGCTTCACTCTGTCACAATCTTCTGCCATGTTGTACTGCCTCACCTGGAGACCTGAAGAATAAAGCCGATTGTCTATGAATTGAGACCTCTGAAACCATGAGCCCTCAAATAAATGTTTCTTCCCCTAAAATCGTTGTGGTCAGATCTAGTCACAGCAGTGAAAGAGCTGACTAAAACAATATTCTTATATTTCTTCCCAACTGGTTCCATTAATGTAAGTAACTTTTCCCACAAATGGCACAGTCAGTCAAGCATGCCTGTAATCCCAGCTACCAGGGAGCAGGGAGGCTGAATTACTTGAGCTCAGGAGTTCAAGTACAGTCTGGGCAACAGAGCCAAAGCCCTTAGAAAAAGACGAAAGCAAAACAAACAACCACCACAAACTATAAAACCTCAAAATGGCACAGAAAGGAACTGACAAATTTGAGTATCAAACCAAGATATATCACATTGCACCTTACCACACCACTTCCCACTACATCATGATGAAGCCGTATTTACAATTGTATTCCTCAGCACTGCCTTCTACAGTGGCCCCTACAGAGTAGCTGCATTAAAAATTTGTTGAGCGGGGGTGGGGCACAGTGGTGCACACCTCTAATCTCAGGGGCTCAGGAGGCTGAGACAGGAGAATTGCGGGTTCAAAGCCAGCCTCAGCAAAAAAGCGAGGCACTAAGCAACTCAGTGAGACCCTGTCTCTAAATAAAATATAAAATAGGGCTGGGGATGTGGCTCAGCGGTTGAGTGCCCCTAAGTTCAATCCCCATTACCAAAAAAAAAAAAAAAAAAAAGTTTGTTGATTAATGGAATGAATAAATTGTCATTGCTTATATATATTTACTTAGTTGCTATATATGTTGAAAGAAAAATATACAGTATGATTACTAATTTTGAGTCCATTAGCTTATAAAAAGTGGTTGTTGATGTTGAAAAGTACTTCCACTTCTGTTTATATTACTGTATTTTGCTGATGTCCAGCCCTTCACTTGGACTTTACATTTCAATTTTACCTTTAGTGATTTCCAGAAATCATTAAAGACAAAAACACATTTTACCAAATACAAATTAAACCATTTGTAATCAACAAAACACTTTAAGATCATGGTGAAGTCTACTTATTTTTCAAACACATTTTCATACATGTTAAAAAGTGTTTCATGGTAAGCTACAGGGTAGTCCTTAGATGTTTTTACTTTTTAAATCAGGTATGTGACTCGCTATAGTTGCAGGTTTACTAAATGCCAAGCTCCATCTTGAGTCCAAATGTATGGCTTTAATGCATAATAAAATCCCAAGTCCCTGTTTTTCTATTTTTAAAACTAAAGTTTAAGTTTTTCCTGGATTATTAACTCAATAAATCTTATAATAATATTGAAAATACAGAAATGTGTAAATGAATTTAAAAATTAAGTACCCATAATCACACTGCACCAAAACACTAATAAATTTGAATATATTTTACTCATTATTTAATTTATTTATTTACTTAATTTGACCATTATCTGATCACACTAGGAGTGTGTACATGAACATGTGAATCAGACTTTATGTTCCAACCTTGACTGAATCTTGAGGAATGAACAAACTCAGTTTGCACGGGATGGCTTCAGGGCTCAAACATGCAACAGTCTAGCACTGAGTGACCACCAGTGGCAGTGTACAGCAGGGTGTCCTCAAATGCCCAGTGGCAATGATGCTAGAGGTGGCTCCCTAAGTAGCTGATCTCTGTGACATGCTCTTGAGTCCATTTTGTCTCCTTTAGTTTCTACTTATTTTCTAATCGTCAGGTTCTCAAGATGTTTTGTCAATTTTGTGAGTTCCCGATAGCCTCACAACAAATTTCTTTATTGTTTATGTTAATTTGAGTCTTGTTTCATTTACGTGCAGCTGAATGCATCTTAAATGGTGTTTTAAGGTGAATCTCTGTATTTACCAATGATAGACATTTTTTACTTATAAAAACTGCAATTTCATATGGTTTAACCTAACAGAATCTGGCAATAGGAAATGCAGTGTTTGAAACGTGGGACTGACTGATTCAAGGAAAGTCAATAGCAGTTATGAGGATGCACCACTTTTCTAGGTTTGGAATAAGTCTAAATTAACCATAGTTGGTTTAACCAATTATTCCTAAAGTGGAATAAGCAAATCTATTCATTGGGATATAAAGGTATTTGATTGCATACTTTTATATTTTTTATTTTAATAATTGAAAAATTAAGCTTCACTAATACTTAACACATGAATCAGTTCCCCTGTCACATGGTTTCATATCGCCAAGGTATGAGACAAAAATGAATCTAGGTTTAGTGAGGTTATATTTTGGAGGCTTTCTTTAAGAAAAAGAATTTTAAAATATGACTAACAAAGCATAAAAGTACAGCAATGTGCTGCATAACAATGGTTTGGTCAACAACAGATCACATGCGATAATGGTCTTATAGGACTGTAATGGAGCTGAAAAATTTCTATTGCCTACCATTTTTGTGTATCTTTCTATGCTTAGATACACAAATACCATTGTGTTACGATTTCCAATAGTAGTCAGTGCAGTAACATGCACTATAAGTTTGTAGCCTAGGGACGATAGGCTGCACAATAGAGCCTAGCTATAACATCTACATTTGTAGAAGTACACTGTCGTATTTGCACAATGTCAAAAATCACTTTACAATGCATCTCTGAGAACATATTCCATTGTTAAGTGATGCATAACTGTATATAGTTATTCAGAAGAAGAAAAGAAACAGGAATTTCAGATTCATGTGATTTTCTCACAAGAAGGAAGAAAATGTATAGTGACTTGGTAATTTTATATGCCCAATTATTAGTGTATTCCTTCCAGTAGAGACTTCCATTTTGATTAGGCAGGAATGAGAACCAAATCTTCCACTTAAAATTTTGCATGTTTCACAACTAAACTAACGTTCTACAGAGCAGTACCTGGCTCCAAACATTTTAAATTGTTTCTGTTCCACTGTGCACACCCTTCTGGTACGTAGCACAGTTGAACACATTCAGATCACAAGATGACTTCTGGCCTTGGATCTCTGTATCACAGAAGCTGTCAGAGTTAGCATAGTAGAAGCAAAAATATTCCTGGAAACCATTTCTATACTAAGATACCTAAAAATAACTTACACATAAATATCTTCCACTAAACCCAAACTAAATGTATCCTTCATTCAAATTCCACTTAGATCCAGAAAGATGCCTGCTGCCACTCAAACCCCACCCTGCGTGGTGGTTGTGGGGGCTGTGACACAGGGGGAAATGGAATAGAAACAGTGGTCTAAAACAAATTGTGGAAGATATCCATGAAAATGGAAGGTTTTGAATCATTTAACTTCTTTAGCTACCTAGAAATTCCTCATCTGGTATGTAGGCAATTCTGAGGGAAAATGGGGGAAGTTCCACAATTCAGAGTATTCTAAGGTAATACCTTCCTATAGGTACAGAAGACACTTCACCTGCAGTGTACTATGACACATGACAGTTTATGTGAGCCCAGATACACAGCCTTATGAATTATGTTTTCTAGTTTTAAATAAGTTAACCATCAAAAACTGCACAAGTGTCTTTAAAATATTCCTAAGAAACCATGTTTTATAGCTAATACTAGTAATAAAAGTACAAAAGATGAGAAGATGACAGAGCCTATATTTCTGATACTTCTACAAATGAATTTTTGTTGACTATATAATGAAATTAAAATGATGATGTAATCAGATTTGACAAGAGTTGGCCCCCCAAACTTCAAAAATTTCAAGGAGACTATTTGAAATGTGGGTTTATATCTAATAATGATAATATGAAGAAATTATGATTGGTTAAACTTTTAAAAATCTTATTTAATTTAT
Source organism: Marmota marmota marmota (assembly GCF_001458135.2). Classification (NCBI taxonomy): domain Eukaryota; kingdom Metazoa; phylum Chordata; class Mammalia; order Rodentia; family Sciuridae; genus Marmota; species Marmota marmota. Next base: position 38,215,991 of record NW_025999853.1, on the reverse strand, counting down.
TCTTTAAAATTTTATATTGGATTGAGTTCATGGTATAAAAAAGTTAACATAAAATGCCCTAATAAAATAATACCTAAGTTTACATAGATTATGCTTGCACATTTTAAAATGTTATATGAATAGGGGTGAGTTATATTAATAAAGCTAAACTATGGCCCATAGTTACTGGAATCTAAATCATGTTCCTACAGAGATTATAGCCTTTGCCTGTATACCAGTAATCCCTACACTTAAGAGGTTGAGGCAGGAGGATCCCAAATTCCAGGTCAGCTTCTATAACTTAATAAAACTTGTCTCAAAATAAAAAAAATAAAAAGGGCTGGGGGTGTGGCTTGATAATAAAGCATGCCTGGGTTCAATACCCAGTACCAAAAAAACAAACAAACAAATACCCCCCCCCCCCCC